>NC_068947.1:15085368-15416797 GCF_026419915.1 Harpia harpyja
GCTTAGTCATTGTGAATATTACTGTACAAGGATACACACACCATGGGTCAAATTTGGCACGGAATCTGTGGGCCTTTTCTAGCTTCGGTAAAAGGTGATGCTTTTTTATTTTTCATGATCTATGGGCTGTACCAGTGCTTCCTTTATCCAAGAAAGGACTGTTATTTGATGGTTTCCTTTCAGAAAACTTGCCTTATGCAGAACCTTATGATTCCAACTATGTATATGTATAATTTGAATTTAGGTGTTTGGGCTGTCAGGAATGAATGCAGTGTCCGTATTCACCTGATAATATATTTGGTCTGAAAGTATAAGCTGCTTATTCCCATAACAGCTTAGTACAAAGAGAAAAAATAAATTCAGATTTAAAATCACTTCAGATCATCAACTTTTGTGATTTTTATAGCCTAATTTATTGGCTAGTTTTCTGAGTAATTGGTGACAGTAAGGCCATTGATAACGGGAGCATGTAGAATAACAATGACTGTGCTGTAGCTCATGTATTGATAAAATAGGTTAGGCCAAACCTCAGGTGAAGTGTTTATAGTGGGGAATCAAAGCCTTTGTCTTTAGACTTCTGTAGCATAGGATGTTAATCTAGGAAATGGTATTTATTGTTGAGAATTATTTTTGCAGTTTAGCATTTCACAGAACAAAAAGTCCGCAATTAATACATAACTTGCTTTGCAAAGTTTGACAACTGCAGGCCTGAGTGCAGGCAGAGTGAAGGTTAGCCTGTAAAACACCGAGTTCGGTCACTGGAGTCTGTTGAACACTGTGTCAGTCCTAAAATGGCACAAAATGTTAAAGATAAAGTTAGGACTGTAATTCAGATCTGATGAAGCTCTCATTGTTTATAAATACAAATCTTGTTCTGAGAGTAAACATTCTAAATTAGCATTTGTAAAAAAAAAAAAAAGTGGAAATGTCAGCCCAAAACATCTAACTTTTTTCAGTGTGATTTGAGAATAACAAGTTTTGCATCAAAACTAAGCAGAAAAGGTCTTGCAATATTAAATGGGGAACTTGTGTCAAGATATAAAAGGTATAGTGCTGTTAAGTCAGTCATGGTGTTGCCTCTTGCTTGGTTTTTAGTGTGGCTCCAAACTAAGTATGTTCTTTCTTCATAGAAGTGCTAGCAAAATCCATGGTATGATACTTCCAAAAATATAAGTTGAAACCTCAAGCAGCAAATAATGCATTCAGAAATGCTGATGGAAATGACTTATTAAGACCTGATTTTAAGAATTTTTGAATTAAGAGTCTGTCTGTACGAAAATGAAGGAAGAAAGAACAGAGTAAATAAATTCTTTTTTTCCTGACTTGCCTATTATTATTTATCCTTTAAAGGTGGTTCTCCACAAGTACACATAAGTCTACCGTCAGTTTAACGTCATGTTTCTTTGTTAAAATAATGAATGGGCTACAAAACCTGTTTTGCGTGAGAATATTGTAGTAGGTTTCCTATGCAACACTTTAATGTAAAAGTCCTCAACTATTGCAAAATGCTTCACTTTGATAGTGTGAGAGATCACAATGTGAAATTGGGCAATCTGATGTTATCATCCAACCTTTAGAAAATGCAAGTAAGTAAATATTAATATGACAAAAATTAATTTTGCTATCAATTTATTTCAGTAGCAGAGTACCAGAAGGCTAGCAGTGCAGATTAACAAACTTTCAAATGCCTTTTTTAACTGGAGTATTCCATTTGAGTGTAAAAATTAAAAATCCTCATCCACAAGCAGAAAGGTAAATCTTACTTATGACGGATTCATGCCTGATATTGTATCCTTGTTTTGGAGAAATGAACAATTTTTTTTTTTTTTTTTGTTTAAGAAATTGTTTTGAGCTGTACCCCACATCAATAGAAGTTACAGGGTTTTGGCTGTGAAGCTCAGTATAAAAGGTTTATTCTTGAATACAACTTGTAAATACACACGCAGTAGTTCTTGGCCACTTCTTAGGATGCTATAAATTCATTGAACACATCTTACTGTAATTGATATTTATATACACCTGCATAAATACAGAGAACAGTGATGGCAGGATGGTTAGATCATTTGTGATGGCAAGACTGCTGGTGCATGGTAAGATGTAGAATTAATTATAAAGTTATGTAATATGCCTCCTTATTTTTTAAAAGAAAAGATTTGGGGACTCCCTTTTTTGTTTTGGGAATCTAGTAATATTGAATCTTCATTTCTTTGTCTAATGCAAAAGCAAACTTTAAAAAAGCAAATGGAAACATTAAGCAGACCTAAGCAGTCTTCTGAGTTTGGGGCTTTTTCCTTCTTTTATTTCTCATATAGTGCTCAGTGACATGAAATAAAGAATAAAAATTGAGACTGACAAGCCAAAACGCACAACTGAATGCTTTGATTTTAAATATTCGTTTGTATTTACAGGAAATTTCAGTAATATTGACTAACATTGAAGTCAGTAGTGTGAATCTTTATTGAGTACTTCGTTTTAGAAAATATACTTCTGGATTCATTTGAGAAAAAAATAAAGAAAAACCATCACACAGAAAATATTGGTCTGGACCGACTCTGAAAATCCCATGAAAAGCGTGGAGCATTTCAGCCTAGTATAACTATTTGGTTTGTATTACAAAAATCAGAATTGTGTGCCACATCTCCCAACTAAATGTTTTGAGAGAATTTAGGAGTGTGACTTAAGAGAAACGGACTGTCAGTGTGTGAAAGAAACCAGCTTCAAATGAGAAAGATATGTAATGAGCAGTGCGTGCATATAAAGTATACCTTTTCCAATGACAGAGTATATAAAGACATAAAAATCATTCCTTAAATGCAAATAAAATCGCTGCACAGATGAGTTCATAGAAAAGAAATCCATTGGGGCTTGTTACATGGAAAGATACTGCCTTTGGCTCAGGAAGCCTCTGAGCTGCAAATCGTTAAAAGCAGGGAGACTATCCTGGAAAGGTGTGGCTTTGTGCTTGCTCCGGTCAGTTATTCTGCCCTGGCTGTGCTTTGGGTCATTGTTGTGGCTGGGACGCTAACCCAGCTGAAGCTTTGCTCTGATATGCATCATTTGAGCATCATTTTTCTTATGGTACTGACTCACCAAGTGGTATGGCCAGGTTTGAAAGAATTATTCTACAGCATGTGGCACAGTTTAGCGTAGCTCTTGGTGGAAGTTTACATGAAAGTTGAAGATGAAATGCTGCCTGAAGGAGGTCTTTCTAATGTAGGAAGGAATTAAAGTTTCTCCCTCCAGAAGAAATGAACCTTTAATCAGTCAGACCAGAACCTGATCCTTTAACTACGGTGTTGCCTCTGTGCAACAAGATTTAGTATGAAGATTTTCCCTCAGAGTTTCTTTTATATTTTTTCCCTATAGATTATTCAAGAAAAAAATCTCCCTGAATTTGAGAGAGATAATTTTGAAAGTATATATGCAGTTATCCACATTAAACTTGCCCACTTGCTATTATGAGCCGTTGTTTTTGCATTTGTTTTGTAGGCTGTCCATTCTGGTAGAAATTCATTGATGAACTAACTGAGGCTGTAATTATTACTTTAAATAGTGTTTTGACTGTGTAAATTAGTGTATGTGCCAAGTACACAGTACAATGCTCTAACATATGGCATGATATGGAGTGCCATAGTTTTATCTGGAATGCTTTTTGGAATAAGAGGCATTTTTCAATCCCCTCCTTGAGCCCTGGGCTGTACTGTTGATGTCTGCCACCCTAGCCAGATTCTGAATTTTTTCCTTTCACAATTCCCTGCCTCTTATATTTGTTCAGAAATCTTGTTTTAAGTCTGTTCTTTCTTTTAACAGTTCCAGGTTGTGGAATATACCTTCTTTTAGCCTGGATGCAGCTGTTTCCCATCGCAAAAAGAATTACTGGTTGTATGGGGAGACTTGAATCGCCTTCTTCCCAAAACTAACAGATGGCTTAAAGATACCTTTAATTGAGGCTGTGTTGCCTTTGAGCACTTACCAATTGGTGATTTTGGAAAAAGGGCTTGTGTGAGGAAATCTGAAGCCCACTACAACACATAATTATGCTCCTAACTGAGGCCTGAGATTCAGTATGCAGTTTTCCCTTCCCCCTTTGCCCTCATCCAGAAAAGGTAGAGAGATCGTTTGACAGAACAGGAGTCATAACGAATAGGAAACTTTTCTAAAGCTGTGGTGGAAAAGTGGAAAGGGTATGAATGGAAGTTACTTGTTAAAAGGTGATTTATGTGCAGTCTTAAACTGCCGTTACTCAGGACTTTAATAATAATTACTAACCCTCCTATAAGCTAAAGAGGTTTATTGGGAAACTGAGGTAAAAATCCTCCATGCCATCTTCTATTGCTGCCCTCAAACAATGTCCATTAGAGTTTAGTTTGGGATATGAATGCGAGGGAGAACACTTACTTATTCCAGTGGAAAACCTTGTACTGAAAGATGGCCATCATAGGCTGCTTCCATTCTTTGTGCTGTATTTCACAGTTGAAAATGGTCAGTGGAAACTTACTGTGCTTCTGTGCACCCCTCCCATAGAGGCAGCTATTAACAACGGCTCATGTTTTTCCTTTCTGATTCAACTGATTCATAGGTACTTGCTCTTTGCCCTCCAGCCCTCCTCCTCGGGCTCCACAATGCTTGGTTCCACATACGAGAAAGTTTTTGAAAAAGCTGGAAGGAGAGTTGAAACTATGCAATTAGAAAAAGAGAGTCAGTTCTCTCCTGTTTTTTACCAACATATAAGGAAAAGAAATTATGTTGGTACTAGCTCTGTACATTCACTGATACTCAGATTAAGAAAAAATAGCTGTGGGAGTACTTATTTGCTGTTTGGACTTTTGGGTCGTGTTTTTCCCACTAACCTATGGACCCATCATGGCTGGTGTTTTGATTTTTAAACTGAAGTATATATTTGCAGGGTTTCAGAAGCTGAGGCACCTTAAAAAATACACACATACCACCACTGTGTGAGGTTTGCAGTAACATCTTACCACCACTAAACTATTGTGATTAATCTGAATGCTCTCCAAGTATGCTGACCACTGAGGCATCCTTTATCCTAGTTTAGGTTGAATATTTGGTTACTTTTTTGAAGTAAGAATCATCTCAGAAGGAAAAAACCCCAAATAATAATTAAGTGAGGATATATATTACAAACTTTTCAGTCATACAAAATGTGCAGTTCACATCTCATGTATATGTGTCCAAGTATTTGTTTCTGGTGGTATTTTTCATGCCAGTGAAACACATATAACGATGTCTTTCCTTAGGCACTTTATGGAAAGATTGGCTTACTGTTCTGATTATATTCTCACTTCTTTTTTTTAAAGTGAGCAAAACTATATTGCCTGCTCTCAGATTTTTTTTAACATCAGCTACCGTGAAATTAAGTCTTCATACAAGATGTAAGCAAAGGGTGGGGGAGAGAAGAGAAATACAAGGACTGAATTGTTTTAAAATGTGTTTTTTAACTGAGGGAAATGATTGTTTCCAATCATCATAGCTCTTCGTGTTCTTTTGTCATATCTGCTTGATAGTGTCTAGCACAGAAGGGTGCAGTCAAGCACTTTGCATATGTAATTATTTCTATATTTCTAATCGCTACTTAATATAATAGGCCATACTGATATAAATATTTTAAAATAGTAATAATTATTCTTACAGCTCCATAAGCCGTAACCCAAGTTAAGGCTGACAGACACATCGGATCTTTGTACAAAGATCAGATTCTGAAGCAATACAAAGGAACAAAAAATCACCGGTTTGTGACTGTGGCGTTTTAGTATATTAATACACAGTACTTCTGCTACTTAATTATCAGGTCGGTATCCATTCTTGTTTTATCTGGAAGTAGACTTCACTTTATGAATTTGATTTGGATGTAGTGTTAAGCAAGCTGTCCTGGAGTCTGAAATCCCATGCAGAGTAAGTACAGCAAAGGTAACGGTGAGCTTCCTGCCATTGCTCTTCTAGTGTGTTCCATGCCAAGTCTTCAGGGAACGCCTCTTCAGATGGGCAAAATCATGCTAACCTGCGGGAGTGTCAGCAGAGATGCCAGTAATTTGTCAGTTGATGCTGTATGCTGCGATAGTAACATTGAACGGGAGTGGGTTGTATTTTGTGGAGAATTTAGCTCTGTGTGTGTTTTATAGGGTAACCTGTGCTATTTATACATGTGGAACGCCCCTTTTGAATATTACAAAGCTGCACTTCTGAATGCATCCTAAAGATTTAGAAATGAAATATCAAATCAGTTTTAATACCATACTTTTTTTCACAAAACCTTCTCCTGTGTCATCTTCAGCTTTTGTTGTGAAACTTTCTTTTTGTAGCCTGATTACTGAATATTATTTATTAATTTTGAAAGCTCTGTGAACAAATTATATTTTAGCTTACCTAATAAAAAATTTCTTACAAAATTATTCACTATCACCTCCTGTGATTTTTAGTTCTGTTCACACAGTTCCCAGCTGCATTATCTACCCCCAATATAGAAAATTAAGTCAATGTAAAAGTATACTCTGCTTTTTAAAAAGAGGTCACGAATAGCCTTTCTCCCCTCGGTAGTCACCAGTGTTCTTATTACGCTTCATTTATACAGTTGGAGGATTTGGGAGAACCAGCTGGGCCCCCTGTCTGCACTCATCAAGAGTTAATTTCTGAAAGAGGTGCTGTTGTCATGAACAAGTGCAGATGGTACTCTGGTGGTCCTGCCAAACAACAAGAGCTCTTAATTAGCAGCAATGTTCAATCAGACTGCTTAACCTGCCACAGAGCGGAGGAGGTCATGTTCCTTCCTGATGCACTGCCAGCCTAAAAAGCACCCAAGAACCGATCCCAAATGTTTTTTTTGAAAGCATGTACTTCGTTCCTAGAGGCAAGGAAGGCAAGGCATGATCTGTTCTTGAAAACTGTCATCAGTAGAGGGAAATTTTATTTCTTTGAAGGATGTAGGGATTTCTTCTTCTGTATAGAATGCTCTGTGGTTTTTGAGGGAAAAATATTTTTTGTCATAGTACTGAAGAATATGAAAATTCATAGACTTTCTGTGGCTTGATTCTGGTCCGGGAGGGGTTGCCCTGGACTCTAGTTATTTTGTAGAAGATTTGCTAGTCTACAAAAATAAAAGTGGAGGCCAGTTCTCATCAGCAGATCTTGTGATACCTGAGTGCTTAACTGCTAATGATGTATAATACAGGTCTCTGAGTTGTTGGAGGGAAGTTTCTGAGAGCGGTATGGCTGCCTTGGAGGCCATTAGCTGTAATGTAGAGCTCAGGATGCAAAGTGCTAGCTGATGAATTCCTTTAAAAGTCAAATTCTTGACTTACTACTTATTGTATATAAATTATGAGTGCTAGATGTCTACATGTGTAGTGAAGTATTTTGTAGGATGAGGATAAATAGCACATGAACAAGGAGCCCAAAGTAAATAGTTTGTTGCTGTATGAGCAACTCCAAGTGAAGAGGTCCATTAAATAGACAAAATTTTTTAAAACAAAATGCAGCAAATGCCAGAATATCAGTAATGATAAAGTTTCAGGAAAATTTAGCACTTGAACCAGTGAAACTACTTTTTCGCCCTTTTCAGTGGCAATCAGTAGTTGAAATAAAAATAAATAAAACAAGCAAACAAACAAAGTTACTCCTGAGCCAGATCCCAAGGATCCATATCTTTTGGTTTATACTGATTATTTCAGTTGCTGGTCCTCTTCCACTGGAAGGATTTTGATTAATATCGGGGGGGGGAGGGGAGGGGTGCATTTCCAGTTTTTTATGCATTCACTTATTTTCCATCCTACTGTTCAAAAACTGAAAACTGACATATATGATACTGTATTGATGAATGCTCATTACCAATAAAAAAGGGAAATAAAAAGCTGAGGCCCCATCTTAAAGTGAAAGAGTGTCATTTTTTTAATTAAAGATCTCATTATACTGCTTACATGGAAAAATATCCTGCTATTCTAATAGTACAATTCCAGTCAGTTGGAAAAGATGCAAAGTTAAGGTTACGTTCAGCAGGAATAAAAGTTGCAGTTGCCAATAGTTAACAGGAAGATCAGCAGCAGGAGGAAACTGAAACTGTAACTACTGTTTGTATAGGTGTACAGAAAACTTGTTAATAAGTTTGTGTGAAACGTTTCAGTTCTATACTCATTCCAACCCTCCCTTCTTTTTATTTTAAATATATGAGGAATTTTGAATATGGGAAGAAAAGATCCCAGAAAGTTTTTTTTAGTTTGTTATAGCATGGGAAGATGCTGTACATCACCAAGCTAAAAGTAACTAACTACTTGTAAGCTGAATTGAATAAGGAGCAGGCTTAATAGTGTAGAGATCTTTTTTCCTAAAGAACAGTATTTTTTTGTTTCTCAAAATTCCCTATTTTAAATGATTGAGATAATTGTTGAAGTAATTCATTAAAAAAAGAAAAAGATTTGCAAGACATGATAGTACAATTTATTTAAACTTAAAGATAGGAAAGATTTTAGTGAAAATTTAACCTCAATAGGATGTGAAGCAACTAATAAGTGAAATGTCAGCAGATGAACTGTGTATTTTTGTGGTTCAACAATGATGGGAATTTAAGAGAATTAATACCAAGGACACATATTGCTCTTTGGGAAGAATGAACTGCAAATATGGAATTCTTATTTAATACATATTTCAGAGTTTTAAATGCATGATTCCTTTTTTATTCTTAAATTTGGAAATAACCATACATGCACATATAGGGGTATATGCATACAAACACAACGGGACCGCTTTTTTTGGCTTTCTGGGAAGTCTCTTGTGCTGAGAAGACTCTTTGATTTGAAAGTATAAATGATTACTGTTTACAGTAGTAACATTCGGGACCAAAATGAGTACCTGGGCTGAGATGAGCTAAGTAATTTCTCCAGTGTTGCTGCTTTGATGTTAACAAAGTCTCAAAATACAAAAAAAAGTTCATTATTGCTAAAATAGTTATCTTACAAAACTGTAGCTGTCTGACAGCTGTTTTCTACCTGTGTAAGAAAAGGTTGTTTCAGTGCTTGCATTGCATGATTACTCTCCCAGATTAACTCCTGAGATTGATGCATATACTGTATGCTATACCATGTCATACAACATAGCAGTGCTATGTGCAGGTGAAATAGAAAGGACTGTTATGCTTGTAGAGGCTTTTTTTTTGCCCCCCCCCTTTTTATTTTAACTTAAAGCCTTGGAGTTTTAGGACAGCTGCCTGCAGTGGTGATCATCCAACTACTTTATGAGAAGATTAAATTAAAAGAACCTTTTAATATATTTGCAGTGCAGATAGTTGTATATGTACTAGCATAAGTCCTAACTGTATCATGCTGCCTGCATTGATCATCCAACTACTTTATGAGAAGATTAAATTAAAAGAACCTTTTAATATATTTCCAGTGCAGATAGTTGTATATGTACTAGCATAAGTCCTAACTGTATCAAAAATAACTTTTTAAAAAATTGGTTACATTTAGAGTAAAGTGAAATTACAATATGAACAAAGGAGTCACTCTCTTTGAGGAAGAAAAGACAGGTGATTGCCGCAAGCCCCTTTTACAAGATCTTTGCTTTGGGGGGAAAAACCTGGCCCAAAGAGACTTCTTATACCGAAGATGTGTAGATGAAGTAGAGTTTAGTGTATGTACCATTTTTTTAGTCTTTTTTCATCTAATTTACATCTGTTGAAAATAGGACCTTTAATGTTACTAAAAGCAAGAATGACTTACATAAATGTAAATAAATGCAACCTTTCATTTTTAAGTTTGTATGTAGGACTGAATCCACAGCATTCAGAGAGTAAGGATTTTTCTTTTTACTTTTTAATGATTTGTGAGATTAAGTAGATTAGAAGTGTGCTGGGACACGTTATTCAGTATATCTTTTTCAGCAAGGTTTGTAGGTGCATGTGCTCTTAAAATAGAAATAAATAACTATATATCTGCCGTCACTGCTGAAGAAGTGTCTAATTACAAAAGGTGGCTGGCTGTTAAGATTCTTGCACTAATATAATGCTGTGTGATGGCAAAAGGAGACCATCTATTTTCATAGTGGAAAAACATGCTGGAAGTCTTTTTGTCTTACTGTGTAAGTGAAGATGTTGCATTAATGGTTTCGTACATGTATGTTTATCATGATGCATACATTGTTCTGATGGCTTTCTACAGCTCAGAAGAGTGCAGTGTATGTCCTGAGTAAGGATTTGAGACAAGAATGTCTGCTGTCTTCCTGAGAGGTGTGAATGCTGGGCTCTTCAGAAGCCAGTCAGCTTGTTATTTGTAGGATGCCAGTTATTAACTTCTGGGGTTTGTTTTTCCCCTCCAGTTGCCATTTTGTCTAATGGTATGTTTTTATAAGCTCAAATTCTGAAAGATAAGGATGGGAAGATGTATGTGGAACTGAAAATAAATAATTTCACTGCTGAACTAAGAGATTTTGTAAAAAAACTTTTAAACTTAAGTCCTACTTTTAACCTAGTTGCATGTACACGAGTCTTAAAATGATTGTGTGCATTTTGTTTGCTCTTTTCATAACTGTCATTGTAAGCTAGGACAGTTAGATTAGGATAATAATTCTTCGTGAAAGACTGGATTTCAGATGTCAAGCCCATAAACTGAAACCTAGATTCAGTGGAAGGTGGCAAGAAAAAGAGCATATCAATCCCTGAGGCAGTATAGTTTTCTTAATTATGCTAAATGTTGTGTGGGTTAACCAGACTACCAAAAAAAGGGAAGGAGAAGGAAAAAAAATCTTTTTAGACTGCATCTTATGAGCCTAAATGTACATGTAATATTTTGAGTATTCAGATTGGACATGATGTTGAGGTTTTGACCACCTTTTTCTCTCAAGGTCTTGGGAAGTCCTTCTAGCCTTGAAATCTTTAAGAAAAAAGTTAATCCTTGTCAGCATTGTTGCCCATCATCTTATTCTTGTTCTAACTTCTCATCTTATTCTTAAACTGTAGCCTCTTTGAGACAGAGACCGATTTTACTGTATAATGAGTTGCATAATGAGGTCTCCTTCATAACTGAGAGAGGGTAATTACTTTCTGCCTGAACTTCTACTCCAGTTTTCAACTGGAAAATATTTTCCAAATTCCTTGCTGTGAAGTGCAAGGTAATACTGTGTTTTGCTGACAAACAGCTGCTGTAGTTTGCTATTGAGGTGATTTCATATAATGAGTAGAAGTATGATGTTTCCCATTGAGCTTTGTTTCCTAGTTTCTGAATTCCAGTATTTGCATGGTTTTAAATACACGCCAAGAAATGTACCTTTAAAAATTAAGGTGTTGCATGTGCAAATTTCTCAATATATTCTCTTAAATAAAGTGAGATGCCTACATTTCTAAAATGAAGGAGGGTATTCCTTAAGTGGAAGTGGAGCCAGGCAAACATTCACGATGGAACATGCCAATTACCATCACTAAATGCAACTGCACTGGAATTTTCGATAGGCAGAAAGTAATTGCACAGTTGGCATTTAGCCAGGGACCTAATATTACTATTCTGTAATATCATGCATCAATTATTTCGTAGAATAAAAACAGAATATTCTGCATATGGCAATACAGTTAACAGTAATGGCTTCAAAGGATATTTGCACTGAATTGTGCCCGTGATTCACAAATAATTAAAACTTCAAGACCTGAAAGTATCTTAGAGCTCTGCGCAGAGATGAACCTCTGTTCAGTTGTGTCTGTAACTTCACAGTGAGATTTAAGCATTTTTTGCAGTGGCTGTACGTGGTTTTTGCATCAGTATATTGGGACTGGGTTGTGCGCCTTGGAATGCACTTGAAATATCTTGGGTGGTTCCAGATGTACTTGATCTCATTTGCGTCATTACAAGCAGAAGTTATCAAAATAATTTTTTCAAACTTGATTTGATGAGCATCAAATGCATATTTAAGAAAAGGAAAAAATGTCATGAAAGTTCAGGTTTGATTTTTCAGCTTGAAGAAAATGATTGAACATTTGATTAGCTACCAAAGACCACGGGCATTTAAAGGTGGGAAGGCATGACAAAGTCAATAATTTCTTTTGTGCTTGTATATCATTTAATGTAGTTTAGCTTAAGCTGTTTTGCTGTAATCAATCTTGGATCTCTACTGCATGGATATGAGATCTGGATGTTGTATAGACACCACCTCCAGGAGTCCAAGAACCTTCTAAAATTTCCTGTGTACCTTGCCTTGGATTATCGGACATAATAAATGCTGTGGTTTTACTGTGCATCTGTTGCATGACTATTGAAATATTAGTTGGCCTTGACAGTCAGTAGATGCATGGAAAATGAAAGTCCAGGTGACTGCTATACAGAGGCCTAGAGCTAGACCTGGTAATTTGTGAGTGCCCTGAAGCTGTTTCAACAGTGCTTTTCAATGCATAGCAGTAGATGAGTTTATGGTTAGAACTGCTGTCAAACATTAAGGCAAAAGCACAGCATATTTGAGCGCATGCAGATTTCTTGCACATTATGCCTGTGGTTGTGGGAGAATAAGAGGTTTTACATAAAACCTTTTCCTATAATAATTTTGCAGTCATTTGCACATCCACCGTTTGATTTGTTTCTGACTCCCAAGTGCTTTCATCCCCAGCCATGGAGCATGTGATAAACATGATAGTTACAGCTCATAGAGCGCCGTGCTATTGTCTGATTTTTAGAAATACACATTACTGATCCGTGTCACCTGTGGGATTAGAAACAGTACGCACAGGCCTTCACTGCCTGTGCAGTCAGAAGTTCAGAGCCCGAACAAAGCACATCCTTCAAGTTGCTCCAAACGAGGGACTTTGGTGAACATGCAAAGCTCCTCATAACATTACTTAGGCAGAATAATAACATAGAGCAGTAGAACAGTAGTGCCCAATGTATCTAAGTTAATAAGCATATTGTTTTTCAGAAACGGTGCTATGCTTCTTGTGCTTTTATAGCATCATCCATCTCTGGGTTTTGAAATGCTTTGCCAATAGTTATCATTTAGCTTTCCAAGATCTCTTAGAAACACTGTAGATAAATAATGATTAAGTGCATACTAACATGGGGAAACAGAACCACAAAAATTATGATTTTGCTTTGGATCCTACAAAGGCATACATGAAAAATTGTTTATGGGAAGATCCCATACTGTCAAAGTAGGATTGAATAGCAAGTAGTGACTGTCTAGACAAATCAAATTGATTTTATCTAATAATAGTAGATTGAAACCAAAGTTTTAACCATTCCTTGCATGCAATCTTGAATATTCAAAACTACTAGAAGAGGGGGACTTTGATCAAAATTTCAGTGTTATTTGCCCCCCACTTTGAGTGACATAAAGTTTTTCTTACAAAGTGCAGACTGATACTGATAGTTTATCCTATTCAGCTTCTTGTTTATTTTCTGTGATTAAAAAAAATTAATAAAAAAATATATATATTATTTTCTTTGCTTATGTAAGTGATGTCATAGCCCAATACACAGCCCTAACACTGGAGTAGAAGAATGCTTGTCAGGACTGCAGTGTTTTTGTGGCAACAGAAACTTAATCCGTTTGTCTGGGAAAGAGGCAGCCATGCGAACAGCTGCATTTCATGAGGCCTCATGGCAAACTGCCTTGCAGATAATGTTTTCACTGAGTTGCAAGACAATCAAAACCATCAAAATGTAGTCCAGAGATGTTAGTCAGCCATGCAAATAACTTTGCGTTCATATGTGAAGGCACATCTATAATTATGTATTACTTCTTTCAAGTCCTTCAATTTACAGTGAATGCTGTTTAACTGGATTATCAAAAATTCTTAACTAGAAAAGGCCTGTGGGATTTTACTGATGTGCGTGTGCACTGGGAACAACAGGGGGGCTAAGGGAGTAACTTAATTTTGACTGCAAACATTTTTTTTTCAGTTGCTAGAATGAGTTCATTTTTGTGTGTTTATGTACACCTACAGGATATTAAAAGCACTGTTTGGACTTACTCCTCACAGTGTCTGTTCCACCTGGAAAGAACTGCTGAAGTTATAGTGAGTTTTGCTTAATGGACAGATAAATAAAGCGTTCTTCTGCTGTCACATTTTATATTTTATGATATCCTTTCTAAAATTCAGTCATCTTTTCTTTGTGGAAGTATCCTAAAAGCTAATGAACGCAGGGAAATTCAATTATAGGAACTCTTCAATAACAAAAGTAAATGTTCATGTTAGAGGAGGGATAGAGTGTGATAAATAATCAAAGACATATTTTATGTTAACTTGCAAGAAATTTTTTTGACAGTAGGGTTTAAAGCATTTGAAATTGAGAACTTGACAATGCGTTTAATGATTTTAGAAGCCACCTTACTTTATCTGATATTGGAACAGCTAATATAAGTTTTATCGCTTGAAATATGTAACTTGAGGAAAGAATTTTTTTACTATAAAAAAGATTTTATAGTAGCTTTTAAAAATACATAATTTATTTTAAAATAAAAATGCACTAATAGGCAATAAGCAAATGTAACTTGACAATATCCAACCATTCAATTGCTGCATTAGATGCAAAGATTTTGGTTTATTAAAAAAACCATCTTTTTGTCTTTTGTTGTTGCTAAACCACTGAGAATTTCCAGGTAGTGTCACACTGTAAATATGTGCCTCATACTTTCTTTGAGAGTTAGGCTCATTTTGTTGTATTTGGCTTGCATCGCTGCATGTCTCAGCTTTCAGGATCTGTAGAATAAAAAACCCCACTGGAGAATTAGGTTCTGCCCTGCGTATTGACAGAGGTCTATTTGATCATGTCTGCATTTGATTTTGGAATGAATGTTCCATTTCTTGCTGCATAAGAGTATCTGATATGTAGAAGTATTCTGCCCAAGTTGAGCACTTAGCATATATCTTGCCTGTTAGTAAACTTCAGCCTCTGCTTATGTTCTGATGTATAGCCGTGGAATTAATGTAACACTTCTGCAACGCGATACGTGAAACAGTTTAGTCTCTATACATGGGAAGTGCCCCTAGAATTCCAGAAAACCTGTGTGTTTATGATCTGAACATGTTCATGATAAGAACCCATATGTTGGGTGATAGTCAATTCATTTACTGCTCTCAAAAGTCAGTTTTTTGTCTGTTCTGCTAATACTAGTGGGAATTTTGTATGTAAGAGAGAATAATTTCCCCATGGTGGATGGACTGCAAAGATAAAAGATGTGCCACTCCTGTCTGAGCCTTGTATTTTACCTGTACTTGGCATTGTCAACCTACAGTATGTAAACTCCAGCCCCACTTGAATTTCTCTTGGTGAATCATTTGAGCCACCCTAGTGATGGCTCAGAGGCCAGAAGTTATACAAACACAAAGTGATGGTTCCTGACCCAGAGCTTACAAATTGTGAATGATAAAAAGACCTACAGGGACAGGTTGACTATGGGATGTTAGATTGAATGATAGTGAAAAGGGTCTCAAAAGTGAACACAAGGAGCTTATATTTGCTGCAATAGAGAAGTTATCCCATAAAAGAAAACAAGGGTGATAGGAAGATGAATTTTACAGGTTTATTCTGGATGGATAGGAATATAGTATTCTGTTATGTTAGTCTTGTATGTCCATAGTTGAAAAGTCAAAATTATTTATGGAGTACTTGTTGAAAAAGCCACTTTTAAAAAAAACACCTGAAAGGAAAAGTATTTCCTCACCTTATTCTTTCTCAGTTATATTCAACACTAAATATATTGTGAAAGGTGGAGGAGGGAGACAGCTGCAAACACTTGACATTTACAACTGCAACTTTATTAATTCTGTGAAGAGTTTCTTGTTAAAATTCTGTTAGTGGAGAAAGGGAAAGGTGATCATTTTTTCTTCAGTCATCTTTCTCCTTTTAGATGCTTAACTCCTTAGTATCACAGCTGAAGTGTTTAAACACCCTTCTTAAAACTAAGACCCATGTGGAGTGTGCATTACCAAAGATCTTCCAACTCTTAAAGTGGGTTATGACCTATTGGATCTTGTTTTATCCAAAATCCATGATCATTTACAGAATCGGGTTGCCTGTTACATTAGAGCTTCTTGGGCTTGGAAAATAGCTCTGGCTTTTCCCAAAATCCAAATGCTTCTCCTAGGAATGGTATGTTTACCATTAGCACTCAGAAAGAGTGAAAAGTAGTTCCCTAAAATCACTCTATCTGGGCCAATATACCAGTTATGCAATTGCTTTTTACTTTTTCTTGGAATAAAGGAATTTAAGGGGCTACAGCTAAGGCTCCTGTTTTAACTAGAGCACAAAGACCCATTTAACTTGCTCACTTGTTTCTGTTTCTACTGTATTTGTAGTTGTTCCTTTCTTAGTCGTGGTTTAGTTTAATGTGCTTTGGGCAAAGTGGGTGGCATCCTGGGTTGTTGAAGATTACAGTTATTGATCTCCCTGCTTGGAGCTTCAGCATCACAGATCATATTTTCATTATCAGATGTATGCATTTGAGAAGATTCCGTGTGTTTTTCTGATTTCACTTAAGCAATGCTCATACTCGTTCATGTTGCATGTGACTTTAGTGGTTCTGCTGATTCACTTACTAGGCCAGACTGCTGAGGCTTCATATCTGCCGATGCTTCAGCACTACTCAGTCATTTTCATTAATAATTTGGATGACAGAATTGAGGGTATGCTTATCAAAAAGTAAACTCTGTAGGGAGGAGCTATAAGGTTGTAGGAGGGTAGGTTTCAAACACTAAATAATCTTAATGAATTAAAGAATGACCTGGAATAAATAGGATGCAGCTCTTTATAGGTAAGTGTGACATAGAGTAATAATCAGATGCAAATCATTAAATGAACATAGGGAGGTTGGATATCAGTTTTCAAGAGAGGTTCTGGAAGTATAAGTCAGCAATTGAATATAGGTTTAAAAAAAAAGTCTTACTGTTGTAACAAAGGAGGTGAGGACTAAGACTGAAATTCATACAAAAGTGCTTAAAAATGTGCTACACGTAAAATGTACAGAGTAATCCTTCCAGTTCTACTCAACACTGGGAGTGCTTAACTGGAGTTATTGGTCCAGTTTTCAGCACCAGGCTTCAAAAGGTGCGGATTTGCTGGGCACAGTACAAAGTAGAGAAAAGGGAATAGTTCAAGGTCTAGGAAACATGACTCCTTAGATGGGGAGAGTGGGTTAGAAAAGAACTATGTTTCTTTCATCAAAAGAAGACAAGAGTGGTGTAAAGAAACCTTTACTCAAGTCAGTGGTCCCTTATGGGAAGAAAATGAGTAAGCATTTCTCTCCATTTTCAGTGGGTATGGGACAATATTTTAATGCAGAAATGCAGATATAGTAATTTTTCCTTTAAAATTGCTAAAGAAAGGTAGTTTGCTTAAGTAAGCTGTCATTTCTCCATCGTTGTAAGTTTTTATGAATAGTCTAGAGAATGTTTTACCAGACATAGAAGAGGAAGGGATGAAGACTTAGATGGTGCTTGAGGTTCCTTCCAGCCCTCTGTGACTGTGGTGTAAAATTGTATCTTAGACTTACACTGTAGCTGTCACCATTGACCTGTTGTCAGAGTCGGGTTTCAGCTTGCTACCACGCAGCTGTGGCTCATTTTGCCATGATTACAAATCTGGGTACTGGGACATAGCCTTCTGCTTGTGGGGTGGATTTTTACTTTGCACAAATCTGCTAACTACTGATTTTTTGTTCTTCCACATATTTATTAATTTTATTAATTTCTGACTATTTCTGAGTGGTTTTGCATAGTACCATATATATGTCTGTGCTGATGCTTCCCATTTAAGACATTCTTCCCAGTCCATTTTTCTCCTTCTCCAGAACAAAAGGATTTATTTACTACAGACCACCCTAACCTTGGATAAAACCTTACTGTTTCACTTAAAATAAAATACCACCATGTCTGTCTCACAATTTTAGCTTGCTTAGTGTTAAGTACCACTAAGAGTCGTAGTATCGTATAACTAATCCTCCAAGTCTTCCTCCTTCTCTTTGATGCTTGCTTCTGTTGCATGTGATCTGAATGGTTCTGCTCATTCACTTATGAGCCCAGAACACCTCTGCTAAGGCTTCACATCTGACTAAGCTTTAGTACAACTCAATTCAAGTGTCAGGGTCTACTGAACACCTGTTTTGTAGAAATATATCAGTAAAGCTGAACAACAATGTTTCTTTGCTGTGCCTGTATTTTGCTTTCACTCTACAGCTAAAGAATGCACAAAAATATTAGGCAAAGGAGGACCCAGAGGTCTGTCGGGAGGTTCAGAAATTATTTATGACAGATTTCATCTATTACTGTATGAATACTGACTACATATCTGATGAGCAAATGCAAGAATGGCATGTCATCAAACACATCCACTGAGAGCTAGTAACAGACAACAGGACTTGCCACCAGATCCTGGCTGTTGAGATACTACAACAGAGTAACGCTGCAGCAGAGATGGGGGAGAGGGAGAAATGGCAGGGGGTGAGCCATCCTACAGTTTTCTTTGGGTTTCATACAAGAAAGTTGAAATACCATTTATAGTGATATACAGTTAGAATTTGATGCCTTATATTCGTCAGTATTTGCAAGTAATTCCTGAGTTTACTAAGATAATGCGAGAGTGAAAGGCATTTTTTCTTTGACAATATTTGGTATATTCAGACTTCATCATCCACTACTTGCAAATGTTAGCGGTCATTGCTCAGATGCCAAGATCCACGTATAGCTTTACCTGGGGACCTATATGGTTTCTTGCCCCCTAGCAATTGCTGCTTAAGCAGCAGGCGTGATCCAGATACATGATTCAGGATGGTTGTGCAGCCCTCCCCACTTGGATGTCAGCTCTCTCCAGTTCAGGGCTTTACCCATCCATCCACCTCTCATGGTTAAGAGGCATTTGTACATATTTTATTATCTTAAACTGGGCATTCCTTTGAACTTTACAGAAGTAGGAAGTTACTGTTTTTCTTGCATTTGAAGAACTTGAAGTAACGAGGCTACGTGGGGACCTTTGGGTTTTCTCCTACCCACCCTGACAAAGAGAATCCACTGTTTCGGGATTTGAATATCAGCTACATTTCGTGTAGAGTCTGTGGTTAAAGTCTACATTATGATGGCTGTTTCTGGAGTCTACAGAGGATGCTGTGGCCAGCATAAAGTAACTTCCTTATTTTGAAATCCATTCTTAATCACCCATGAAATTAACTATTGGAGTCTGCCTTCAAGTTGGCACAGTCTAATAGTAGGGGTTTTAAAAATATTTAACAACATATTTGGAAACAGAACTTTTCTGTTCTTTATTTATATGTTTTTGGATGTTGGCTCTTGCATGAGAAAAGTGCTGTATGCTTTAATACTGAATTTAGAAATCTTGTGGTTTCTGTTGGCACTGTGAGGGAGCAGCTAGCATAAGACTCCAGTACTTGATGAGAGCATTTTTGCGTTTTAATTATTAGACACATGAATACAGATCCAACTCAGTTCAGCTATTGTGTTTATTGCCTTTTTTTATTCACCATAAAAAAAAAGCAATAATTTTTCTGGATTACTATCTCTAACATGATCTGCAACTTGAAACCAGAAAAAAGATGAGGTATCATCAGTTCTTACTTCACACAGGGAACAAGAAATTGCAGGGAAATTTTATTTTGGGATGTTGAAGTGTAATGTTCAGGATTTATAATCCAGCTCAATGCTTCATTTCAAGTCAGGTCAACAATGAATTAGAAGTGCATATAGGACTTTTATGCCTTGTAAAGGTTCTAGTTAGGATAGCCCATGTTGCTACTCTGGCCAGTAGGCCAGACTCCTCACCCAAAAGTGTGTCACCTGTGAAGCATCACATGGCTTAACAAAGAGGAACCACAAGCTGGATGGGAAATGTAGCTTCTTAACGGAACTTGAGGCTTCAGGGGGAAACTGAGGCCTGTGAAAGCTCAGTTGTGGTACCATGGGCAGATACATTTCAAAGTTTAAATAATTCAAAACTTTAGCATTTGCATATATTTGAAGCAACTTTTTTACTTTACTAGGCTGAAAATACCCCCAAAAAGTGTTAAGTGTTTTAAAGGAAAGATGACATTGTTTCAGACAAATTGATTCCTCCTTCTCTTAGAGAATAGTAGCTTTTCTGAATCTGTATTTTCTATGAAAATTATGTATGTGGAAAATGTCTGATCAGGTCTAATAATGCCTTTTAAAAAATAATATTCTAAACTTTACTTGCTAAACAAAGTATTTCAAATGATAACTAAAATTTTAGAGCTAAATTGCCATTTTCTAAGAATTTCTTTAAAAAATGGCTCTTACTGGAACAGTTTTTATTTAAACAAAAAAATACCTTTTTTCCCAGGTTCACATTAAATTTATCCTTTTGCATTAATCTCTTACATTATACTCAAGAAATTTCTAGGTGCTACACATCTAGGGTTTTTTAATAGAGAAGGAAAAAAACCTGACATTTTTGCCTGTTGGAGTTTCGCAATTAAATTCTGGGCTTATTGACATAGAGGGAATGTCCAAAGCTTTGGATTGCTTTTGCACAGCAAAAACAAGTTAGTAATACTTTTTTCAAAGATTTCATATTTCACAGTGCTTAATGGAAAAAAAGACATGCAAGTAAAATAATTGTGCTTTACCTGCCAGTTTATGAAGCCATAGTTGTTTTTATAATAGTTGTAACACCTGGGCAAAATTATAAAAATTTGATTTAATGCCAAGTAACGTGTCAAATTACCATCTTCATGACGGTGCTTGTAACATACATTGTATAGTGTACCCCATATCATAGAAATAAGAATATGAATAAGCTTTTAGAATTTACAAGAAGTTCTGTGTGTATTTTTAAATTACATGGTGAGAGAGGCACATGGAAATTTTAAAATTGAGACTCAGATGCTTTTGGCCAAGGAAAACAGTGGTAACAAAGAAATTTGCGTGAAATTTTAGTTAATTGTTTTTCACGTTAAAAATATTTTTCAGAAAGAATATTAAACTAACTAACAGGTGCCCCAAAGGTAAAACCTAGTCTATAGACCACAAGAAGTGTCAAACAATGTAAAAATATGCTACCTCTTGTTTTAATGTAGGAAAACTATTGAGTGTACCTTTAGAAAGAGGAGAAAAAATAAAATTATTTTTCAGTTAGCATTGGATTAGGAAGACTAGAAATTTACTACATCCTTAGGTTTATAGCAACAACCACATTACCATTGGCATAAACCCCCAGGATCTAAATTTGGAGCACAATATGTGTTGCAGGCATAAAATAAAAGAAACAAAAGCAAATGAAAGAAGAAAATTTAAAGCCTTTTAGAGTATTCTCTTAACTATAAATTACTTCTTTGATTTTAAGTGTGATTGGTTTTGATGAAACTTTTGATAGTAAAAGGGTAAAAGAAAAATTATGAATCTAAGGAAAATACGTGTTATTGCTAATTTTTTAGGTCTTCTACAGTTACTTAGCAAGAAATGGATGGTTTTTTGTTGAAATGCTTTGATTTTTCCCAGTTTGCAATGGAAGCCTCTGTGAAGGGTCTGGGGAGGGCAGCTAGTTTCTGCTCACATAGAATTCTTTTCCATGCTCAGTTTAATTTACGCAGTATGTCCAGCATCTTTTGTTCTCCATTAACCCTAACTGTTTGAGTAGCTACTTGGGAACAACTTCATCACTTCTCTGGTGGAACGTGGCAACTGTTTAACACCCTGTGTGATTTAAGACAGGAAATGAAGTGCTGTCTTAGTAAATTGCAGAGAAATTTTCATAAGGAAATGTAATTACCCAGACTAGAAATTGGCCAGAATATCAAGTTAGAGTCACTGCGTATGCAAAAATTTCTCGGTTTGCTATTTTATCTGAGAGGTGACTTTAAGTAATATTGTACGAATTCAGAATCACGATAGATTACTTTTGAGATCCTAATGCTTGAGGTGCCTCACACTATAGGTTAGTGAATCCAATGCTGATTTAAAATAGATTTGCCACCTTACTGAAATGCTGTTGTTGCTTGCCGTACTGTATGGGTTTACTTTAAGGTTTCCCTCTCAGACAGTGACCAAACTTGTACACTCTTACAGAATCATAGAATCATTGAATAGTTTGGGTCGGAAGGGACCTTTAAAGGTCATCTAGTCCAAGCCCCCTGCAATGAGCAGGGACATCTTCAACTAGATCAGGTTGCTCAGAGCCCCGTCCAACCCAACCTTGAATGCTTCCAGTGTTTCACCACTCTCAGTGTAAAAAATGTCTTCCTTATGTCTTGTCTAAATCTACCTTCTTTTAGTTTAAAACCATTACCCCTTGTCCTATCGCAACAGGCCCTGCTATAAAGTTTGCCTCCACCTTTCTTATAGGCCCCCCCTTTAAGTACTGAAGTGCCACAATAAGGTCTCCTCGGAGCCTTCTTTTCCCCAGGCTGAACCCCAACTCTCTCAGCCTGTCCTCAAAGGGGAGGTGCTCCAGCCCCCAATCATGTTCGTGGCCCTCCTCTGGTCTTGCTGCAACAGGTCCATGTCCTTATGTTGGGGGCCCTGGAGCTGGACGCAGTACTCCAGGTGGGGTCTCACCAGAGCGGAGCAGAGGGGCAGAATCACCTCCCTCGACCTGCTGGTCACGCTGCTTTTGATGCAGCCCAGGGTACGGTTGGCTTTCTGGGCTGCGAGCGCATATTGCCGGCTCATGTCCAGCTTTTCATCCACCAGTACCCCCGAGTCCTTCTCTGCAGGGCTGCTCTCAATCCCTTCATCCCCCAGCCTGTATTGATACCGGGAGTTGCCCCGACCCAGGTGCAGGACCTTGCACATGGCCTGGTTGAACTTCATGAGGTTCACACAGGCCCACTTCTCGAGCTTGTGAATCCAATGAAGTGTGATGAAGTTACTGTTAAAAGGGACATCACTACAGGCTGCATTGATCTGTATGTTTTAAATTTTGTATAGCATCCATACTGTGCTTTGCTTTGGACAAGAGTGGTTAGATCTGGTTTTGATCAATATGTTTATAACTTTTTATTCCAGTCTGAAGATTCTCTTCTTAACATGTTGTGATAAATAGGTTTGTCTGCATTGCAGTAACTATTCTGTTTCTTAAATCTTGGCACTGGAGTTCATTTTTTTTAATGAAACCTGTTTCATTTCCATTTGTCCTATGTTAACTTTTTGGTATGCTTCAGGTAGCTTTTTCAAATGGAGAAAGGTCATGAATTGAAAATATTACTTATTAAAGGAAAAAAAAATTAAATAAATTGTTCAAAACAGTAGAGGTTTTTGCTTTTCAAATTAAAAATTGAAACAACTTAAACCCCTAAACTCTCCTCACATCTCCCTTGGAAACTCCCTCCTTTACTGTAACTTTGTGGTCTTGATGATATTCACAGAGAAGCTGATTTACTGAATAAAGAAGTTCTTTAAGTTTTCAGTTTTGGAACATTACCAGTGTGTCTGAACCCAGGTTTCAAATTTTACTGGCATTTTGTTGGCAAACCAATTTTTTGGAGTCCTTTCTTATTTGGGTATGTTTCCTGACACCTTTGGCTGTATGGTACTGTGTTTTAAAATTCTCTTTTTCTTTTTTTAAGAGGAAAAGCCTATAAACATATACAAAGGACTAATTATAAAATATCTGGTATAAAAATAGAGAGACAAGAAAATTACCAGCTGAAAAATGCAGTGAGCAGAAAAAGCGAGCGTTTAATGGTGGAGTTTTACCCTGCCTGTTCAGCAGGCCTGGTTCTCAAAGCAATTCCACAAGCAAAGCATGCACTATTCTGAGGCCATAATACAGTAATTTAAATCAAACGTAAGTACATGGGTGGTAAGAAAGAGGTGGCTTAGTCTTCCCTTCTGTCCGCTGGCCTTTTTTACTGTTGCTTCCCTTTTGCCAACAGCAGTGTTCATTTATGGTGAGCCAGATTAGAACATTGATCCAGCTGAAAAATAACTCACATGACTGCCCTACTTACAGTCTTCCTATATACTGCAGTTTTATTGAAACTATATTGTTATTAGTGCACTGCTCTCAAAGACTAACCAACTAGCCAAAGTATATATAAGTTGCTAACCTGTGTCATTCATAGTATCAATAGATTATTCCTTGCTGAAAATGTCATGACTAGTATCGGACAATCTTCTTTTTGTAGTATTTGTTGAAGCAAGGTACAATAAACTAGCAGACCAAGGTTCCAGTACTTTTTTAGTTTCCCACAAGTCTGGGACATTGTAACCCCTTAATGCTTTTTCTCATTGATGTAGGACTTTAATGTATCTAAGGAGTTCAAAGAGAATTTGACACTAAATGGTCTTTTCTGTACTAACATTGCTATAGGGAAACCCACTATAAAGTGAAAGAAGCTATGAATTTTTGCAATAGAACAGAAGAGCACATTCATGTAATAGTGTATTCTGGCACATATTTTGCCTGCTGGATATAGGCAAAGTTATAACAGTGCAGAGCAGCAAGATTCCTATCATTTAAATAAGCCTCAGTAGGATTAACAGTTTAGACGTTCTTCTACCTGTCTCAACTGTGGGAGTCAATCTTCCAGGAGCCTGCATATTGCACCTGGTCATGTATAAAATACTGCATGGAAAGTGGAAGATGGATAAAATTAAATATTTAGGCTAGAAAGAGAGTGTGAAAATGACTTTAATCTAGGATCCTACTTGGGATAGGGGATTCCAGTGAACAGCCTTTGGGCTAAGTTGCTAATTTAGTAATTAGTAGCTAATGGCTAGTTTCTGACTGATTTCAACCAAACTTAAAGGACAGCTGGAAATACCAGAGATACCAAGTTCCTGTACATTTCCTGGAGTCAAAGAATCACTCAGATTGGAAGGGATCCCTGAAGGTCTCTAGTCCAACCTTCTTCTTTTAAGTAGGGTCAACAACAAATTCAGACCACCTTGCTCAGGCCTTTTTCCAGTCAGATCTTGAACACCTCCAAGGACAGAAATACTCCACAGCCTCTCTGGGCATCCTGTACCAATGCTTAGTTATCCTCATAGTTCAATGTTATTCCCAAACTTGATTAATGTGCATGCCATTTCCTCCTACAGGTCATTGGTAAAGATATTAAGATATTAAATAGGATAGGTCTCAGGATAAACCCCTGAGGAACTGCGGTTGTATCCAGTGTACAGGTAGCGTACAAACCATTACTTTTCAATCTCAAAATCCAGACACTTTTTGCTCATCTGGTAGTGCATCCATCTAGACCACAATGGCCAAACTTAGATACAAGGATGCTGTGAAAGACCATCTTGAAGATGGTTGCAACATTTGCCCTTCTCCATTCATCTGGGACTTCCCCTGATCTCCATGACCATGAAGATAGAAAACAGCCTTGATGTGCCATCAGCCAGCTCTCTCAGCACTCTCAGATGCATCCTGTCTGCTCTCATGGACTTGTATGAGTCAAGTTTTCTCAAGAGATTTATAAGATCAATCCTATTCTACTGTTGGTATTTCCTCTTCTTGAACCCTGTCTATATCTGTAAAGGCCTGGGAGACCTTGTTGGTGAAGACCAGGGCAAAGAATGCATTAACTCAGCCTTATGTGTGTCCGCTGTGCTTTTGTCTCAGTCAGCTGCAAGCCCACATTTTCCTTGTTTATTCTTATCGTGTAGCAGTAGAAGTTCTTGTTGCCATGTTTCTTGCCAATCTCTGCTACAGTTGAGCTTCAGCTTTCCTAACGTTATCCTTGCTTGTCTGGACAATGTTTCTGCGTTTCTCCTTTGTAGCATTTCTCCTTGCTTCCATCTCTTTTCTACATTCTTTTTACAGTCATGAATTCCCTTTTTAGCCAAACCAGACTCCTTGTTCATCTACTTATTTTCCTCAGTATTGTGATGGACCGTTATTTTGTCTGTGGGAGGCTGTCTTTAAAGACCAGGTCTGTTGAGCTCCCTTGCCCTTCAGAGCTGCCTCTCATAAGATCCCATCTATCAGGTCCCTGGAGAAACTAAATTCTACTCTCGTAAAATCCAGGGTTTGTACTCTGTTACTTGCCTTCCTCATTCCTCTCAGGATCCTGAACAGCATTGGTTCATGGTTGCTATGGCCAGAGCTGCCCCAGATTACAACCTCCCCAGTCAGCTCTCCCTTGTTTGTAGCAGATCAAGTCGATCTCTCCAGTTAATCATCTGATATTTGTGTTAAGAGCTTGTCCCTAGCATCCCCCACAAGTCAGCTGGATTGCTTGCATCCCACTTTGTCTGCCTTTTACCAGATATTGGGAGATGGGTGTCTCCCATAGGAATCAGGATCTGTGATCTGCAGATGTCCTCAAGTTGCTCAGAAAGACTTTTTCCACTTCCTCCTCCTGATTAGGTGGTCTGTAACAGACTCCCACCATGATGTCATTCTTGGTGGCTTCTCCTGTGATGATGGCCCAGCAGCTCTCAGTCAGTCTACTGCCTGTTTTACAGAAGACCTCCATATCTCTGAGCTCCCCCAGGTATTCATGTTCTCATGAAAACAGGCTTCCAGGTAGGAGACAGAGACCCAGATCAGTGCTGCCAGCAAGCAGTCTGCAGTGTGGACTCGAGAGTTACCTATTCTGCTTGGCCAGCATGCCTTCTGGCAGGCCATTCAGCACACAGAGCTTGGAATCAGACACAGCATCATGCAGTTGAGGGCTATGAAAAGAAGATGGAGGGCAATGGAGGAGAGTTTAGGGAAAATATTAGTAGGCACACTGCTTGTTTTCAGATTGGACATAATGGACAGAAACAGTGAATATAAAGTAGTAAAGCAAGTGCTCAGGGCACTTTTTTGTCCAAAGTAATACAAGAAACTGGTCAAAAGGCATGTTCCTTTCCATTTGACTAAAAATTGAAAGGGTTTTTTATGTTGCTTTTATAATACTCTATAAACAAGCTATTTGAGAGTGAGATTTTCAGACAAGAAACTTGAAGTGAAGGGAGAAATCTGTTCATAACTTACCCTCTTGTGCCCAGGTATTTTAACATCTGGAATGTAATGCTGCCTGTTGTAATACCTCTGCAATACTGTAACACAGCAGGATGCATTAATGAGAGTTTCAACCTTAAACCCACAACATCAATGAAATTTATAGTTGTCAGGCCGTTAACATTATTCAAACATAGTTTTTGTGGTTTCAATTCCCATTTTACATTCATGTAGGAAGAAAAGTCATTGTGTTGACTAGCCGTGAAGACAGAGTTCTCCTTAGACTTGAAATTTCTGTAAAGCAATTAAGTATTGTTTATTACTCTTGACAGCATTCATAGTATGCACTACAGGGTGAGAGGAGGGTATTTGTATAAAAAATTGTGCTAGAATCTCTCTCTTAATATTTCAGCTGGTTTAATATTCTTGAATACCAAAAGTGTCTTGCTCACGTTCTGGAAAATACCACAAAAATGTTCAAAGCAGAAAAAAAAAATTTACATAAAATTCTAGTATCATCTTCTATGGTCATATAGGTGCCGTCTGATATTCTTCCTGATGGGTAAATTTGTCTTCAGACGTTTCATGTTTCCCTACTCTTGTATCTCAGTGTGGTCTTTTGACTTAATATGTAGAGCAAGTTAGTTAAAGAGCACAAAAAAGAACAGAAAATTTCTTGAAGGAAAAAATTTCGTGGGGAAAATGTGGTGAGCACTGTGATTAAGTTACTCTGCAGAAAAATGAAATCATTAAATCTGCAACTGATTAAGTTGAAAGAAAAGAAGGGAAGTCAATATGTTAAAAAGTGCACGTACAGTTACACTTTCTGGTAAGGAAAATCCAAATTGTTTCTCCCAGAAAAAAAACTAACAAGCACACACAATTTACAAAGCTCTGAAGTTTAGGGGGGCGGTTGTGTGGGGTTTTTTATTATCATAGGCTTCATGGTAGTTCCAGCACAATCTCAGGAAGTAGTAAAAATAAATCTATCTGTCTCTTGCTGTATCAGTCTGGGTATTAACAACTTCCCCATGTTGTGTCCATTAAAGAATTTCTTCATGGCCCTTAAAAGTACAAACTCGGTCTCTGCATTTAATGTGTTGTTACCTGCTGCCAAGCCTCTAATAGCTACATTCATATGTTCTGTTAATCATATCTCTTTGTTCTAGAAGCCTGTGTTTTGGATTCATGATTAACTTTTTTTCCTGCTCTGATTATTTTCCTCCCATCATGGCAGCACATGACTTCTTTTTTTTTTTTTTTCCTATTTAAAAACAAATACGTGAATGGAGAAGTAACAGAAATCAGTGTATTTCAACAAAGCCTGTAATCTCTTCCTAACTGTCCTTCCAAATTTAAATTAGATTTTCATGTTGCAAAACCATGAACTTGGTGTTGTAACTGAAATCACACTGTTCCCAGAAGACAGGGCTGAAGCCTCATGGGCTATGGAGGATTCTCCCCTAGGTCGCAGCATAAGAAGAGGTATATTTTTAATGTTAAAGTTTGGTGAGGATAGGTGAGCCTGGTCTCAGTGTGCAATCTATAGGGTCCAAAGGAAAGAATTATCAAGCTGTATTTCACATGAACTGGAAGGGGACTGGCAAAGAGATCTTCTGGCCGTTGCTCTTTGACAACGTCTCACTGATTCACGAGTAATGTGGGAAAACATCGTGGAGCCTGTTACTGCTTCTGTCAGTTTGGGTTCAAGTATTTCTAATTAACGAAGGCATTTGTGGTGCAGACTTTGCTTGGGCCCTCCAATAACCTCCCATTTTGATCTCCATGAAAGCAAGTCAGCCATTTGAAAGATATTCTGAAACCTTGGGGATCCTACTTGCATTTTGCTACTGATACAGCCCCAAGAGTTACTGAAGCCCTGCTTTTCAACCTGCGAAGCAGGAGGAATGGATTGTTCCTTAGCTTGTCACCTGCCTAAAAACGTGTGTCTGTGGGTGATGGGGGGACACTTCTGCTTGCAGCTGGTCCCTGCTGCCCCGGGATACTTGCCTGATTGCAGAACTTGAAACATCTTTCATATGTATCTGAAATTCAGAGGAAATAATTTTGAATGGTACCCTTTGCTGATTTGGACTGCACTTATCTCCAAGACAAGATTGCTTTTATATGAATGAACACGATATTTGTGCCCATATTAGAAGTAGATTTGTAGGCTATACATCACTTTCTGGGTTTATCTTGCTGGCAACGTCTTGAATATCTGTTTTATCTGTTAAATAACTCTTCCTGAAAATGTGAAATGGAGGAGGATCATAGTACACTTCAGATCTGTTTTAAAGTGGCTTGAACGAAGTTCTCACAGTAGGGTTTTTTCCTTCTTTTTTTAAGTCTAGCATTGACTCATTTGGTGGTGTTAAAGTGCACTTTCTACTTATCCCCAGAGGAAAGTTAGTATTCTTTTAAGTGAAACTATTTTAAAAGCAGAACACAAGCCTAAAATAAGCCAGTGTTCTCTAGAGTTCTCAGAAGGTGTAGATTTATTTACTGTAGTTAAATCATAATTAGTTCTCAGGGGATAGTGTATCTTTTAAACTGCTTTATTGCCACCATATTGGTTTTCTAAATAATCAGAAACTGCTGCTTTTATATTCTGTAGTATGAACAAAAATTTGCTGTAAGTAGAAACAAATGTCTAGAATTGCTAGTTGTCACTTACTGAAGATAGTGACATGCAAAAAATAAGCACTTCAAGAAAAAGTGAAGAAATACAAAACGTATGTTATCAGATGGCACCTTAAATGAACTATAGCTATAACTTTTTCCAGCATAATAGATATAGTAATGTTTTACATTATCATTTTTCAGTTAATCTTTTTCTAATATTCTAATGCTTTTGGGTCAAGAATAAATGTTAACTGAAAAAGGAGAAATTGTAGTGCAATGTTAACATAAAATATTACCTGATATTTAAGCCTAGATTTTCATGAATGTAGCTTAGTGTTCCAGCTGATAAGCATGGGGGTTTTTTTTCCTAATTGGCAGGTTAATGTTTGAGTTGCCTGAGGAGATGGGTTTAATAGCAATTGCTGTTCAACAAACACAAGGGAAAGGTGAGTAAGTTTCCTTCTAGTGCTAATAAATGTGTATTAAACATATGAAATAAGACACTTTTATGTCACCTAGCTGCCTTAAAGATACATTATGAGTATTTTTGATAATATAATCTATAGAATATTCATGTCGTCTTCTCCTCCCGCTTGAACTGTGGATTCAAACTCAAAACCTAAGTTAATAGAGAACAAAGTAAACACTTTCAGGATGTTTGGTGGCTTTTGCAGAAATGATTTAGTGGTCTTCTAGTTTCTGCCAAAACGTCTCCCCAGTCATGGAAACTGCCATCACTACATTTAGTGTAATACAAGTCAGACTTCCAAATCAGAACTCCTTTTTGACTTAACTGGAACAAGACCGGGTCTTGACTTGCTCTGGGGTAGAGGGTTTTTGAGTCTGCAGGACCTGCCTGAACTGTCATGTGGTCTTTCACAATCTTTTGCAGATAAATATAAGCAAGTTCTGTCTCTTTCCCAGTGTTGTGGTTTAACCCCAGCCAGCAACTAAGCACCACACAGCTGCTCACTCACTCCCCCCCGCCCCCGCCCCCGCAGTGGAATGGGGGAGAGAATCAGAAGGAAAAAGGTAAAACTCATGGGCTGAGATAAGAACAGTTTAATAGAACAGAAAGGAAGAAACTAATAATGATAATAAGAACAATAATAAAATGACAATAATAATCAAAGGATTGGAATATACAAAACAAGTGATGCACAACGCAATTGCTCATGACTCGCTGACCAATGCCCAGTTAGTTCCTGAGCAGCGATCCCCCCCAGGCCAACTCCCCCCAGTTTATATACTGGGCATGACATCACATGGTATGGAATACCCCGTTGGCCAGTTTGGGTCAGCTGTCCTGGCTGTGTCCCCTCCCAACTTCTTGTGCCCCTCCAGCCTTCTTGCTGGCTGGGCATGAGAAGCTGAAAAATCCTTGACTTTATAGTATAAACACTACTTAGCAACAACTGAAAATGTCAGTGTGTTATCAACATTCTTCTCATAATAAATCCAAAACACAACACTATACCAGCTACTAGAAAGAAAATTAACTCTATCCCAGCCAAAACCAGGACACCCAGGAAGCTGCTAGCACTGATTTAAAAGCCACATTCATTTTATTAGAAGAACACAGTGCCCAGCCTAATAAGCTCTTCTGAGCACAGCTCTACATGAAGATGGTTACCTGGCTTTTGGTACAGATCTAGCTTCTGTCAAGTTGATTCCCAATGTGGATGGATTTCTAAATGCACACAGAACATGTTCACAAACACTTCTTCACTTAAACAAAGCAAGATTTTTTGAAATGTGTATGTTACTAGATACCAGGAAAATCCTGGAAGCAAGTCATTTAGGACATTCTAGGAGATTGAGTAGCAGCATGCACATTAAGCAACCTGCTGTCTTTTTAAAGGAAAAGCTTTGCACTTTAACCATTTTTCTTTCAAAATTAGTTTGGAAACTCCATTACAGGACTTACGGTAGATTCTTGGATGGATACTATTGAATCTTTCTCTTTTGTAGTTGTCTACATTAACAAAGTGATCTTTTTTATAAGTATTTTTTTCTTGAGTTGAAGTTAACTTTTTTTCTCTACCTCCACAGGTCGTGGTGGAAATGTTTGGCTCAGTCCCATGGGCTGTGCACTATCCACTTTACATATCACCATTCCTCTACATTCCAACCTGGGCCAGAGAATTCCTTTTATTCAACACCTGGTGTCCTTGGCAGTGGTAGAGTCAGTTAGATCAGTACCAGGATATGAGGTATGTCATTCTAATTTATCTCAAAATTCCTGTTTCCATTTTCATTAAATTCAGATTTTAACTATGTCTTCTATGTGTAGAATGACTGAATGCATTATATAGTTCTTCAGCACTAATATAGTGGTAAACTTAGCCTCCATACGTGCTTGATTATTTATATGTTTTAAGAAATCTAGTATACATATGATGAATACTGTCTTTTACTGAGCTGATTAAGTATACTACACTCAGTTCACTCATAATCTTATGAAACTTAAGACTCAGTCTTCAGCAGTAAAGAAAACGTCAATTTTGTTTGTCTAACAATTGAGTTAATTTGTTTTGATTTTGAAGGAGTTGGGGAAGAGGGAGAAGGGAAAAATGAATAAAACGGACAAATCCTTTTCTACTTTTTTTGTTGGTGCTGTTTCAGTGGTCACTTTATCCCTTTTAAAAGATTTTTCCAACCCTTGTTTAAGGTTGAAAACTGATTTCTAAAGCAAGAACTTAGGAGTATTGCTCTCAAGAGGGAATCAAGTGTCCTGTCATCAGTATTAAAATGAAGAACCAGTCTTCTTCATCACCTCATATATCTGCTTTTTAATGTTACCATTTCCTAATATTTGCTAACTATAAAACTTTGGTATTTTACAGAAGTAGTTAACTAAAGCATATGTTTCCTATATTACAGAAAATCAATGACTTATACACATTTACACATGAACTTTATTATAGTGGCACCCAGTAGCTTTGCTGTAGTTTAGGGTCTGTCAGCCTTTCTATTAAAACCTTCTAACTTCAGTGGTTCATAACTTGACTATAAAAACAAAATGCTTCAGGCTAAAATTTGCAATATAAAATATTTGGCTAGAGTGAATAATTTAACCATTTAAAATAGAAGGGACAAGAGTTAGTTTTATAAAATATGAGTCTGACTGGGGAAGGAGTTAATTTATGAATGGAGGTGGTTTTGCTTCTGTATGCCTACTCTGGTATACATTGGCATTTTTTATTTTATTCCATTCAAGAGGAAAAAGGTGACTGAAGTACTAAATATTAATATAAAAATAGTATGTATCAATAATGCATGTACTGTACATAGCACATATACAATACATAGCTTGCTATGACCAAGACAAAACTACTGAATCTCTTTGATAGTACATCCACCCTAGACAATGAATGAAACCAATGTTAAGGGACTGGACTCAAATACGTTAAAGCAAGAAATTAAAAGATTTATCGGAAACTCAATGCTTAAATTTCCCCTTTAGACTTAGGTAACACAGGGCTTTTTTCTTTATGTTGGATGAACATCCATGCCATGCAAACTGTAGTAGCTGCAAACAGTGGGCTAATCTATAGATCAGGCTTCTTTCTCTCCTCCAAATTTCCACACCTCTGTGGGTCTATGTCAGAATCTTAGTAATACTTTAACACACTTTAATGTCGTTCGCTATGCTCAAAGTCCATTTCAGGATTTCCATTCAAAAAACTGAAATACCTGTGTGTCAGTTTATCAGCCAGTCATCATTTTTAGGATTGCCATGAATGTTGACTATGCTAAATAGGCAGCAACTGAGGCCTTTGTTCTGGGTCTTCCCGGAGAAAATCTGACCACTCAGTTGGAAGTTTTACTGTCAGATGTTAGTGCTGCAAATGCAAATGGGCCTTATATCAAGAGAACGCTTTGCTTTCCCATTCTGAGAACAGCAGACATCTCTAGTAAGTGAAGATAAGAATGTGCTCCATTTCCAGCATATTTTGTGACACCCATCATTTCTTTAATACGGGGATAGTTGTGTAGTACCTTGTAACCCCGTTTTGTGGCAAAGTCTCTGCTGTGTAATTTATGTCATGAGAATACCCAGTTGACTTGGTGGTTCTTCATGGTTGCTGTTACTTCAGTTGCAGAGCTAGTGTCTGGTGTCTTACAGGTGTATGTTTTCCATAAGTAAGATCTACTGAATATCTCTTCGGAAGATTTCTTAGCTCTGATAATACTGTTTAACAACTGTGTCATACTTTCCATGTCTCAAGAGTCTTCTATAAATCTTTTCCCAGTGCGAAGAGTCAAGTTGTTTTCCATAATGAATATGAATTGGTGATACTCTCTCTTAGAATGCTTTGATAGCAAAATCAGGTAGTATTTCCTGTCAATGTACGTGTAATGGACTCCTCTCTGGCCTTTAAATCTGTCAGGAAAGTAGACATGGACCCAGGTGCAGTTTTCACACATCCTGTAAAGGGATTTCATAATCTACAATAGGAGGGAATGCGACTCTTGTAGTCCTGGAGCACCTCCCATAATTTGCCTCTGGGGATACAGTCATATGCAGTTTTTCAAACTACAGGAAGCACATTTGCTTTCTTTTTGTGTTTAAGTAGCTGGTGCAAAGTTCAGTTCAGTTCTGTGGTTTCAACAAAAACTTCTCTATTGCGCTGGAACGGTGTCACACAGTACAGTTTGTGTTTCCAGCTCCATGGTGTTGCTTGAGCGTAGCTGCCGAAAGCGTGAATATATTTAGGACATTACTGAAGTATTTACATAGTTGTGAACTGGAATTTCTCCTGTCTGCTAAATTTCCTTTCTGAAATTCAAGATGTCATTGTCTCCTTGTCTGGTTTCTGCAAGGATCCTCAAATAGTGTTGATGTTACTGTGGGCTTACCCTGACTGTTTATCAGCAGTGAGCCACAGCAGCTGCCACAGTTTGCATCTTTCTTGAACAGATCTTTTAAATCTTTAATAGGCACTCGTGAATGAAGGAAATGAATTCTATAAAACCTCACAATTTGAGACTGAAAATCTCTAGTATCTTTAGTCCCCCTTTTGGTCACCCTAAGCCTTTATTTTCTGCCATAACTTTGGGGGGGGGGGGTTAATAAATAGATACTTTTCTCTGACAGCTGCCAACCTCCTTAGTAAACCATGTAACCATGTTACTATGACTTTTTCAGTAACATTTGTGAAGCACTTAAATAAGTTCTCATTATGAAGAGCAGTTGACAGTATCACATTCGGTGTGGCAAAGAGGTACAGAAAATATAGAATATGGAGTGATGAATGAGCCGTGTTCTTATAATCAGTATCGAAGAGCAAAGTGTTTCTAAATGTATGGTTTTGTTTCTTTAGGATATTGATCTGCGAGTAAAATGGCCAAATGATATTTACTACAGTGATCTTATGAAGCTTGGTGGAGTTCTGGTAAACTCTACGCTTATTGAAACAACGTTTCATATACTTATTGGTAAATGTCTATTTTCAAGTTTTTCTATACTGTTTTTTCTGAAGAAATTTGTTATTAATGTCTCTATGAGTTCAAATGATAAGGACAAGAACAAATAACGACAGCAGGCATAAGGAAATAAAGCACAATATTAAATCAAAAGGAAGCACAAAAAGTAAATGTTTTCATTCTTCATAATAATTCCATATGCTTGACAAGAAAAACGTAAATGGAAGCATCTGGGCCGATGTAGTGGAGTTCAAAGAAAGAGCATTACAGGAGAGAGGGAAAATGTCCTACTTAATCTATTGCAAAACTAGTAGAATATACTGAAAAATGTATCAATTTTTTCAATTTTCTTTTTCTTTTCAACATGACAAATAGTTAAATAAGAACATGCCTTTTAAATCAGGAGAAAAAGAGCTACGTACACATAGTAATGTTTTAATTTCTCCTTTCATCCTTTAAAAATTTATTCATAACTTGTTTCTGTTGATACCTTTCTAGAAACTGGAATATTGCTAGTGAAGCAGCAGTGAAGTAATGATTTGATTAATTAATCATTTCCTTTAGTTCTCTCAAAAAGTAAAATTTGCAAAGTAGTTGGAAAGGCTGGGTCAGGGAGCAAAGCGTGACAATCTGCTTGTTCCTTGTGAAGACAAACAGTCTACCTGGAAAGCTGGTTCCAAAAAGGTAGCACAGCCAATGTCATAAAGACTGTATATGTGTTTTCCAGCAAGTCTCAGTGCTGTAACAGGGGGAGATATTTAGGTCCACAAATAAGTATTGAGATGTTTTTATCATTTCAAGTCTGATAACCATCCTGCTATTTGTTAAGGAAAATTTTTCTCCTAAGCAGCAGCAGCACAGATCTGTCAGACATGCTTAGAAACCTGCCAGCAGAGTTCTAGGTTCTGGTTCCAAAAATAATTCTCTCTGCTATGTCTAAAAAATTATTGAAAATTCCTTAGCAAGTCTAAAAGGTTAAAGAAGAAGAAGATAATATTTGGTTTGTATTTGAATGTAGCACAGTAGATAAGTAAAGTATCTTGCAGAGAGTGTGGGCATGATATCGTTTCTGTCAAGGTGCTGTAAATTTTAAGGCGCGAACAAGCAAAACAGTTGAAGTAGTCATCACCTCCTTCTGTGAAACATGCCCAGCCATTAAATTTTCTGTTCAATTGTTATATCCACATTTTGTAAATAATCTACATGTACAGAATGGAAGTTGCACTGAGACACTTAAAAAGTCTCTCTGTGCCCCATCAACCATTTACTGCTTCCATATGTTTTTCCAGAGCCTGTTCTGGTTAACACAAGAAAAGCAAAAATGGTTCCAAAAATAGTTCCTCTTATCAAATATCTCTTTGCACATTACATATTTGCTTTGGACCTTGTGTTTCTTACCCTAAACACAAAACCATTCAAATTCAAATGGAAACTTCCTGTATGCATTCTCTCTGATGTCCACAGGAGTCATCTTGGTGGCGATAGGTCTGAGGTATATACAATGATGTACATTTTCATCAACTTTCTTTCACCTGGAAGCTTCTAAGATTGAAATTTACTTGCCACATACTAGTCCAAGGATCTTTTCCATCATTTCAGTGATGTATGTCACTGAGAGTAGTAGGGGTGACTCGTGACATCTAACTTCTTGTATTAGTAGTAGCAATGAGATCAAACTTCCACAACAGGAAAGGTAAGCCAGATGCATCATCCCCTTTCTACAGTCATGTAGATTCCTTACCTCACTGTTTACATGGCACTCATGAAGAGTATCCCATATATGAGGATAGCGATCAAAATCAAAGATCATCTACGTGGCTTCACTGCTCTGAGAAGTACCTCAGAATAATATGGCAAAAGATGAACCTGCCTTTTCACCTGTACCATGTGCTCAAGGCCTTACAGACAGCGCAGTGCACGTTTATACTTTTAAACATCTTTTTTTGAAAAATCTTTTTTTTTTTTTTTTTAAGAACTTAACTGTTGTGGGACTTTTGGAAGAAGAGTTCTGTAGAAGAATATACTTCATTAATGTAAGGGCCAGACTCGGAACAGACATAGGTAGCCAAACACAAGTGGAATGCAAGGGACAGCCAATGTGCTTGACCTGCAAAAGCTCTGTCTGCCTCTGTGTGCAGCTAAGGCATGTCCAAACAGTGCACAGATGCTGAAGGCAGGACTAGCTCTAGAACTGGAAGATATATTAGCCACATCAGCACACTGCAAGATCAGTGCTGAAAGTTTATTTTTCTCTCTTCTCACACGGGCAATGCAAAGATGCCCTAAGACTCATGAGCACCTAATAATTTTCAAATTAGCTGGCTACATTTTTGCCACTGCATTTATCCCCAGGTTCTTCTGCCTCAGCTGAGCTCATCATCTCAGTATGTCTCTCGTGTCTGTTTCAATTTTTGGATTGCTAAGTAGTGATGTCCATACATAGAAGCCTGAGTGCCCTGAGCCTGCAGATGGACTCCAAGGCCCCGTTACACACCCTGACAGTACCACTCACAGCTTAATGGCCACAGCCACTCTCTCTTCACTTGTACTGTATTTGAGTGTAAACAGCTGAGTTGGGATTTGCTGGCATGACACGGCACATTATATTTTCCAGTTCGTTTTCCTTTGTACCTTTCCAATAATACATTTCACCTCATTTGCATGGGATCGATGTATTGGTACTGGTATCACTGTGGCTTTCTTTGCATGCATTCTCTGACTAGTTAAAAGTCAAAACCTCCTTTTCACTGAAGAGATCCTTCTCCTCACAGTTAATACAAATTAATTCCATATATAAATAGTCTCATTAGTAGCAAATTTACAAAACAGTGTATCTGGACCTTGTTGCACATGGAGGTATATCATGTCTAAACCCGACTGATAGACAGGGGTTTTATCCTAAATGTCTGAGGAAAGAAAAATCCAAATTATTAAGAGAAAAAAATAAACAGGTAATACAATATATTTCTTTACATCCCTCAAAGCCTGTTTCAGCAGGCTGCAAAAAAGGCCCCAAGAGCCATATTTAAATAAGAAAGGCGTTCTGCCAACGTTATGGAGAAATCTCAGTGAGAGACTTGAGGCTTCTAAAGGATATGCTGTGGTAAGACAGATTAAGCAAACTGGAGTCTTACACAGCAAAGTTAAATCTTCTGGGCTTTTCAGAGCATGCCAAACAAGGCTTATCAGCTGAGTAAAAAGGCTTAATTTTCAGAAAATACAATCAGCTAACTGGAGTAAACAGAGAGATCTCTGAATTAAATTTTAGACTGAAAAATAAAACTCCATCTTAGAGTATGATCAGTGATTTACTCTCAATTAGCTAATGACCTGTCAGCTTTTAGGGAGTAAGAAAATTTCTCACTTTGATGTTACTGTAACCAACGTGCAAATTACCACTTTACCATCTTCCTAACTCTCATTGATACGGTGGTGTGTTTTGAAAGACTGCACTGGATTTGCTTCTACAATTCTGAGGAGGCCTTTTAAGGGCAAGGAACAAGTAAAATCTGGACTGAGATTTGTAATTACACAAGTAGGAAGATTTAAAGGTGTAAGAGACTGAAGAAAAACAGCTACTGGAAACATCCTTAGAGATAATGGTATCAAGTAGTTGAATAAAGTACTGACTTTCTGGTGGTAACAAAGTGTTGGTATTTACAGATCCTGTTCTCTTCTTTTGGTTTGTCTTTTTCAGGCTTTGGAATTAATGTAAATAACAGCAACCCCACCATATGCATCAATGATCTCATCACAAAATTTAATAAGGAAGAGGGTACAAAGCTGAAGCCTTTAACTGCAGACTGTCTTATTGCAAGAACTGTAACTGTGCTAGAGAGGCTTATAGATATTTTTCAGGAGAAAGGGCCCAATGGAGTTCTTCCCTGTTACTACAAGTACTGGGTACACAGGTAAGTATAATGTTCTTCTCAAACTTTCTTTTAAGAAAGTTGGAAAGAACTCATGGATATTTTGTCTTTTTCTACTAGATTGCCTTTAATACCAGTGACTTAGTTAAAATATACTCCCAAATAGGATGTAATTTTTTAAGGGATAATAAAAACAGCACATAGTAAAATCAATGGACTAGCTTGAGTTAAAGAATGGTTCTAGGTATTTTACATGTATCAGCTCAAAACAAAGGGGACTGGGAATGATTTGTTTAGCTAGTGATGAAGCTGCTGTACTCACGTCTTTCATTAAACAAAAAAACCTGTTTGGGTTAACTCCAACTCTCTTAATTCTACAGAAAGAAATTAAAGCATGTAGAAAATGGTGCTGAAAATCATTCTCTGTAAAGAACCAGTGAAGTGGGAAATAAAAATATTCTGCTAGACATTAGTCCTCTAAGTTATTTTTAATTGTTTGTGCAGTGTCCACTAATTAATTCCTAACCGTCTGGTTCTCTTTATTTGCAGTGGTAAGCAAGTCCGTCTCCACAATGAGGAGGGCCCGATTGCATGGATAGTTGGGATAGATGATTATGGATTCCTTCAAGTTCATGAAGAAGGCAAGGGTGTAGAGTCTGTGCACCCAGACGGCAACTCTTTTGACATGCTGAGAAACCTCATAGTCCCAAAGCATTAACAGTCCTCAGAGCTCACAGCGCGGAGGGAGGCTTTTTAGTATTTGGCATCAAGCAGCTAAACTTGCTTAAAGGTGGGAAGGGTGGTGGATAGCTTGATTTTTTTTCTTCTGATTTTCTGATATCTTTGTTCTTTGTCACAGATAACTTCAACAGTTATGAAGAGGTAATTATCTCATTGCCGAAGGCCTTTATTCCTTCATATTAACTTTAAAACACATCTATGTTGCCATTCTTTGTAAGCATCTATTCTTTAAAAGGAACCTGATTGCAAAGGAATACTTTGCAATGAACAGAACTTTCTCTTCATTTACACACTGTATTTAAGAAACTGAATTGGCTAAATATTTCCGTTTTGTGTCTCTATGTTTTTGTTGTACTTTAGCACAATGCACTACAATATTTACATTTTTACTGTGGTTTTTTAAACTAAATTCTGGTTTATGCATTGTCTGCAGTGGAAACAGCTGGAAGAGCTCATCATATATTTCTGAATTACTGGGATTACCACTGTGTTTAAATTCAGGTCTAAATGTAGAGCCTTGCTGATTTGGTTCTTCTCTATGTGGGCCTGTACATCAGTTTTATCATCCTGTGCTTTGGTCTCAGGTCTGCAACTCTCTCATGGCTACCTTGAGTTTTTGGAGAGTTTTCCATCAGCACTTAAGAACTGTGGCTGGTTATCCAAATTATTTGTACACTGCTCTTCTTAGACAGTTGGATCCGAGTAAATCATCTCATATCTCCTTTGAATCATAGTCTTCCAAGACACTTTAGCCCCCATAAGAATAGCCCACCAGAGTAGTGTATCACCTAGTTGCAATCTTCTTATCCAGGTTATTGTAGAATCCCATGTCAGGAGAGGGAAGTCCTAGTAGTTTAGAATTTAATAGCAATTCTATGTAATAGCAATGAAGTTAAGCGAATAAATAAGAGAAAATGCCCAGCTCTTAAAATCCCTGCCGTAAACAACTACTGTAGTGAAAAAGAGAAAACATGCAGCTAACCTGTGTCCAAATTCTCCTCCATTGTTTCTGTTGTCACCCCCTTTCCCCAAGCAGGGCATCTGGTTTTGCTGCTAACCATTAAAAGCAAGAAGTTTAACATCTGCTGACCCGAAAGTAGCTTGCTTTGGGGGCTGGCTGCACAGTTCCAGGTTAGGTGTAACAGCTTGGTCATGACTGGAAAGCCTGCGGGATCTTCCATGCGATGGCAGCTTGTCGGGTTTTTCTCCCGGGCAAGACAAATTTGCACCAGGAGGCTTGGCCACCACAGCACTTCAAACAGTTCTCTGCAAATGAAAAGTTTGTCATAGGTGTGATGTGGCCAGCTTCATTTCCTCAATAGGCAGCACTGCTTATTACGTTACCTTGTCCCTACTGAAGGTGGATCAGCCAAATTGGTTTCCACAAAGGACTTCTGTCTGCTAGCCAGAAAAGGGTTTTTTAGGTTAAAGTTCACCTCATAAACAATCTGAACATGTTAGTAGATTGTTTCAGTTACAAAGCCAAGAAGTCTTAAAACAAGGAAACTAGTCTGTAATGGTAATTTAGAGTAATCCTCACATATTAGGTTTTAGGTGGTTTGGCAGCAAGTGCTAGAAATTAAGTTGTCCCTATTACATTTAGGATTTTATGCTCCATATCATAGTAGATTTGTCTGTGTGCCTGGTTGTCCATACCCTGCTGTTTTGTTTTCCCCCATGATCCACATCATATGAGACTGCACACCAATATTTCATAGAACTGTACAGTGGAGTGTAGACAGCTGTTAATTGGCATCGTTAAAATGATACACATGAACACCAGTTTTTGCTTTTTCCCACCAGATGCTTTCCAAACTGCTTTGGGCTGTTAATTTTTGGCAACTCCATTTATTTCAGAATCAAGTATTGATGCATATTATAATCAAATGAAACTTGAGTCCGAGTTTAAAAAGTTTAAATAAAAAGAAGAGACCATTTATATATATGTAATATGAAAAAATGTGTGTGTGTGTGCATACCATTCCTTGTGCATCTTCACTTTTTTTCTACCTTTTCCTTCAAGCAGCTTATGAGCAATGAATGCTGCTGCAGGTCAGCTGTGGAAAGCATAGCTCTGGTACTGTTTTTCCAGCCACGGAGTTTTACAGAACTTTAGATCTGTACCTCAATCCAATATTTGTAGCTAAAACACTGTCTCTGCTTTGGTACTGTAGGGTGTGCCTGTAGGAAGCACCTTTGATTTCGCTCATATTCCAGATAGACCGATGAGTGCCCGTAGAGATTTCTTTTAATGACCAGTTCATGCATCGCTCAGGTTTTGACTTGAATTGCTTCCTTAAACACGTTCTCCCGTAGCTAGGGACAAGTACTGTAAAAGAATGATGGAGGGAAATGATAAAACATGCCCCTTTGTGAAGGGCAGGATGGATCTGCAAACCTTCACCCCGCTACGCTACCACAGTGTCTGAGCAGCAGGCAGATGAGTTTTTAATAGTAAAATGCTGCAATATTTCCTGGTTGCTATTGTTACTTTTGGATTTTTTCATAGCTTTCTTAATGAAAAGCTTGTTCTATTCTCACTTTGAGTTGTAAGATTATTCTGCAAATTTTTGCACTGGAAAGAAACTTAGCACTGAACTTCCTTTCTGCAAATGAGAACTAACCGGGTGTGGACGTGTTACAGCATAGGTGGGTGCTGTGGGAACATGTCGCTTTGCCTCTACTTTTTAGGGTCCTGTTCTGTGTGTACAAAACTACCTGTTGTCTTGAGGAAACAGCCTTGAGTTGGATGAAGCGTTTGTTACAAACCTGACCTTTCCTTCAGAAGAACCAAAGAACATCACAAAGAAAATTCCCATTGTATCGTGAGCAGCTGCCTAAGGTCCTTCTGACTAGCAGCTGTTCCTGTGGAGAAAGGCAGTGAACCTTCCTGTACCACACTCACCTTAGGGTAAACGGGGAGCACAGCCAGCAGTCTTACTCTTTTTATGCCAAACTTGGCACACCCAGAAAGCCACAACATTTTTGTATGAAAATTGTTGTTATTATTGTTCTTTATGTAGGACAGACAAATGTGGTGTAGAGTGTCTCTGGACATAGGTATGGAGAGAATCAGACAACTCCAGATCCAGAAGTAATGCACTGAAAATGTTTAATTTCATTCAACTGCCTAGATTAGTAAAACACCTCTTTCATTGTGAGGCTGATGTCATATCTTAAACTATTTTCTTGATGAAGTGCTTTCAAAAAATATTTATTGCAGTGTCCATATTTCTGTGACTTCATTTTTTTCCTCCTGGACTCTGTTATAACGTTTCTCATTACACATTGTGAAAATATTTGTCGAGGTTGTTTATTGATAGGAAAACTTCTGCTGAGCAGGCTGGGTGTGTTGGCACGTGTCTGTGTTCAGAAGGAGTAAGCAGGTTGTGTCCAGTCAGCACGGATGCCGTTTCCAAAGATTTGAAAAAGTAATGATGTACTTAACATTTAAGAGTTCAAGCAGTACATCCCTCTTCTAGTAAAAGGTTTTATAAGACTTCAGAGCATTTTTAAAATACATCCAACAAAAATAATCTACTTCAAGGGCTGTTACCTAGAAATAATATTAAAGCATTTAATTCTTTATGATGCTGCTTCATTGTACAACAGGTTTTTGTATTTCTTTGCTTTTTCTGATACAGCTACAAGACATCAGCAGTCTAAAAAATTACTCTCTGCAACTACTTTGGAATATACAGTAGCTATATTTAAAAAAAAAAAATTAAGTACAGCTAAATATCTGTCATGAAAAAAGATTTGTGCTGCAAAGAGCTGATTCCTGGGGGTAACTGGTTTCATAAAAGCATTTGCATGCATAAGTTACTGCAGTGATGCACCACACTGATCAGACACCAAAGAAATTAAATCTGGACTGAGGGAAGAACAGAGGTCAAAAAATGCTGGCGTGCCGCAGGCTGCGGTCATGTAACACCCATTGAGAAAAAAGAACTACAGGGAAGAATTGTAAACTGATGTCATGTTTGAGTATCTTGCATTAGTGCATTTCATTAGTGATTCTGTGTTATTTTCAGTTCTCCAAGAGTCTTCCTTTAAAATGCAACGTGGCTAAAATACAGTAAATAAAAAGAATCCTTGTATTTTATAGTACATTAACTGTCAAATATACTACGGATGACAATTGAAATAAATTTTCAAATATGCAACATTATTCCTTGTGAAACCCTGTGTTTTGTAGTAAAAGAGAAATCCAACTCACTTTTCCTTTGGCTACAGGATTTTATTAACACTTTAACAGTTTTGTTTTACATAATAAATAAGCAAAAATGCTTTACATTTTTAGGGAATACATATATAATTCTGAGCATTAATAGGTTGTTTGTTTTGCGTGCTTTTTCACCTACGTTTGCCAAATAGCTTTTATCTGCATCATATAAAAAAAGCAAAATCTAATGTTCAGGAAAAAAATGGAATAATAAAATTTTCTCTCTTTGAAGTATGACTGAAATGTTGAAAAAATACTTAGTGTCCTGTTTTGTGATTTTTAGAGAAATACTGGTATTCTGGCAGGTTTCCCATTCATTTGCACTTTCTCTCAGTGATATATTCTCCAATTTTACATCTATTGTCCACTGTGCTTAATTTCATTAAATTATTTTAATACCCTTCTTCAAATTACAGGGCTACTGCGACTGGGAGAGAAGTCTGTTCCCTTATCACCTTATTTACATTGCAGTGTTTCTGTTAATAGGATAAAAACTTTGAGACCTCAATATGGGATTAACGTTTCCAACTTTACATTTCTGTAAAATATTCCCCCTCTCACTCTCTTTCTCTCTCTTATTCTCCATATCATTTACTTGCTAGATCTGAACTCCCCTAAGAGTTAAAATCCTACCAAGTCGCATGACAAAGGTATCTGTAGTGGCTCAAACAAGTACAGTAGAGAGAAATGAGGTTATTTTTCATAATGTATTCCAATTGATACTCCATTTCTGTGACACAATTTTTTCCAATTATTAAAAACATTGCCACTGTCAGTGGCTGTGCCGCATTCTGCAGTATGATTGTGCTATGAACATCTGTAGTTTAACTGACTAGAAGTCGTATTTTTCTCTCAATATAATTCACGCACATTCCAGATGTGAACATGCAATTGCTGTTTCTATTTTGGAATGGCAGGAAAAACGTTTCACACATTTGCTTTTTTAATCACAGGTCTTTTCTAAAGCCTACCCTGTATTGTCATATGTGAATGCATAATTGATTCATTATTGCCTAACAGGGAAAGTTCATGTACCTGAATATCACATACTGTAAAACATCTGTGGGAGAATGATGGAACACCTCCTCTGCTCGGGCTCATTGAATAAAGCCTGGAAGTGTGAATAACAAGGTAGACGCTGGAAAAATATTTTGTGGTATTTTACTGAAAAATATCAATGGCATTTTTTAACCGAAGCCTAATTTGTACATTCCTGAAAACATGTTTTTATAGTGACAAGTACTTACAAGAACAGAAAAATACACCAGATTGACTTTGTGTGCAGCAATGTCACTAATGAGGTATAGAGAAAAGTGTAGCATGAGAGTTGCGCATCAGGTTTCTTTTTAATGATGCAAACAATATGTCAGTTACTCCTTTATAGGGCATGGTTTTAATTTAAAAAAATTAACATACAAGTCAGCATAATTGCATCTTCTAAGGAGTTGGGCCCATTTATTAGTAATGCTGGCTGGGAAGGCTATTAACCAAAGCCACTGTAAAACCAACTTGTGTCTCATCACTTCAATTTATGAAGTCAGAATGACAATAATATTCATTCATAACATTTCTGTAGACTTGCTAACTTCTCTAGCATTAGACAAACCAAGGAGCACAGTTATACTGAGTGAGTGAATATGCTGGTTTGGTTCTGCTTTTTTTTTTAAGGCAGTATTCTGGTAATGGCTGATCAGGTATTTTTGTTATATTTATCACGAAATATATTTTTCATGCTTTTTTAGCAAATGAAAAAGTCAGACAACTGTGAGCTTCCAAGTCAACATCAATTTAAATTCATAATAAAACCTTCTCTGTTAAGCCTTTAATAGGAAGCAATAAAAATACCGAAAATTGTTTTGAAACATATGGTGTAAAAGTATTTTTGTGTAGTCATAGCAATAAATATTCATACATACAAGGACGTGACTGAATATTATTGCTGCATATAAAAGATGGAGAACATGTAATTTTTAAAAGTATATTTCATTACATTTGTATCTGACAAGGTGCAATCCATGAGCAACTGTTTTTCCATATTGCACAAGCCAGGTAAGCATTTTCTTCAGCGAAGGTCTCTATAGAGAGAGTCTGATAAAAGAGAGAAAGTTTTAAAAGTGTAAATTAGCCTTGAGTTGGGCCAAGAAATACAGCGAAGTATAGCTGACTCAGATCTACAACAACCTTCATTGTTGGTATTTAGAGCTATTATTTAGGGAGTCATTCGTTGTTTTATCAAGAGCACACAATGTTTGGGGAAGTGGTCAAAAACCAAAGTGGACTGCCTGTTATCAATTAAACACACACAGATCCATATGTCTCCTTGTTTGTAAACTTTACAAAGAAGTAAAAAAAGGGGGGAAATCTATTCATAATAGGCTAGACAAAATGTCAATGTCTGCTGTATGCCTTTCTCTTGCTACAGTTTATTAGCACAAATTGAGATGTGTGCAAGGCATTCGGTTCCCGACGTACTCAAACTCTGCTTTACTTCAAGTGCAACTTTGGGTTTTGTGGTTGTGCAGTGACTTTTGACTTTCCGTATTCGGATTGTCCACTGACATTATTTGTGAAGTGCATGAATCAGTCAAATATTAATCTTACCTTTGTGTTGACAATGAGATTTATGCTTGAGGAAGTTCAGTGTGTTAAAAGGTGAATGTTTCAAACTTCAGAAGTCTACTGGTAAGTTTAAAATAAAGCATAAATGATCATTATTCCCTTGACTATAAAGAAAACATTTCTGGTGCTATTATTAAGATGTATTTTTGACTAGCTGGTTCGAAAATCTGCACAGCCTTCTCCCAGAATACTTAGTGAAACACACAGCTTAGAAGCTTCTTTTTCTTATTACAACATTTTATGGGGAATAGTGTCTAGTTCCTGCTATGGGATTTGTCCCAATTTGCCATGACAAGACCTGTAACCCTTTAATACGTATCTTTGTATGTATTAATTTGTCATATCATTCTTTGTCAAGATAAATGGTGGTGGTAACAATCTCAGAACACTGAAATCTATGTTAAATAAATCAAATTTAGGCTTGATTTATTTAGTTTAAAAACTTTTGGATAATTAATAAATAAGCTTTTTCCAAACTGAGTTCTGCTTAGTTAGTACAGCTGCATTATGGATGCTAAAAATCACCACTCTTTAAACAAAGTTCATTTGTCAGGGTCTTTAACACGTAGGTGGAGAGTTGATGTGAGGTTTCACACAGTTTGTCAAAAATACCTAAACTAGAGTGTGTAGTTAATGATAAAAAAATCTTGAATGTATTTTGAGAAGGAGGGGTTGAGGAAAAAAATGTTCTTCATATAAATCTCTGCATATAACACCTATCATTTAATTTTGTTGCATACTATAAAATAACAAAAATAAGATCTGTAACATGTCTTCTCGGTGGCACCAGAGCTTAATCTGTGACAACAAAGCACGGAAGCTGGATGTAGGGTTTTTTTCCTGACCTTGAAGGTACCATTACACATGGCTTGCCAGGAACACACAAGTCTGTCCCTCATTGACCTTCAGCTATGCTCAGTACATGTAACCATGTTTTCTCATGCTTTTTGCAAATCATTACAGTTTGGCTTCTTAATTAAATGTAAATACTCCTCTATTACTGTCACCTTCCATTGGCTATTATTACAGAAGTTCCAATATAATGGGGTAGTGTAGATTCCTTGTGGGTTTCTGGAGAAGCTGATGAGGGGCTTTGGGTTTTGTAAATAAATGTATTTACTTCCTCAGAATTGTATCCATAATTTTCTCCTACATGACCTGTTGCTGTACATGATGAAGTTTGAAATGTACCATGTTTGGCTAAAACATGGTGATAATTTAGAAGCACAAATGGAACTTGTCCGGAGGGTCTCACATCCATCACACGTTCACTTTCAGAGTCATGATCAAGCTTTACAGTCATTCTATCATCACTGTCCAGTTCATCTAGATTTGTAGCGTGGTGACTAATATGCCCATATTTGGGTTCTTTCATACAAATCCTTCTTGTTTGCTCATATACTGAGGGCACTGGCAGGAGATGACTTAATTGTCCTATAGATTTAGACTGGAAACATTCTGATTTTGGCAGCAAGGAGTTAGTTATTGAATTAGAAAAAGAACTTTCGTTAATGCTCATTTTTTCTTGTAGGTCTCTGTTAAAAGCTAATTTGTTTTCTTCTTTAATGAGGTGGTGAGGTGGCTGAATCCTGGTTTCTATTTTGTTGGGTTTCATGATGCCGGAATCATAAATCTCTTCTTTGTATCTGCTGCCTGGCATGGGTGCTGTGCAGCTTGTAAAGTTGTCAGACAGAGCATCTTGGCTGTATCTTCTGTTTGATATGGGCACTTGCAGGAAAGAGAAGACATGTTAATTACTGACAATAAGCTCATATAATAGTTAGACTCTAACACTTTTTATGACTGAACTTTAACACCCATTTGGTTTGGGCCAGATCCAAGTCCCAGTGAAGACATCAGAGACATTCCCATTTGCCTCAGTGGCTTTGGATAAGTCTTTTTAAGACAGTGCTGAAAAGTAAAAAAAAAAAAAAAACCCAACCCATTCAGGAGGGCCAACAGTGGTGAACAATTCTGAAAAGCTTTTCCATGTGAAATGCCCATTTGTTTATTTGACTGAATAATTGTAAATCACTGTCATTATTAATATGGTTAAATCGGGGAAATTAAACCAAAGAAATATTTGGAAATGTGACCTGCTGTCAAAACCCTTGACCTTAAGTAAGCTCGTTTCAGGATGGATAACATTTATTACATGTCAATGATTCAATGATTAGAGTAAAACAGAATTTATTCTTCCTGTCACTGTGGAAGTGTATTGGACATGTGCCCTTGTAAGGAAAGAAGAGAGTGTGTAGTATTAGATACTGACGTGTTGGTATCTAATTCATGATATCTATTTGTGATATATGTAATATCTGGATTGTGTTACATTAAAGGCTTTGCATTTTCTCTTTGAAAACTAGCATCAGATATTAAAAACTTCTATTGAAAAGCAACATAAATACTTCTTGAGTAATGCTGTATCTCTGCTGTTAAGGTACTATCATGTAATAAAACTATATGTATAATACAAATGTAATTTACAACATATACTGAGAATGTTTGTTTGAATGTGGGAGTACTAAGCTGGGTATGCATGGAAAATTAGAAGCTAGATTCTTAAATTTTCAAAAGAGTATGAACCTAGGATTTCTCTTCAGGCTTTTCCTCTAAAATATATTGAGTAATCTTAGTTTTCTCTTAAGTTTCTACATGGTAGTTGAACTCTTGAAACAATTTGAATTGTTTTTATCATTTTCTGCTTGGCTTACGCAGCTTTTCCTTTTTGTACATACATATCTACAAATAGTAAGAGAAAAAAACACTGGTTTATTCCTATACAGTATGGCCAAAATTAGGCAAGTACTAATTTTTTTTTTGCACTGTCTTGTGTGAACAGTTTGACAGTTATACTACTCCTCCAAGGCATATTTGAAAGTTTTATGTTAAAGGTTAAATAAGGCACTTAGCAAATTTCTCAAATTAAACCTGAACTCTATTTTGTGTTATGCTCACTGAAAGCCCTGGACACCTAAGTGCTTTTTGTAAAAGGGATTTTCTGTTTTTCTAAAAATTTCATTCAACATCTTAAAAGTTTTGGAGTTCCCCTGTAGTGGTTGCTGACGTAACTGTACCTGCTAATAATTAAATATTCCCTGTGCTATAGTAGACTGGCAAAGCCTTCATGTATAACAGAGGAAGCAGAAATAGCTCAATTGTACCTTTTTTTATATGCAGAGCTTCATTAATTTCAGAGGGAGTTGCACCACATAATTACCAGAATTTAAACAGGAATCTGGATCCAATTTCTTCTTGATCAACCCACCACCCTCCTAGAAACAACAACCTTTCAAGTTATTCATTTTAATTTCCATGTGTATATTTTGTACAAACTATATGCAGTTCTAAGTAAAATGAATTCTCATCAGCTGTTGAAAACTGGCCCTCTTAGATCACAAATCAAAACAGGGATTCAGCCACATGCTTGAGTATAACTTGGAAATTTTACTACAATGATTTTAACTTTATGTTTGTCATTTTTACTATGAAATAACTATACATACTGCGAGCTACTGACATGTAACTAATATGGTTTGACTAATCTGGTACACTGGTTTTAGTGTTTTTCCCACTTGAGACATCCACAGGAGTGATGGGTTTGGTCTCTTACTGCAGCATGGAGTATTGTTAGTTTATGGCTCTACTCTAATCTTGGAACAAAAGATTGTCCTTTTCCATTTTCAGAGCCCACACTTCTAAGAAGCTGAAGCATCACAGCAACCAGTTGGCCCCTGTCTTATTATCTTCATTTTTGTAAACTCGAATTCTGCTGGGCTGATGGCTGCCTTCTTGGTACCAAGAAGTAATTTGCATACTTGGGAGATTTACAGGATATTATCCATTTTGTTCTATCCTGTTTCTCAAACGTAGTTTTCATCTCTTTTGTTGATGAAGAAGGTAAGCGTCTGGTTAATTGTTTGCAGGCTTCCATTAAAGTTGTCAGCACATTCGTGGAGTTACACCAGACAGTTAAGCAAGTTGCATCTGCAGTTTAACAAAGCACAGTCATTCTTGTCCAATCACATTCAGAACAGTTACTGGAGCTAGACTTAAATCTGCTTTTGTCTTCCTTTGCAGACAGAAACACAAGGATGCCCTGGGACAGGCTCCTCCTGGGGAGTTTTTCATACAGAAGTTAATAGAAAGCTGACCAGCAGCTTTGTATTGCTGTAGAAGGGCAGCAGCCTAGGATTGCTTCCACCCATCTGGTGTGTGGGCAGTTGCCAGACTACCTGCCTCAGCAGGTGCACAGGGATCCCATGCATTCTGCACTTCCCCAGCGCTGAAAGCACTTTACAGCCATTGAAGTCAGTGCATCAATTTGGGTTACTTTCCTGACCACTATTCTGCCAGAGCAACTCAGCTATGCCAAGTGAGGTAGACACAGTGCACGTCCAAGGTTGTGTATCACACCAGAGTGATAGCAGCTTTCTAGAAGGCCCTTTATACTTACTTACACTGCCTCCATTCATAGCAGCCTACAACTGCAACAGTGAACTCGGTCCTTCAGGCATCATGTCTCTGGTAATTCTTGCCAAGTAGCTCTGCTTTCCTGCTGGCACACAGGGTACAGTTCGGGCAAGTTGAGGGAAAACCTGAAGATAAGAGCCCCATCACCTGGCAGCCTGCTCAGATTTAGCATCCAACTATCCAAGTGGGAACAGGAAAGCTACTCTAGCAGGGGTTGGTCTTTGTTTAAAACATGTCTATTCATAGATCACTCGGTATACTAAAGGAATCTTTCCCCTGTCATAGTGCTGCAGCAAGGAGCATACCCTCCTCGCCTTTAAATAGTGCAGTCAAAGATCAGATGGTGCTCAACAGGGAAAGATGCTTGCAGAAAAGGTATTATTTAATTCACAAACATGCCTTTCTGTACCAAGATATTAATGGGTAGAGCTGCTCCTCGTTCTCCCATTGCCCCTGTCTACTTCAGTAAAAATGAAAGGCAGGCGTCTTGGAACCAGGTTAAAGTAAAGGAAGACTGGTACTCAGCATTGACCTTCATACAAAGGTGTGCAGTCCTTATCAGCAGAGTTTTGCATCCTGTCTGTTTTTTAGGGCACAGCTGAAGCCCTCTTCATGCATGCTTTGTCTTGCATAATCTTTCTTGGGCTTTCTGATCTCCACTAATCTAAGAGTGTACTCCTGACACTACATGTTTTGAAAAGACAATATGCCAACACTTGAATGTTGACATGTAGCCCATGATGTTTCAGTATGTTTCCTAATCCTTTGTACAAGAGGACCTTCAGAGAAGAGGAGCAATTACTCAATTGCTCTGAGTTTTGTTGAAGACACTAACTGCAAATCATCTGAGGCATGAGGTGATGTTGTAATTACTATGTTCTGCATTATTGTCCCTCCAAAAACAATAGTAAGACAACATGATCTTCAAGACCTCTTTGTCCTAGTGGAATACACTTTTCAAAGAAGATGTCATGTGTTTCTTCCGGTAGTCACAGGCTAAAACTGGGGAGTTGGTTTGGGGAAGGAAGATAGATCAGAGCTTTTTCACAGATTTTCTTAATACTCTTCATCATTTCCTGAGTTTTGGCATAATTAGTGACACTAAGCTTCACACAGATAGTACAGATTGGGCAACAGCATAACTTAATGAGAAGTGGGTACTGTGGTACTCACAGTAGTAATGTATCCATTCAAGTGTACAAAGGAAACTTCCCTGACTAAGAATATGGTTGCCTTCTCTGAAGTGAGTTTCTTTTCTGATGACTAGGACAGCTGGAAAAAAGTGGAAGAAGCTTCAAAACCAGATTCTGAGGCAGCAGCATCTGATTGGCAGGCAGTTTTATCTGCTACGTGCTTTTCCAGAGCTTTGATGGCTTGGCATGATCATCTTAAAATCTCTGATCTCTCCAAAAGAAGCTATTTTCCATAGAGAAAAATGTCTCTGGCCTACGGCATTTTGGCAGATGCTTCTATGGATGTGATGTGGAATAGCCCTTGCATCCAACCCGGTTGCCAGATGTCATATTTGGCATTGCCTTTGGATTGAAGATAATGACGCTAAGCAGATCCTCTCTGCTTTGAAGCTTACTGGCTGTCAGTTTTTCAGTGAACTACTGGAAAAAGCAGCAGTTGACAATGTAAGGAAGATCAGATGCCCCTTTCAATTCAAAGAAAAAAGTTGCTTCCAAAGATTCAGATTTCTCTTCTGCCACCAGCCTCAGCAAAAGTACAACAGGGCTAATTCTACCTCAGGAGGAAACAAACTCTGGAACAATTAGATATAAATCTTCTTTGCAGTGGAGGTTATGTTTTTCTTTCCCCCTTTATAACACTGTGTGTGAATTCAAGCAATGATCTCTGACAAGGCCTGAGTTTGACCATAATCTTTTTTCCTTCCTAAATAGTACAACTGTAAGTGCTTTTGCAGAGAATTAATTGTACCAAGTCAGTTTTAATGAAATGCCCAATAGCTAAACATCCATTAAAATACATCTGTGCTTAAAAGAGAACCCACATATTCCAACTTAAGCAACAAAATCTTAAGTAGAGGTAGAAACAGAAGAAAGAACTGCTGGTATCACAGCTCCATTTTCCTGTTCATGAGGAAATGGTGAAGGTATGCATGCATGATGAAATTTAAAAATACCAGCAGTTGCTTGCAATTTTTTGTAGAGATATTTTTTTACCCTAACATATTTAACAGTATTCCTGTGGAATCCTTCTGACAATATATTTACTAGAAGTTATCTGCCCATATCAACCGACTGATGGTAAATTGCTTGTCTGCTGCTATGCTTACTGGGCTTTTCTGGCAAATGTTATGGCCACAATCAATTTTACAGACTGTTCTCTGAACAGGCTGTTCTTTCCACATCCATTCTCAGTGTATCTGATGGCACCCTCAGACCAGCAAGGGGTGGATCTACTTTCTCAGTCAGTCTCACAGCATCTGTTAGTCTGGAAGCAGAGAAGAAAAGCTGGGCTGACTTCTGGACACCTAGAATAGCTTTGTTCCTCCAGACTTACTGGGGATCTGCAGGACTTACTTCAATCCTTATACTTATCCTCAAAAGATGTAGGGATTTTTCTTTTCCACAAAGATACAGCATCTTTAGAAAGGACAAAAACATTTCTTATTTTTGGTCTAAAGCTACTCCTTTTCACACCCAGTCCACAATAGCAACAGAAGAAAGCCAGCACATTAGAGGTGCATGAGCTCAGAAAAAGCACTTAACCTGCACTAGACTGTAAGAAGAGCTTCAGTCTTGCTCATTTTCAACGTAAACATAGAACCGTAAAATAAAATGCTGCAGTCAACTAGGTGAAGTCAATCAGCTAGGTGAGGTCAAATAGTCCTATGAAGGACAAAACCCTGGGCAGAAGTTATTTGCTTCTCTGTGGGAGACACATTCAATGTCTGATACCGTCTTCTGTCTGATGTAGCAAGCTCAGCTTTTAACACCTGCAGATATTCCCTTCAGAACTAGGATTTCTAATGTTATGTCCCTAAGTGAATAAATGCTTGTTTCTGGTACTCAAGAATCTTGAGCCTATCTTTTCTAGCTCTTTTATTTTAAATTTCCACTACTGCTTCCTCTGTCCCATCCTCGATGAAGCTAAAACAAAGGAGTGTTTCCATCTAACTTTATAAAAGTATGTCAACCAGTCAGTCTTCATCAGTGATTTTTAACTAATCAAAATGGTGTATGCAGATAGGTGTGATGTATATGAGATCTAAGTATTAGAGTGTATCTTGAGCTTGTTTACATTTAGTTACTTTATAGCTTTGCAAGGTTATTTCTTATAGGTTGCCACCTCAGAGATGTCAATGTCTTCAGTGCTTTCCTCAAAGTGTTTGAGCTGACCACCTGTACAGAGAGATAATGCTGTTGATTGGGGAGGAGCACTGGAGATATTTTCAAATAAAGCAGAAGACAGTGCATTTCATTTACTCATTCACTGTAGTAACTGTAAGGTAAAGACATTCAGAATGGCTTCACACTCAGAAAGGACAACCTTCAATTTTTATGGAAATAGATCACGTTTATTTTAATTTCTGTATGTGAGCTGAAGTACATTTGTTTCTGACTTCAGCAATGACTTACCTGAGCAATTCCACTAAATAACTCTGATAGTGCAAAACATGAAGGTAAACAGTGTTAAAGGAGGTGGTATCTCTGCCCTGTTCTAAAAGTGATTCTGATGAATACATTTTTGCAACAGATGCTTTGATAATATTCCTAAACAAGTGCTGATGGTAATGGGACAAGGGATGAACATGTAAATACTATAAACATAGTGGTTGTTACACTTCACTGTTTCTGATTTTCTGTATTTCCTAAACACCTTGTAATCCCTGTTTTCAAACTACAATTACAAATCTTTCCCAGACACCCCACAGCTTTGCTTTTCCTTTTTTTCTTTTTTTTAAAGTGACACCCACCTTCATAACTCTGTGCAAGATTATGTCGGATGATGTTCACTGGTTGATCAGGAAGATTTTTGGATGGTGACTGGCTGTTGGGTACCAAGGAGTTGGCATAATGCCACTGGCATTCTCCATTTGTCTGCAGCGTACTCAAGAAAAATCGAGCCACTTCACAAGGTGCTCCTTGAGACTGCCCAAACTTTGAAGGCAGCATTTGCTTTTTGCTACTGAAGACATGAGAATCTACAGGGAAGTGTCCATAATGGTACGAAAAAGGCAAGCTATATGACGGGGCATATAAAAGTTCACTGTTTTCTGAATGGAAGTTTTGTTCTTGAATGGTGGCAGCATTCACTGCAGGGCTGGATCGCCAGTTTCCCACCTGGCTGCATTCCAGTTTGTCTGTTTGGAATGAGCTGTATTGCTGGGGGAAAGAAAAAAAAAAAGGGGGGGGGAAGAGAGTTAAATGACTAACTTTTATATGAAACCACATAACATATCATACAGGCGCCCAGAGCTGGGCCTCCCTGAACTGCAATCTCACTGGCTAAAGGGACCAGTGCATTTAAAGTTCTTTGTCTTCATGGTAACTTTACCTTCACTTAACATGGGAGCAAAAACCTATTTTGTCATCCTAATGTTAAAGGTTTATTTGATAATTTTGCCAGTTGGATTTTAGCTAGTAAGTGTAGGCAGTTGTAAATACCAGAGGGCAGAAGTTTGCTGCAAAGCACTGGAAGTCACTGATAAGTGGAGTAGCAGACCACGAATATGATTTTGCGTATGTTGGCTTGTCAAGCTTTAGAATGGTAGGAAGACAAAATCTGTCCTTTGCATCAGCTCCTCTTACCACTGTCTCCCACCCTCCTCTCCAGACTCCAAAGGCTTTTTGGGGTCTCACTGTTTTGCACGCAGTATATGTGCTAGCTGCATTCACTGCTGTTTTAAGGTAACAGTAGCCCCTTCCAGCAATATTCATTGCAAAGTCTCAGAATGTCTCATGGTGGGTGTCAGTCTCACCAACTCAGTTTTATGGATAGTCTCCATAGTTTCCCTTCACACCTGGTTCTAGTTTACCCAGTGACAGCAAGAGATATTCCAAATCCCACTCCAATGCTCTGTTTGCTAGGATTCATTCTTATGATGCATTCTCCAGCATAAGGAAACTGCTAATACCTATGTGACATTAAGAATTCTGCATATCAACAGTGACTGAGGTGCATTCTACACGAGCGCAAATTTTCACAACACAGCTATTCTTAGTAATTGTTTTTCTTCTTTTTACCAAGAAAGCACACTGTTTTTGAAGTACTTTACATACTTCATATCCAAAGGTTTTTGTGTTTGCATCCCTCGCCAGAGTTGGTTTGTACTACTTGTGCTGTCCACCCCAAGAACAAAAAGGTCTAATTGTATTCCGGCCTGCAAGGGAGTTCCTGCAGCAGAGCATACTATAGTCAGTCTTACAGTAAGTTCAGTTCTGGATGATCTCTGTCCTGTCCCAAGCACTCTATGATAACAATTCTTAAATAAATATTGCTGAAAAAATTACCTGTTGTGGGTAAGGCGTTGTTCTGAGTTTTGCCTTCATTTTATTACTTTTGGGTTTTACTATTTTCCTTGTTTCCTGCGAGGTAGATACTGAGTTTCTGCATGAAAACTGTGACTTAGAAATGGTAACCTGGTCCAGTGACAACTGAAGTTCCTTATACTCAATATCTCTGCAAAAGAACAGTCCAATAAATTACATACTCAAACATACCACACAAATCCAAAATAGCTGCTTTGAAAATACATGTTAGCTTTCACAATGTTTTCATTTTCATTCTTCCAAGATTTTCACTGAGTCTGCAGTGCAAGTCTGGGGATGTCAGCAGGCAGTGAATTTTATGGTCTGATCCCGTCCCCACGCAAGTCTATCACAAACGTTCCACTGGGAACCGCATTAACATCTGTACTAAGTATCCCCACTCTCTGAAGCTAAGCTCTGCCAACTTCTTCTCAGCAATCCGTGGCACCCTGCAGTTTGGAATCAGTCATGTCAGCTGATAGAAAGACACAGATCAATTCATCTGTCTCCTCCTCAACGAGGAATTGGTCTCTGCCTTGGCTGTCACAATTATGCCCGAGGAAAGGAAAAGGAGCCATGTTCCTCTCCTGTCAGCACAATTGGCTTGTAGCTAGACCGCGGGAGCGGCAGTGTAGTTTTTCTAACAGTCTCTAGACTTACTTACATTTCTGCTCTGTTATCTTCAGTTTTATCTGCCCCACAGACAGGGCAGATTTTTGTACAAAAGAGGCTAAAAGATCAAGATCAGACTATGGATCATATTTTGAAACATCAGTTGATACAGTTCTGATGATTAAATGGTCTCCCCTGGTTTTGTCAGTAGCAACAGTGGAGCATATTTTTGAAAGGATAACTAGAAAAAAACCTACTTCTCTCTCAATTTCTATCTAGAACTCATTTCCATCACTTTTTGATGGTGAGTAACCTGGAAGTAAATTCAACTCCAAGAATATGCTGTATATATCCCTGGCACAGTGTCCTCCTTTTCACTCAAATCACTTGCCCCGACTCATGGGACTCAAGCAGGTTGCAAGACTGAGTCCTTCCCTCATGCTGCTGGCTGTCACATCTGTACAGGAATGAGGGCAGCATTAGCCAGCGTGTCTAGAGCTGAGTACCTGCTTCAGGTAGTTTAAGGAAACACCCTATGGTTTCTCAACTCATCCACTTTAACTCCGCAAAGTCAGATATCAGAGACAACATTGTAATATGCAAACACACATGATCCTACCACACACATCATGCAAACACATCTTACTTTCAAGTCGGATACAAAATGGACCAGTCTAGATAAAAGAGTGTATAGTTCCCTGCTTTTTTACACTATTCAACACAAAGGGTGCCCACTATCCCTCCCCCCCCGATAGTCTCTTCAGTCACAGTCTGTTTCACTATTATTTATCCTTCTTATTCAATATAGATTTCTGTCTCTCTCAGGTTTATATCAAGATAGGAATTTTGTAATGCCTTCACGACTTGAACTAGAATTCATAAACTGCAGGTCCAAACCGCTGTACATTCACCAGCTCAGTGGGAGCGACTTGCCATTGTGAGAATGTAGTCTTGCCCTGAGTGTCTGTGCAACCCAAGGCAAGTGAGGGAATCCTTGGTGATTCACCCGCCCCTGAAAGGAATAATGCTTCCTACCATGTCTCCGTCTCCCAAATTCACACTGTGATCTCTTCTGGGTAGCAGTGGCTTTCACTGTGTCTGGACAGCCCCAGCACAGTTCTGATGCCAATTACAGAACTGGGGTCCAGGTCTAACACAAATGGCTACAAGTGGTATTACATTCAAGCATGTAGTGTACAAGGTAATCATCAGGAATACTAGCTATTTTCAGCTCAACATAACTAAAAGAGGAAGGATATGAGTAGAGAAAAGTGGCTGTAACATGCAACACCAGAATGATACTGGAAGACACAAGTAAAGCAACCTTAAAGGATTTAATTAGTAATGAATCAATTACTGATAACACGCAAAATGAATCGATTACTGATAACACGTAATGGTACAAAGTATTTTGACTTACGTAAGGACATAATTGACACTCACTATGCAGTGAGGCCGTGATGAACGGCTGTTATGCACAATAGTAGCGTAGCTCTGTACCCAAACCCAGCCTCCATGCTTGGACAGTAGTCGATAGTACTTGGTTGTGACTTGGCCTTTCACCAGCACTGTGAATGCAATAAAGAAAAGCATTTTGCATTGCTTGGACTTGTGACCACTTCCTGGAGAGATTTATTTGCAAGGCAGGGACTTTTCTCCCTCCTTCCCCTCCCTTAAACCTCCTTCTTCTCCCACCAAACTTTAAATAGCTCCCCTGCAAAGGTATCTGTCCTGCCCCTTTACATAGTTTCACAAGGTCACGTTATTGTTTACAAATAGTATGTTGCAAACTATTAAGGTTTGTCTTCCTTATTTTCCAGTTCACCCTGCTCTCTTATGCTTACATTCTGCAAAAACACTTACTGTTTCTAATCTTCTAACTGAAAAAGAAAAGTTCAAGGCAGCAGAAGTATTTTGAAGCCGACACAACTAGCTTGAATTTTTCCAACGTGTTTGGAAGCACTTTTGTCATTCATAGCTTGATTGATTATTGTGTATTTTGCAATGTATTTTATGCTATAATGCTTTTTCCTCTGTAAGCTCTATATTGTGAAGAATGATTTAAAAGGGTAAAATTAAACTGCTATTTGGTTCTTAAGCACACAAATAAAGACAAGGACAGAGAGGTGAATCAGTTGCCTGATAGATTTCACTAGAAATGTAATCCTCTATACACCAGTTTGGATTCTCTGAACAAAGATATTTTGGCGTAAGGCTATGCTATATTAGGAGTTGTGCAGCATCTCTAAATATTTAATCTACCCACAGATATTTCTGGTTCAGTGCCAATAATTTATCTAATGATTCACTAGAAGGTAATGCCCAGCCTTCAAAGGTGGTTCTTCTGTTGTGTGACCCTGGAACATTCCTCTAGGAAACTCCATCTTCTTACTTTTCTGTACAATCAGTTATTTCTTTTAAATTAGGAAATAAGGGACTGAGCTTGCTACACAAACAATGTCCAAAAAAAGTGATCAATAGCAGCAATTCCTTTATATGATACATGATTAAGAAATGGAATTACTGCTTGCAAATGTAGGGCTTGTACTAGACTGAACTTAGTAGCAAAGTTCACTGTAATTTTGTTCTCTCACTGTACATGCTTGGTGCAGAAGCAGATACATTAATAAGGAAATCGAACAACAGCTTTTTCTTTCAGCCAACTCTAGTAGGGCAAATGACCACTTGAAAAGAAAATATATGACCTTGTAATTAGTATTCATAGAAGATTTTTCTGACAGGGAGGACATACAATATTAAATTGGGAACTAAAGAGTGCATAATCTTTGGGGGGTTGTTTACTGTTTGGTAATTAACTATACGGTTATCAATCACCACTGGGGTTGGCTTTTTTTGTTCAGTTGTTACTTGGAGGAATAGGGGTTTGTAATTTCAATAGTAATCAGAGACCGCAATAATGTGAATAATGTGAATAGCCCAAGGTAAGACTGACAGAAATAGAAGAGCAAGAGTTCTTGTTCTTGCTAAACAGTCCTCTAAGTCTGCAGCATATAGGTCATCTCTCTGGACTGCTTACTCTCCAATCTATCTGCACACATCACAACATGTTTAAAATTTTCTTCAAATCCACTTAATCTCCCTAAGAAAATCAGGCTCTTACAAAATGGGTATAGGCAGGTCTTTCTGAAAGTGTCAGTTCTCCTTCCATTACAGGATATGGTATCCATTTGTTCAGAAAGCAGCAAGATAAACAACAACATCTTGCAGGACATTCAAAAACCCACCCTCGCTGACACCAAGCCACTGCTATCTAGAGTTTGAAGTCTCTCTTAGATATCAGCTTTTTGCCTCATACTTGCTGGTGTACTTTTCATGCCTACATTTCTACTATGGGGTGCAGGTGTGCATATGTACAGATATTTAATAAATCTTGAGGAATAAGTGCGTAAGTATGTAAACACACCTACAAAATATAAAGGCATGTGTACTCTTTAAGTGCAACATATCGCTCCAAGGTAAATGTCTTGTAGCTGCTACTCAAAGATTCAGCATAACGATGCAAATGGGGGTGTTCTAAAAATATTTGTTAATAATCAGCTATATTCCATGGAGTCACTATGTTTCTTTGTGTTCCACAATCCAAATGGTCCAGTTCTAGGAAATGATGGTTACATTTTGGCCTAGATCATCTAACAGATATTTTTTGTAATGTGGTCTAGGCTTTTCAGAACTAAGTCTTCCTGCTATCTTAATGGTCACGTTTTCCTTGAATTCAAAATGCCTTGCTACTCAGTCTTCCAAAACAGAAATTAATGCTGTAATGGATCACTAGCTATAACAAAGTTCTTCTGTGTGCTTTGGGACTAGTTTTGACTTTCTCTCTCTCTCACTCATTTTTTTTGAAATCCCTGTTTTAGCTCTCCAGTTAAGACAGTATTTTAAAAGATGTGAAAACCACTGAGGACTATAGTGTTCAGCTTTCCTTCCTAATTATATGGATAAACCAATATTTCTCCTGGGATGGGGGAGGACTCCGTGTCTCCTGCATTTTTAGCAATCTGGGGAAAGTCTGACCTTGGCTAGGGGACAGTAACTGTGCTTCCGATACAGTAAATGAGGTCAATTTCCATTTGGCCCTGTGTTAAATTACCCTGTTTGATGCTGATTGGGAAACCTCAGAAATGGGAGTGAGGTAAATCCACTACCAAGACAATCTGTGCAGTCTCAGACTTCTTGGTGGCCTCCGCTGCAATCAAACAGGGAGGATTCAGTGGCTTTAGCCTTAGCTCTTAGATGTGCCATTTTTAACTGGGTGTTCCGCTGTTGTGGTTCCCTCCTGGTTTAGCAGGCAAGCTGAAAAAGGCACTGGGCTGGCTGGGCTGGTCCTTTTAGTCTGTCATAGATGGCTATTTTAAAAGGCTCCAGCAGACTCACGGACATGTGGCTGGAGTTCCTAGCCTGCACTTAAGGATACCACTAAGAGAAATGGACTTCTTGGTTCCACGCTCGCAGCAGTTATTGTTTTAGCTTCCCTGACGCACACAACCTGGCATGTCATTGGTCCAGCCCTTGAGCAGCATGGTCAGTGGATTGTGCTCTAGCAGACTCTACAGTTCTTTTGCCCTCTTAAAAAATAGTACAGCTCTGCCAGAAGGCTTGATTGCTGGGGCAGCAAAAGTAGACTCAATGCCATGGACAGAGTGTAAATTATAAACACATAGGTTGACTTCCGGGAAGCAGCAAAACTGGTGATGACATCAGCTGGGGCTGGGGCTTTCCTTGCCAAGGCACAGAGATATGACTCTTGTAAAAGTTTATGTGGGAAGAGCAATGATGTTACAACATGTGGGATGCACAAAATCCTTCTCACGGAGAGATGATGGTACAAATGAAGTGATTTCTCTGAGGCCAGAAAAATATTTTGTCTATACTGGAACAGTGGAATATTTTGTCTGTACTGGAACAGCTTCTTCATCCTGTCTTTCAGAATGCAAGATCCTTAGGCAGCAACTCATTATTTGTGTGGCCATATTTCCCCAGTTGCAGAGCAAACAGTGTGTATATTGATGGTGATATAGAAATAAATAACACTAGTTCAAATGCCAGAAGCTTCTTCATATAGCTGGAAGCTAATCAAATGTTTAAAACAGGAAACACTGTTTGCTGCCAGCACACCTTAGGCAAATATTCACATCTACATTTTCCTCATAGTCGGATGTTCTTGTTATATCCCTTCTAACTTGTTCTCCTCACTGTTTTCCTTTGTTTTGTTCTCTGTGCTGCCTAACTTAAAGTTCAGTTGCTTTAGATCTTCAGCTGGGGAATTTTTTTTCCTCTTTGAAAAAGCAATTTGTTACCCTAGTTTAGGGCTGCCTTTTTTTTTTTTCTTTACTTTTTTTTCTTAATACCCTTATTAGGTGTAAGATGTTTCTCTCCAGATTTTTTCATCAGATGACACTTAATCACCAGATTGCTTTATGCTATGTCAAACTTGCCAACCTTTTACTGTTCATGTTCCTAAGACATTTACTGATGGATGGTGGGGGAGTTATAACAGTGCTCCCCAGAGGAAGTTTGTACACTTTACATCTGTTTTAATAATTCCTATTACTTGGTATTCTAACCATGATTCTGCACTGTTCCCACTGTTGCCCAAGCGTAAGCCCTTATTTTTTGTTTCATGGCATTTATTTGCTTTGAAACTTTCATAAATTTCTATGTATATATGTCTTGCATTTTTTTCTGGTTTTAAACTTTACAATAATTAATCTTCGTAATTCAGATACAGTATCTAGAGAACTGCTTTTAGTTATTCTGTTTGTTTGAGGTTTTTTTTCTTGTGGGAGGAGCGGGGGGGAGTTATTCAGCAAACATGATTTGTCTGTTTATTTAAAACTCCAGTATACATAGATGAAACTGGCAGCCAAAGTACAAGTCTTTTACCACTCACACAGAATTATCCATTGCTCTGCTCTAAAATGGAAAACTGTTTTCCAGAGATGATTGTGGCTATAATGGAATCATCTCCATACTGGTTGACATAGGTATTTCAAATAGTCTTGTGAAAATAATGAGTGATATTTTGTATAGGTCAACAGTCACATCCAGATGCAGATGTTAACACTACAAAGAGGATGCCCCCGACAGGACATTACCATGTACCCTGGTCATTCTAGTTTTTAGTTTGGAATGGCCCAGAATATGCAATGGTGTTTTAGTAAATATGAACTTGCTGTGAAGATCAGTTTCTGCTCTTCCAGGTGTAGCACACACTGCCATCAGCATTCAGCACTTGGAATTTCAGCACTGACTTGCCAAATGCAGTTACATCCTCCTTTATATTCCAGATCCTCATGAATAGCTCATATTAAGGTGAAGAACTGACTGCTTTCTCCTTCAGGAAGCCTAAGAGAAGGATTTGACTCTGGCTGCTTTCAGCCCACAGGAGAAATCTGGAAAAAAATTCACTGACATTGGTTTTTGGATGTCATCTTTGCATCGTATGGACTGCGGCAGACTGAGCCAAATCCAGAGTTCAGCTATTCCCTCAATTTGCTTCTCAAATTAATGTGCTACTGAATGAACTACTTCCCAAATCCAGATGTTTGAAGATATGATTAGTGTCTCTGTTGGCAGATGGGGAATTATTAAATGTGTAATTTTTTTTCCTGACACTCCATTCTCCAAACCTCATCCACATGCTATTAATGAACATTCATCTAAGGATCTTTTGGGTCTGCATTCACTTCAAACATGGGATGATTATTACTAACATATTTCAGAGGAATGGGGAGCTATTGCATAATTTTTCTTTTAACAACAGAGGCTAGTAAAGTTCAGATTTTCCCCCCTCACTCACTCACTTGCTCTTTTGGTTTTTTTCCTTCAAGTGTTCACCACCCAGAATCAAGTCCAAATTTTCAAAAGAGCCTAGATCCTTTAAGTAGAAAGATAAAAGTGGTCAGATATGGTTTTTTCAGAAGCACAGGATATTGAGTATCTAGCTTATTTGCAGAACTAATGGTTTCCTTAAGTGATAGCCAAGCACTTTTGAAAATCTAGCTCCAGTCAAGATTTGGAAAGCTTTCTCTACTTGCCAGCATAGCGCCTGTTGTCTGCAAAACTTCTCACTCTACCTAATAAGTTTCAGTCTAGCATTCTTTTTACTTACACAGATGATGAGCATATCGCAAATGGAACACATCACAGCCATGAACATGGTGGTAGAGGGTTTTTTCTATCAGATCTTGGGGCTCATATCCAGTTAATTCAGTCACCCTGGAAAAGGAAGATTCCATAATAAGCAAAATCTCTAGGAATATTCAGTTTCATTAACCTAACATTTGACTGTGCCAACAAATCAGGTGCCTAAGTACTGCAGGACAAAATGTTAGTTTTGGAAACAGAATCTTCATCTTTATAAGAAAATAAACCCTCTCAACCCAGCCAAAGCAAGGTGCAGCTATTTCCTGGCCAGCCTTACACACAGGCAGGAAAAAGAGTTCTTTTACTTATTTCCACTTTGGCTTTTGCCACTGCCAATGCATGATCCTTTGCACAAAGATCCGGTTGAGGAGCCTTTTACAAAACAATAAAACTGGTCTTGTGGACTGATGACACATTGTCATTTGCTTGTACAAACGTACAAGTGTAGCATGTATGTCAGTCCATAGAAGCTGTGATCATGGTCTATAAATAAATTCAGGCTAACACCTAATAGAAGAAGGAAGCAGGAGCTTATTCCAGCTGAGAACATGGAAAGAGAAGGAGCTATGAAGATCACAAGCTAAGAAAAGGAAGGCTGAAGCTATACTTCAGAAAAATATCCTCACGTGATGATGAGTAGAATAATGGAACAAATTTGAAACAGCAGCATCTCTGCAGATGTTAAAGAACCTGACTACACTGGTCAGACTTACACTGCGTCAGACCTGAAGAGTCAAACTTCATGGTTCAAAATGGACTTTTGTTTATTTAGCACTGTTGCTTGAGAACAAAAATCCTTAAAGTACATTGTGCAACTCAGCCATAATGATGTGGCTTGTTTACCTAGTGTTGCTGGGGGTGTTTTATGCTGTCCTAGGCTTTCATCACCTAAAAAGGCAGAACAGAGGTACCATACAAAGGCACATCTACATGAACAAGCAACACAGTCCATTAGCAGGCAATCTGTAGAGTAAAATTGTTACTGCTGAGGATCTACTTCTGCAGCAGCAGATGCATCTGCATATTTAAATTTTGGGACTTTAACTTGGAACTAGCTCTAATCTAGGCCTGTGGACTGGCAGCTTTATAATAGTTGGAGTGCCTTAGACATGCTCTTGGAGGTTGTCTTCCAGTTTAGATTCATCCAGGAGTAATCCAGTTCACATGCCTAAGGCCTCTTCGTGACATGAACTGCAGTGCAATGAGTGGGGACAGTCAGGACATTCACTTCAAAAGGATGCTTCTGGTCTGAGCTTAAACACTAATGAGGATACACTGTATCAGAGAGTAACACAGTAGTATCTACAGAAATTAATACAGGGGTCTCAAGCAAGATGTGTCATTGGGGGTTGCAGATAATGTAAACTTTGATTACTTTTTTTTTTCTTTTGTAACTTATGCATCTTCTTTACTCTTACCCTAATGCTAAGCAATCATGTGGACCCCACAGACTGGGGACTTTACATTCTACTTGAGAGAGAGTGTTGGGGGGGGGGCGGGATCCTTCTGAAGAAAATCAGAAAAACAAACCAAAAAAAAAGCCTTTGTGGTGTGATTTATTATAAATACAGTACAAATACATCCATACCTTCCCTAGCTATGCCTTCATCTGGGAAAATCCTGCATGCCTTTTCCTCCGTCAGGGATTGCCAACATGGAATGAGCACATGTGGTCTCTTTCTGCAGGAGGATATGTGAATATATGCTTGTTTCTTCTTGGCACTGTGTGCTGTCCCTCCTGGCTTACAAATCTAGGGGCCCAAATTCTCACTTAAGCCTATCAGCATGGTGAAATACTGGTGAAAAATCCTGTTCAGGTTTCAGTGCTCCTTCTGACTTCAGTGCAATTAAAACAAGGGTGGCAGTTTCGTCCTGCCCACTTAACTGGTCAGTACAGAAACAGCTAATCCAAAACCAAACAAAATGCCACAAACCTAAGCCAGGTATTAATTTTTCTGGAGTTGCAGCCTCCCTTTGAAGCTGGTCTTCCCATGGGCCAAAAAAACATCATTAACAGTTACGAGGACAACCAAACTTTTGAAAAGTTTGAATCTGGAAATAAACTCAGCTACTGGACTTCCTTAACACAAACCCAAACCCTCAATAAGCCACTGTAGGGACCCCGGGGCTCTGAAGATTGTTCTTTGCATGTCACAGGGCACACAGAAGGAAACAGAGCTTGCCCCAATGATCAGTTCTGCCCTCTAGAGTTCTTTAAAGCCTTTATAAACCACATAGCAATGGATGCATAGGCTGCAGTACGAAAATCAGAAACAGCAGATCACTTTGGAGGTAAGTAACCGTCTCTTTTTTCCACTGACCTTGATAAATGAACTCTTGTGTGTTTTACATTGTATCAAGTGCCTAGAAAGGCTTATTTAACTGCTGCTTCCTACCGCTTTCATACTGGCCTGTCTGCTGGGACTGTTACCTCTAAAGATCTAGCAACACTTTTCCTTGTATGGATACCAGAAACAAGCCTGAAAACAGTTTTGTCTTATTCCTAGTATGTCCCTGCTCTGAGCAAATATAATTTGGTTTGCTCAGCTGGGAGAGCAAAGGGCTTTGGTAATGCTTAATACCCCTGATTGTCCTGTGAGTGGAGGACACTCATCTGCTCGTTGGTAAACACAGCTATGCAACAGTACTGGTTCTATCTGTGCTCCTGTCAACACCTCTGGTTATACTGTCTCCTTTGAAGACACTTATGTCTCCAGGCAGTTCCTCTTAGGCACATCATTTCCGTTTTTCCACATGCAAAGACATGTTGCTAAACCCCTTGTGCTTCTTTGTAGCTGTTACATTAAGTAAAGCATGCCAAAAAAAAAAAAAAAAAAAAAAAAAAAAAAAAAAAAAAGGAAGGATTCCAGAAACAACTAGTTCTTTGTATTTTAGCAGCTGATGGCCCACTATCTCACTGACTTAGCATGGAAAAACAGCATGTTCTTGCATGGTTGACCTGCCATGCAAAACTTCCCCGCTGTCTTCCATACAGACACTTTTTCACTGCTACACATGAATATCATTTTTGCTCCTTGCAAATCCAGCATGCCAGGAAAATGAGAGAGTATGTGACATACTGCTCCGCATGCAGGGATTTTAGAAGAATGATCATCTTGACAATAGTAAAATCTGTTATACTGTCTGGGAATTGGGCTTTTCCCCTCAAAGTATCTTGAAGTGCACTGTGCAAAGTATTATTGTATACTAAAAGAACTCCTTCAGTTCTGGTTTTGTGCTCTTCTCTTCTTAACTGGTATGTGAGTGTATCAGCTGAGAGTGGAGGCAGGGTTCTCTTTCCTCAGCAATAGCCGTTTTCCCAAGTTTTGTTTAAGAAGGCTGTGTTTTCATGTAGTAGCAAATTGAATTCATTTTCATTCTAACAACCCCATTAGGAGGGCCGGTTTCATTGTTAAGGCATTACACTAAAGTGCAGAAGACTATGTTTTCTTACTACTCTGTCAAAAGCTTTCTGGATGACCCCAGCAAGTCATTTGACCTCAGTGTTTCAGTTGTGGGTTTTTTAAATTATGGATGGTGGTACATCCTCATTCCTTTCACTAGCTTTGTATGTTAAAATTTATGTCCTTTAAGGTAAAAAATGTACTGCCGCTCATCTGCCAATTACTCACAGCAAGGCAGCTTTAGTTGACTCTCTGAAACTGTAGGTAACTATAGGTTAAACGGTACAGGCTCTTATATGTTGGCATTCAAGACAAAGTATGATCTATCCAGCTACCCGAAGGGCTTTGAAGACCCATATGGTCTTTGTGTTCCAGATCTATTTTGGATTGCTTTATTCTTTCACAGATATTTTGATCTGTTTGGAAACCACTGTAACTTATGATAACACTTGACTTTGAAAACATTTTATGCTAGAAATGAAATAGCTGCTTACCTGGAATCTAGGAATATTAATTTTAAGTCCAAACTTGCTCTGAACATAAACATGTTACTGTGAAGTTTGATCTCAGTGATTGCGCTGGGAGGTAAAGATTGACCTACAGCCACCAGTCCAACGATTTGGTAACAGGAATCATACAAAGACATATCTAGCATATACTGCCGTATCTTCAAATAGCCACTGCAATGGATCACCTGGCATGAGAAGAAAACACACTCAATATCTGATGGCAATGGAAAAGGCTGCAAGTCAGCTAACCACCCAGTTTCAATGAGGTTATAAAGCAATACACACTTATAACACAAAATATTACATAGTCTGTTAAGGCTTCAGAAGTGTGGTTAATTTATAAACAGAGATTAAAACACAGTAAATGCAGTTGTTGTGTTTACTGCCAACATGATTAATCCAGTATTAAAGCACATACTCTTTGGGGACTATCTAGACTGCTTTCTAGTTAATAGTTTAAACTCTCTTTGATACAGATTTCTTGTAGGTACAATCAGAATTCCTGTCCATTAATCAAAAAATCTGGAAGTTGCTTTTTTAAATTACCCTCTCTCTCTCACACTCACACACAGAGGTATATATAAACATTTACATTTTAATGAGTTATTATTCTGATGAAAAACAGACACTTTAAAAGTCCAGTGGAGATTAATGCATCACATTTATAAAGATTAACTGCTGTATATGTAAATGCACTAGAAATGAGTTTTAAGTTCTCCAGTCAAGTTCAGGTGATGTTTTTTTGACATGTGACCAAGCCCAGGGTCTTGAGACCAGATTCCTGAATCCCCATATACAATTCCTAATCACAGGATTGCTAACTTCAGTGTTAGACTGTAAAAATTCACAATGTCGGCTAGAGTGGGGATGACTCCAGAACATAAAATTTATTTAATGTAGTGCTGGTGTTTGGAAATCATTTGTGCTCCTGCCAATTTTCTAGTCCAAACAGCAGACATACTACACATCCTTCAGCTTAATTTCTGTATTTGTTTGACTTTTAACTGTATCCAGTGGAAAGGAATTAATTTCCACTGCATTTAGTACTCCTGAACAACCTACTAAACAGTCACCTATAAACAGGTTCCTCCTGTATAACCTTCCTTCCTCCTCTCCAATCACCAAGTGATAGTACGTTTAGCAAAAGTACAGTAGCAAGGAAAACTTATTTAAGATCTCTCAGCAGATCGTACTAATTCCCATACTATTTGATTAATGAGTTTTTCCTTCGCTTCAGCTAATCAGGTGATATTTTCAAAACTATTAAGTCCTGACTCTAAGTATAATCAAAGAGAATAAATTTAGGCCATCATCTCTCTAGCTGAATACATCCTTAAATGTTTCACTGCATAAACTTTCAACAGTGAGCAAAAGAAAGAAGGTGATCCCTCTGATTAGCAGTCATAAATGGGGAGGAAAAAAACCGTACACCACTACAAGCTCTACTCTTTTACCTGATTTCAGATTCAGCTTTGGGACAGAACCATTTTTGCTGGGAAGCAGCTGAGCAAACAGGGTTCCATGTAATTAAGAATTATCAGTCTAACCAGGTAGATAGCAGTGTAAATAGACAGATATATGTCTGGACCTTGAACACATTCCTTAAAAGAGCTCTGCTTCTCTTGCATGCTTTTCTTTTTGTTTTTGCATGACTCAGACAAAATGAATCCTCACCAGACTGTATGTGAAGTACCCTTCTCTCCTGATGTTTAAGTGATAGAATTATACTGTGTAGCTCAAAGAGCAGCAAATGCACACTGTAGAGCTGAAAATAAGAACTACCTGAATGGCAGGTATTATTATAGAATCTCAGCATTTGCTGTGGCTTCTGATTTCATGTAATAAATAGAAAATTAATATAAATTATAAGATTCATAAACAGACTTGGTGGTTTAGTACAATTCAACCCTGACTTGATAGTAATGATTGTTTAGGGTAACATTATGGTCTCATATGTTGAGACCTCATAATGTTGAGGCAATTCTGGTCAGGCCAATGAGGTGACTTGTGCAACTGGGGGGCTGCTCAGCCAGAGCACGGTAACACCAAGGCAGAGGGATGTGGGAAGACTTCCAAGTTACTGTGTCTGGGTTCCTGCCTCACCTGCCTCCAGTTCCACAGGGGAATGAGACCTAGCTGTGTGCTCTCCTTGCACCTCCATGGCTGTGCTCCAGCCAATTCCCCAGTCTGGAAGATCAGGGATCAGGATGCGGGAATGTGCCACAAAGCAAATTCCAACTCACTGTGAGAGAGTCTAGACTTGCATTACTAAGGGAAACTGCAATCAGCAGTGGCGTTTGTTGCATCTGTTCTGATTCTTTCCATCACAGACTTTGCTTTCAGCTACACATATGTAAAAAAACCCTAAATAAATAAACTTGTTGCTTGTTGAATACTTGGAGGCAGGGGTGGGGGGCGCAGCACAAACTTATATACATTACCTTGTAGCCACTGCATGTCAATCCTGCATTCCTCTTGGCTAGGACACACTTCATTCTCAGGAAAAATGATCTCTCAATTTCATATTCTGAAAGCATAAACCATATTGCTTATTTATTACTGAAGATTTCAAAATTGTCCATAACATTGCCTCTCATGATTTAACAGATGTGTTTATGTCTCAGCCTTAGGCAGCAATAGAAGTCAGCCATTCTAATTTCCCACTCAATGTCTGCCCTCAGGATTTATTTCACCTTCATGTTAGGATTCCCTGTGAAATTTCCCTGACAAGTCAGCATGACTACGTCTCCAAATTTCTGTTTTTACCACCCTTCACAAGGCAATCACCTTGTTTCTGAACAGCTAGCTACCAGCCCATATTGGTAAAGGGAAGGAAACATGTCCTTTGGAGTGCAGGTAAATGAAGGTACTCTCCAAAATAATAGCAGAATGGGAAACAAGAAAATTCATTGGTTTTGTAATAATTTGAGTGTACGCAGCTAGTCATGCCCAGACTGGTGAACTTCTGGCCTCCATATGCAATATTATTACCTGTTTTACTGACTTCCAAAACCATCTTGGTAGAGGGTTTTTAAACAAATGTCTTCATGGATAACCTCCAGAAATGTTTTAAAGTTAAATATTGCTCAGGTACACACATATTGTCTGCTAAGAATAAGTTACTATTATCTTTAACATTAATTACTCCTAATAACAGTTCAGATATCATTGATATTTCTGACTTTTTTTACTGAAAGCTGCAGTTTGGCAGAACACAACTATATTAGGAAAAGAAAACTCATTTGGTACATTTGTGAATAGGAAAATCAGGGAAGGAGAAGCATTTTTTGATTTGTTGCAATGTATATTACCTCCTAACTCCCCATAGGGTTTGATCCAAAGTCCACTGTAATCATCTGGAGTCTTGCTTTAATTTGATTTAACTGTTGAGTTGTATTCTTGATTTTTGTGCATCCATCACTCAATTAACACCTCTTAGCCACACACCTGCAGTGGTTGGAACCTCAGACCACTACCTGGAAACCAATAAACTCTCTATATTAAGTTCTGAGTTTAAAGGTCTGGAGATACAACCACAGAAAAAGGATTTAGCAAGGAGGGAAAAGAAATGCAATATGTAGTGCATCTCAACTAGTATCAGCCTTCCTGAGTATTTGAATTTTCCATCTATCTTCCTAATGCAAATTAGATCCGTATGGGGAAAAAGGCACTTAAATGAACTGGCACATCTACTATAGAGTTTTAAATACAAATGTATACAATTTGGTGGGAGGAAGGCATACAGTACAGATTGCTATTGCTGAAGCATGACCTCATGAGTAAAGAATGGATCTGGGAGTTGGGAACATCAGTGCAATTTATGGCTTCAATATAGATTTTCTGTGTGACCTAACACTAGTGCTTGCTCTCTTTCTGCTGCAGTCCCATGCACACAAAATGAAGGTAACTTTCTCCCTTCAAAAGGGCAAGGGAGAAAAATAATTAATGCACAGTAATGAGGGTACAAAGACCATCTTTGGACATGGACTGAGTTGCTAGCAATTTTAATGACTTATATTCTTCTATAAAAAGAGATGATTAGTGGAATTGGAAGCAATGCCTTAAACTTCTCAAATGTCCTGCCACAAGACCTAAAAGAGTCTCCTTCAGTAACAAGCTCCTTCCAGGCACCTTATTTGTTAGCCCTCTATTTGCTGCTTCCTTCATTTTTAAATGTTATTGCAGACTAGTGCACTGCTACAGAAACACTCAGTCAGCTCTAATGTCACTCTTCCACCAGGATTAGGTTATGGTGCACAGTGTGGTCTTTAGCTGTCTATAAAACTAGAGTAGAACCCAGACTGTATGATAACATTTTTTCTTTATTATTTAAAATTGGTAATTATTTCATTATTTACGAAGAGGTCTTGTCTCCCTGATTTCATGATGGTAGATTGCAAGCAAGAGGTTCCCCTGGAACACCAGTCCTTGTAACTAGCTACAGGCTCTCTAGGAAGCCAGGATGGTGATTAAAACAATTCAAGGGCAAACATGCTGTGTGGTATAGGAGGACAGAGTAAAGAGGGATAGAGTTGCACCTTAGTAATAAGTGGCATGGGGAGGGAAGGGTGATAGAATTGTAATTCAATAGTAGCTGCATGTGATTTGTGAGACTGAAGAGTAATAATTAGTGGCTTTGTCATGTGTAATCAAGTGCAAAATTATAAGTGTAATTTAATAATGATGTGTTTATTAATTATTGATCATTGAATTATTAGGTTTTTAGTAGTGTGTTGCTGAAGCAAAAAACACTAGTCTCTTAAATCAGTTACATCTCATGCCTGCAATCTAGAGGGAAGAGTTACCCACGAGGAGCTCATCTGTGAGCTTCCATTTTTGAGGCTTGAGCTAGCTGATATTAAGATGCCTTCAGTAAGCAAAAGGAGAGATGGTCCATGTGGCCAAACAGAATCTGGGCCCTGAGTGACATACTGCCTTTTTACCTGAAGAGGTCAAAGTAGTGTATACATGATGATATTCCTCCTGTGTGTATTAAGAATGAGTGTTTGTGTGTGTGTGTGTTTGTGTGGGAGCCCAGCATTGCTCTAAGAGTTGCCATTTTGGGGTGGAGGGAAAGCAGAATGAGTCTAAAAGAGAAAAAGAGAGCCTGACCATTCTTGGATGGTCTGGGGCTGTAACAACTGTTAATGCAGTTATTTAGTAATGCAGCGTGTCCCATAGCACAGGTGGATGCAGAATGCCACAGCATTTTTAACCAGCCAGCTGGGATTGTTACATGGCTGGTTAAGGCTAATGGTTGTGTCAAGGTGCCCAGTGAATAATGTGCAGGTGCTACATGGCATCTGGCATCTTGTTTGCAGGATTGGAGCTGAAGAACACAAAAGCTACCAGAGGGAGATCTTTGTGAGTGTGTGTGTGTGAGTATAAAATCTACTAGCAAGCTTTGAGACTGACTCGCTGGCAAGGAAAAGCAGGACCAGGCCATTCATATTGTTTATGCTTATGTGAGTGCTATTAGTGTGTATGTGGTGCCAGTAAAAGCACTGTTCTGCTGTTCGTGTTGATCTGTCATTGGTGGACTCTGTGCATGTATGTGTGTTTGTGCGTGCCTACTGGGAATAAAACCATCTCCAGACCTGATCAAGAGACTGCAACCCTCACATAAAGAACCTAGATGTGCAAGACCGTGAACAGTGAGAATTAGTATTCATATTAACTGATACCTCTGCCAGTGTGACTCCCCAATACCCTTGAAAGTAGCAGAAGGGGATAGCAAAGCAAAAAAGAACTAAAGTATATTTTTAATTGTAAAGCTGACTGGGAAATAAAGAGGCCAGGTATCCTGCTGGATGCTAACGCTTTCATCAATATAATGCAAAACTTAAAATATCACATCCAGGCTGTACCTGATGCAATTAAGATGGTCTCCTCTGATGAAGAGAAGGTAGAAAGAAAATGAGACACTTAAAGGTTTAGCAAGCAAAGAGGGAGACACTGAATATTCAAATAGGAGAAATCAGATGAGCTGTGAGAAGAGTGATTACTAATGCATGTTGTCCTGCTGCAGAGGTTAATCACAAAATTGTGGGGAGATAGTAGGCATGAAAGCTCGGTTATAAAGCAGGAAAAAAGCCTGTAGCATAAAGAGCCAGCACCTGCTGTAAAAGCAGAATGACTGGAGATGTCCAGGGATGTAGCAAAAGTCTCAAATTAGGGAAGACAGAAAACCAGTGAATGTAAAATAAGCACTCCAGACTTGAGTAAGAGGTGAATGTAACCAATTGTTCTTAAGAGCTAAGTGATTTTATCAATCATCAGAATTGTTTTGAAAAACTGCAAAAATATAACAACATAAAGCCTCTAGACCTAGTAATGTAATTATTGATATCACTAGTGTTCTTTCAAGCAAACATGTAAGCACAGCACATATAAATAACAGAAAGAATCTTAGGCTATCAAGAAGGTAAAAGAGGTTTGAAACAGAGAAGAAATCAATCAAGTGCTACCAGTTCTTAAGTAGTTAAAAGTTGAGAGAACTGTGAGTTAAGCACATATATATGAAACATAAGAGAGAGAATAATGAATAGTAAAATGTTATGACTGAACCAGAATATAAGCAACACTGAAGGAAAATATCCTTCTTAATTATAAGAGAATCTTCATACCATCTAACAACCGAAGCTTAACCACTGTATTTAATTATTCTGAAATGTTAACTATATAAAGGCATCACTGTAAGTGATGTTAACACCTGTCCTTTAAGTGTTAAGAAAATGATAAAAATCTATGTATATACTATGTCTGTTTGTTATAGAGAAAAGATGAAACCAATAGGTTGCAGACATCAGCTAATGAAGGATGAGAAACAAAATGCTACTGAGTAGTCCAGGAAGTCTTATGGAGATGTTCCAGCTGAGCTAACACCAAAACCCAAACTATTAATAACAATCTTTGTTGGTTTTTGTCTTCCATATGTATCACAGAAGAAAAAGTAATCCATTCAAACTCTATGGATATTGATAACTACATATTGCTTAGCTTTGCTTTTTTTTTTTCTTTTATGAAAAGGGAGAAAAAGAAATAAAACCAGATCCAATGTGAGGATATTTTAATCTCTAACAAAAGAAACCCCATTTCTCTGGATAAGGATGTACTTCATATTATTAGTAGTAATAATGATTAAAAGAACACTATTATTGTAATCTCTGCATATGTATGTACTCTGTGTGTGTTTGTATGGACGTAACTTGATGTATTTACAAAACAGCATTTTTAGAGCTGCAAGAAACAAAGGATATTTCATTAAATATAGCAGTGGCTCCCATGGTGAACTGTACTTTCCAACTACGCCTTCACAACGCCTGGAACTGAGACAACTGTATCTTCACACAGTGTGGTATTGGGGATATTTTAGGTTGCAGTAAAACAATCTCATATGTAAATTCACATTTGTCACTGCAGAAGGTATTATATATTATACTGCCCCATTGACTACAGCTTCAGAAGCAAGCTGAAAAACTGGAAAACTGACAACAAGCTGAATAGAGTAGTTCAGTTGGAAGAGACATACAACAACCATCTAGTCCAACTGCCTGACCGATTCAGGGCTGACCAAAGGTTAAAGCATGTTGTTAAGGTCATTGTCCAAATGCCTCTTAAAAAGTGACAGGCTTGGGGCATCGACCACCTCTCTAGGAAGCCTCTTCCAGTGTTTGACCACCCTCTTGGTAAAGAAATGCTTCCTAATGTCCAGTCTAGATCTCCCCTGGTGCAGCTTTGAACTATTCCCATGCGTCCTATCACTGGATACCAGGGAGAAGAGATCAGCATCTCCCTCCACTTCCCCTCCTCATGAAGCTGTAGAAAGCAATGGAGTTGTCCCTCAGACTCCTTTTCTCCAAACTAGACAAACCCAGATTCCTTAGCCGCTCCTCACAGGACATGCCTTCCAGCCCTTTCACGAGCTTTGTTGCCCTCCTCTGGGTGCATTCAAGGACCTTCACATCCTTCTGAAATTGTGGGGCCCAGAACTGCACACAGTACTCAAGGTGAGACTACATCAATGCTAAATGCAGTGGGATAAACACCTTTTTTGACCAGCTGGTTATACTGTGTTTGATGAACCCCAGAATGTGGTTTGCCCTCTTGGCTGCCAGGGCCATATTCAGTTTAGTGTCAACCAGCACCCCCAGACCCCTTTCTGCAGGGCTGGTCCCCAGCCCCTCCTCTCCCAGCCGCTTGAGGTTTCAAAAAAGTGAGCAGTCACCACATGGAGATGGCAAATTTTGCTGCAACTCATGCTAAATTTCACTGTTATTGTATCTCTTTCTTAGCACCATTTCCTTCAAATACCTACTGTTCCAGCAAGTCCACCACATATGATGAAATTTGTTTAATTGCACCTTCTCTAGCATTTGCCATAGTCATCTGTAATTCTGACAAACAGCTGTGTATTGCTATGAAAGGTTTTAACACAGTTTTCCGTTATGGGTGTAAGTATTGCAGCATGGGTTTGCTTTTCCATCTTTGCCTTTACTGTGTACGTCAGCATCTATTTTCCCTCTTTACCTGAATGTGACTTGCTTCCCTCTCCCAAACAATTTTAAAGCAATCGGGAAATTGATCCTTCTTTTCATATGTGAGTTAAATAATTTTCAAAGTTTGTACATTCTTCTGTTCAAGTTTTTTTCAGAAGATGAGTCCACAAAATGTCTCAATAACTGCTATAGCTAAAAAGAAACCTCCGCCCCTACTCCTAAATTGCCAAGTATCTTGAAAGGCTCTGATGATAGCTTCCTGAACAGTAGACCAACCCTCTTAGTACAGCTTTTAACATTTCCCAGATCTTATTGACATTGTGTTTATCTACTACAGGAATTAAAGATGAAAAGCAGAGCTTTAGGGTTCTTTCTAAATGTTTACCCTCCCATTTTTGGCGTAGTGCTTTTTTTTATCCAGTTACGTGGAGCACGATCAGAGGCACTATTTTTCTATTCCAGTGGCTTCCCATATTTATTGTAACTTGGATTTACTTTTGATAGCAAATTTCTGATTTTGTTTGCCCTGTATCAATGTTTAACATTTGAAAGAGATTGTCCTCTCCCCACTGCTTCACAAACTTTTACTGAAATGTTTTTAAGGATGACCTGTGAGACTCTCAGTTTTTATCCTGGAATTCTAATTTTCCATTTTTCCCTAACTGGGTGATTGGTAATAGCTGGAAGTGAAAACTGATGCGAGTAAAATACTGATTTTGATCAACATCATTATATACTTCGAGCAGATTTATCTACCTTTCCTGCTGCTCTTCTTTGGAAGGGTGTATCTGAGGCTACTGAGATCCTGACTTTTTCAATATGCCTGCTAGCAGATATTTTAATAAAATTGAGGTATCATTTATAATGAGTTTATAGGGGGAGGCACTGCAAGTCAGAGTCCATATCCACATCCAAAATGTCCATTTCAAATGCATCACTATTTATTTTTTAGCCAAACTCCAAGTTTCCCTGATCAGATTCAGAAAAGTTTTTCTATCCTACTAATATATTACTATATTGCCTGGTCATCTTACAGAGGCTCCCTCCCTGAAGCACTGCTACAATGTAGTTGAGTACGTTCAGTAAAAGCTAGAAATGAGGCAGAGAGTAAATGGCTTCATTCAAATCCCAGCACAAACTTATCCATATGTTAACATCCTCACAGAGCTGAAACACAGCAACCTGTGAATGAGAACATAGAAAAACATTGCTGTCCATGGACATACAGAAGATGCGTTTCTTTCTCGCAGCACTGAGTACCATTTCTACAAAGTATGCCTTCTCCGTTAATCTCTTCTCTTTTCGTAGCTTAGTATACCATGCAATACAGTTTGACTGCAAGCACTAGTCAAGAATAAAATAGCCTGTTTGTATTTTACAGATTTGTATTTTCTTACTCTCGTAAACAGAATAAATGTCATGGTAAAGAAAATGAGTCTTGCTATTTTGGATAAAGAATTTGTGCATTTGTTCACTTATATTGCACATGGCTGCCAAACAGGATTCTCCAAGCATTTCTGTGAAATCATGTTTAGCTTTATGGAAGCCAGAATTGTCCATCCCTGGGGGTGCAACTATGAAATCCATCTTTGCTTTCCACTCCATCTTTCATCTCCTTTGAAAGAAAACAGTCACAAAATTCTGTGGTTTGCATGCTGCTTGCACAGTGGACTGAGAAGAAAGATCATCATAGTTTTTTCCACAGCTTCACCTCTCATACCTTTATTTTCTCTAAGGTAAAAGCTACTATTTTATATCTCTTTCCCAAAGCTCCCAAGTCTTGATATTAGCAAAATATGGCATTGTTTTGTTGTAGAACCACTTTGTAAATTAATATACATCAGCATGCAAACTGCACACTGCTGCACCATGCGCTGTTTTAAGAATGTATGTCTCATCTGTCACTACAAAAGATATGAAGCAGCATTAAAACCAGGAGCTCTTAGCACAGCTAATGATTCATGTTCCTTCTACATGGCAGCTTGGATGCAATGTAAAATTTCAGCTATAGTGTAGGAGATGAAAACTATTCTCAAAGGGCACATTTAGACCAAAGCACTGTGCAAGTGGTCACCTTCCCTCCCATCCAACTTGTGCAGAGACACACGCCTGCCTCAAGCTAGTGCATTCCTCTGGAGACAAGGCATGCATGTGTGATACGCTGCACTCCACGTCCCTGCTGGACTGTTTTACAGAGTGGAAACACAGATACCACAAGTTCATGTCTGGATAACACTTTGCTGCCCATCCCCCAAGCGCTCTGTAAATTTTTGCCCTTTCAGTTGGTTATTTTCATCTTACGTCCTCTATACTATAAAGTTGCACATGTTCTACTCTTATTCTTGTGTAATCTGCAAAGCATCTGGGTCCCACACAGCACGTTGCTGACTAAAAGAGCATGCAAGTATCTTGGCTAGTCTCTTGTGCACATAACAAGGCTATAGCTTTTGTGAGACACAGCAAAGAGAATGCCACAACTTCTATCCTTTAATTCTGAATGAAGGTGACACCAACTTCTAGAACACAAAAGAGGTGAAAGCACTGTAGGGTGCATACAAAAGAGATGCTTGCATAGTAGCACACAGAGTTTTAAGGTAGTGCTTGAAGCTGGGAATCCAGGATTGACCAACGGGACCAGCGTGAGAAGGGGCTTGCTAATGCCTTTGATGGACTTTCCTCATGACAAGTTCAGAAGTGGGCCTGGAGATGAGTTAGTGGAAAATGAGGAGTCAGACCTGTATGCCTGGTGCATACTGACCACCTTTATTATTGCTATGCCAGAAAGAACAGTGCAAAAGTGAGGTTGTGACTAAAACTATTCTGCAAAATTAAATACTGCAAGCAAAGGGATTTATGAAAACAGCATTTCCCTGTCCTTCCCTGATGCATGTGGTCAAAACTGATTCCAAGTAAGAGAGAAGAAAAAAAACAGTTAGACATACTTTCCCTTCTCCCTATTACACTGCAGCCTCATACATACGCATGCAGGTTACAGGCTTAAGTATTTGAGAATACTCATCTTTTTAGCAAATGAGTGGCACCAGTTGAATGATAAAATATAAATGCCTTACACAGCAAAATTGCAAATTATATGTATAGAGAGAGCAAGTTCCTATGCACCTACTAAGTTGAAAACTGAAGTTTGTGGGCTGACTTGGTTTGCCCTGATAATGCTCTTGCTGTGGTAGAGAAGCAGTCAGTTCCGTTGTTAGCCTCTGTCGTAGAGTCTCAAGCTTGCACAAGCTGCCCAAATTTCCTCCCCATTTGCACAGTTTGTTCTGTGTCCTGACTGTATTCAGAATCCTGTCAGTACTGCAGAGGGTAAATTGTCTCAGCTGTTTGCTAGCATTTGCCCAAATTTTCCTTTGCTCCTGTAAGTGATGTTTCTAAACTTTTTAGAGAAGAAACTCAACAGGGCACTAGGCAAAGAGGAGACAAATAGCTTCTGCAGTCTGAGACACTCTACTCTCTTTGGTATACTTTACTGTTAATTATCAATTATCAATGAAGATTTTTTAATGGGGTGACAGCAGTCTGCCCTGTTTTCCACTTTAGTACATCCAAAATAATAATATTTTCTAGGTTTCTCAAGTTTAAAATAACACTAACAAACAGTGGTAACAGGATCATCATGTTAAACCATTATCATTCAATAACAGTTCTCCTATAAAATATTTTTTAATTAATTAAAGCAAAAATTCCTATCAACATTTGTCTTTTGCATATGTACTACTAGCAAAATTTCTGTAAAACTTAGTGTAAAAAAGATCTTTCCAGATGTAAAATTCTCTATTCCCTTCTTTTAATATCAAACAAAATGTATGTAGGGAAGATGTTCTTCCTTGAGAGGAAAAGTATGAACTGGCATTTACTTCTTAGCTGACTGAAATGGTGCCCTGTAAAGCATCAACCAGAGTGGAGAAAGCCTGACACAATGTATTCCACATTCCTTGTGTAACTTAAATTAGGCTTATAACTAATCATATAAGAATTATCCAGTTATTAGCAGACAACTGGAATGTCTACAATAACTACAGTATTCCTTTTTCCCTTTATCTGCTCTGGGGAATGTTAATAAACTGCTTTTTGTATACCATGCCTTGGTGTGCAAGTCAGCAAAAGTTGGGAAGCTATAGACGTTTTAAAGGATTAAAATCTCAGAAAAAGCATATGAAACCAATAAAAGACACACAATGTCTGACTCCAAAAACACACATGGAAGAGCAGCACACAATGCTGAATCCCTCTCAGCATTGCTTAATTGCTTGTCTCAGTTAACCTGCAGTGCAAATATCTCTTATTTTGCTTGCTTGCTTGCATATATTCAGCTGCAATGATGACAGATGGACTGACTAGTCATACCCAGCTTGCACTACCCTGATATTTCATGCAAAAATTTCCTTTTTTATTCTTATAGATATGGTTCAGGAGGTACAACATCTCCCCAAAAACTCCAGATGGTTTAGTAAGCGTTACTATTATGCTACAAGCCTACCCCTCTGTGCTGCTAACTGTTAAAGAAAACTTTCTGCAAAAATGGTTGGTGCAGACACACTTTTGACAGCAACATCATTTGAGGGCTTAAGGTCCCAACATTGTAGTATGTGCATCCCAGCTTGTGTCAGTATGTTGTTTCCTCTGAAGAGCATGCTAGGGGGGAGCAGGGTGTAGTCAATAATCCTTGTGCAATCCTCAGTATTCAATCCCTGAAAGCCAGCCACTATTTCAGACACATTCAAAATGCTTATCACCTCTGGACAAGGAACTTTGTAACAGTCACTTCACAAACCTCTGTCAGCATTGTACCCCCCACCATGCTAGTACCAAAATGCTTTGCTGCTGAGCTGTAGCAGCTTAGACTTACTAGCCTGACAAACATTTAGTTTTATGCTATATGTAAGGTGAGGAAAGGGGCAAACTCCTCACACGGCTCCATGAAGTTCTGGAGCTATTGTTGGCTAGGCAGAACTTTGCATGGCACCACAACCTGCTAGGTCTCCTGCACTAAACAAGGGAGATATGCAGCATGCACTGAGTCTTGACATAATCAGTCATAAACATAACCTTGCAGTCTTCCAAGATTCAGAAACTACTGTTACCTCATCATCCCCACATTTTGGAGCCCAACTGCCCTGCTGGATGACTACCTTCTGCCCCAGCAGGAGAATCTCATCCACTGAACCCAGTTTGTTAGTTCCACAAGTTGAAGCAACAGAAAAGAAAAGCTTTCAGAGCTGTGAATGCTTAAGGAAAGACAGCATGTATCAAAACAACTTCTCTACATCCTAAGAAATCAGTTTCTCAGCCCTACACCATGAAACAATTCCCACTTTCCTGTTAGTGAGGTGTTGCATATCTTAGGATCGAGACCCAGGAATCTTGATATCAGTCTATGCAACAGATACAGGTGGTATAGGGAGTGCAAAACCGAGGTTTAAGGCTTCACAGGTACAAAACCAAGCCAGAACACACTAAAATGCTGCAGACCAGAAATACATTAAGCAATGTTTGAAAAGACGTAAAGGGCCAGTGGAGTCATCTGAGATCTGAACACAGCCAGTACACGTCATTCGGAAAAGATATCAAATTATTCTCTTTTTTCTTTTTTTTTCCTTTTTTTTTTCTTTTTCTGCTAACCCATCCCAGTTGAATATAATGGATTCATTTTGCTACAATTGGTGCAAAGTTGGCCTAAAGACTCATGCGAGGTGATTTGCTGAGGCATACCCTACCTTTAATGTGTATGTGAGAGAAATTACTCTTTTTTGCCACCCCAGCTACCCTCAGAAAGAGAGTCCAGCTGTTGGCTTCTTTCATAGCAAGGGATCAGTACATATTGCTTTACATTTTCAATGCTGGTCATGCAAGTAAAAAGGCAGCTTAAAGACTTTGTAAGTTAAAGCTGAAATTCTCCAAAGCCTCCACAGATCATGGGGTTTATGGCTTTCATTGAGTCATAGTTTGAAGACTTTAAAGGCCAGAAAGGAGCATTAGATCATAGGTGTAACCTGTACATTGTAGTTCATTAAACTTCAGTCAGTTACTCCTGTGGTGAGCTCAGTAACTTCTGGTTGCCTAAAGCATATCTTCTATAAAGGCATACAGCCTTGATCTGAAGACATCAAAAGAGGAAGAAATCACTGCTTCCCTCAGTATTTTGTTCCTGTGGTTAATCAAACTCCTAGTTATAAATGTATGCATCATTCTAATTTGAGCTTTTGTGGTTTCAGTTCACAGACATTGGTCCTTGATACGTTTTTTCTTCTAAAACAGTCCTTTAGTTCCCAGTATTTTCCTCCCTTGAAAGTATGCACACACAGTAATCAAGTCACCTCCCAATCTTCTTACTGATAAACAGATGGTGTTGTTTCATCTCTCATTATAAGCCTTTCCAGTCCTTCGATCATTTTTGTGGCTCTTTTCTGTACTTTCTCCAATTTGCCACTTTTTTTTAAGAGTGGACAACAGAATTATACAGAAAAATCCAGTGTCCATTTCACTAGTATTGTATAAAGAACACAATTATTCATCCCTGCTATTCCTATTCACTATTCCTGTGCTTATATGCACAAGGATTTTCCATTACTCCTTTTTGCCACAGCTTCATCACAGGAGCTTACACTGAGCTGTTTGTCCTTTATGACTTTTAAATGCTTCTCAGAGCTCTGCCTTCCAGTTTCTTGCCCCAAAAGCTTTCCTTACCATAACTTACTGTAGCACCACGTTGGACTTATCTAAAGAGTAATAACACAACAGCTAGTTCACCAACATCCATTTTCTCAAATTTTATTACATTTAATATTGCTATGAAGTCCCAGCTTCTGGTAGCAAGTGATTATTCAAGAATTTTCACTGTCTTTTAAAAAACAAAGTATCTGCCCTCTATGTTTGAAGATGTGCCTTGTTGTACCTAAAATATTAGGAAGTCCAGGGCAAATTTAAAAAAATTTAAAAGTTATAATTTAAGAAGGCTTATGCCTTTAAAACTAGTATGTCATTTTTTGAGTACCAGGCTAAGTTATCTGAAGAAAAACAATGTGACAGTGAGCATGATATAAAGAAATCCACACTATATCTGATTTTATGCAGTGAGCAATAATTTGCATTTCCCTGGGAAATAAAACTCATGCAAATAAGATTTCTAGAGCTCAACAGCTGTAAGGCTTCTACATTTCTCATGTTGTTTGGTCTTTCAGAAAAGCTTCTATGGAACTGATGAAGCACTGGAAATACAAGAGAAGGTTTGAAGAGAATAATGAAGGACAATGAGGAAGATTAAAAGCAAACGAAGATATAAATAAAGGGATAGCATCAAAATTTATGAAGACTATAAAACTGGAAGTCAAAAATAATCTGTACTCTGGGTTATTCAATACCAGTAACAGAAACCACAAAGTATGGATATGTATGTTCACATTTGTGATTTTATTTCTATCATAACAGACCTTATCCAGCTACAACTGCTGAAATAGTAACTGAACTAAAAATGTATATGCATATCTGAGAATTAGCTGAAGAACACATCTTGAGCAAGTAAAGTTACATGAGCCAAGAGCTAACTTTGTGTTATAAACGTCTATGTCTGCAGTGCAATATTGATTTTACTCCTGAGTAATACCACAGATTGGAGAGATCTATAACATAATAAAGTTATAAAAGGAAAGTTTTTATTTGACCCAGTGACCCGATGATTCGAACATGTTTTAAAAGATTAAAAGAGAGAAAATCAAACTGAAATGACAAAAAAATGGTCTTTAAAAAGTCTATTTTCCTTTTTATTGGAAAATAAAGCCACTTTTACTCAACTTCCCTCAGTCCTAAGTTATTTGTAGAACTCCATGTTTTATATAAATATTCAAAATACCTACTAAGATACAGAAAGAATTTGCTTCATTCTTGTCATTTATTAAATAGGTTTCAGAGCTTCACTGAAGGAAAACAGGAAACCTATTTTGATTTCTGTAGGCCAGGTGGTTTCAGGTTATACCTCAAGATATGTATGTATAAAATGTATACACTGCAGAAAAGGGAACTACTGGCACAGGGAAGACAAATATAAATAAATATTTGGTCACTCTGTTCATTTTAAAAAGATTTAGCTATGTATTCTGGATATTTTAATATACCCACTCCATGCATTATATGGGGAAGGGACACACAGAAGTAAGATTTGCATAAAATAATCCCTATACAAACCAGAACACAACCTAACTCCTTTATTTATGTTCTCCAAGTCTAGGAATCCAAATAAGATGCTGTTGTTTTGAGGTTTTTATCAATTTTCTCTGCTACACAAAATTTTACACAAAATAAAACATATGTAAATGGCTCACATTTCAAAGTAAATTTTCCTTTACCTTTGCAGTACTGAGAAACCAGAGCTTGATGCTAATAACAAACAGCATCTATGTAGAATGAAGTAAAGAAAGCTACAGTGAATGAGGCATATATCTGTGGCTAATTATACCATCAGCAGAATTTCAGACTGAAACAGCTGCAAGTAAACTGAAATCAACAGTTTCAATTGTGTGTAAAGTCTTTTCAAACACAACCAGAACAGAATTACACTTCGCAATGATGAGAATTTGTTAAGGAAATAAAGAATTTGACTGTAAGTAGCTAAAACGAAAGAGACCTGATTGTTTCAGAAAACAAATGCTAACAGGCAAGATAAGCATCCAGAGACATCTACACGTAAGCAAGAAACAGGAAGTACCTAGTTCTGAACAAAAAAAACCCCCACCCTTCTGGAACTGCAGTACTAGTGTGCTGTCTCACTGCTTCTAGTAAACCAGAGTCATGACACTAAACAAAGAACAGGAAAAGCTGGGGGCTTATTTGCATTTGACATAGAAATTAATATGAATCAGTTGCCCATGACTTTAAATTTGTAAAAAATCTCTGACTAACAAATGTTGTAACAAAAACAGGAGGCTATTGCCATTGGCCAGACAGTGGGTATAAAAATGTCTTACTACCAACTCGGATACCAGCAGAACTGCATGAAAAGTCATGCATTTATAACAGAGGTATCCCCTCTGCTTATCAGTAAGGTAGGAAAAAGGAAAAAAATGTGTTTTTTAAGTCAACATCTAAAAAAAAAAATCCCTGGCAGAGGAATGAGCAAACTATGAAATTGTCAAGTAACAACTAGAATCAGAAGAGTCCAAGAAAAATAAGAGTTTGTTTTTCAAGACACCAAGGGGTACTCAAGACAACCTGTTTAGGGAGGAAGAAGAGAGAAGGAGGCTAAGATAATTCTTCCATTTACACCACTCAGAGAAGTACATATACTTCCAGGCACATTAAAACTTCCCTGCATGCAGAGGGTACATGGTTCTGCGCTGATGGAATCACAGCGGTCAGAACTGTGGTGAGATCACCAAGTACAGAAAATGCACAGGCACCAGAACTGTGAAAAAAATGCCTGATCCTAAACAGAATTGTAGTGCAAACCCAAAGCTCCTCATGCTTTTAGGAGCTGTGCCTTAAGAAGGCCAGTAAAAACTAGCAGGATGTGAGCTCCAACTGATTAAGCAATTATGAAATATATGTGAAAGCACATTGTACATGATGGAGCCAGATTATTTCTGATATTTTAAAGTTCAAAGAATTGTCCCTGAGGAAACGAGCTACTGAAGAAGATAGTGCAAAGGTGAGCATATCTTTGTTAGTTATATAGTAGTTACAACGCTGAAGTAACAACTTAATACACAAAGGGTTGTGTTAATATTTATGTGTGGTGGCTGAGCCCAGCCAGGGTGGACAGTCTGATCCAGGCGTTCACATAATCAATAAGAGTTCTGCTGTCTTCCCTGACACTCCATCCAGCTTAGCATCATGCTGTATGGGTACGCGTGGGTGAATCATCTGCAGCACCTGAACAGGATGTGTGGAGAGGCTTGGTGAATCAGTGATCTGGTATCAAGGCAAGAGGACATTATTCTCCTGGAGAGATCACTTTTTTTATGAGAGTTTCTAAATCTAGGTCATTTACAAAACCCATTCTTGCTCTTCCTACAGTGGAGGGTATTAGGTCTGGCTTTTTGTCCAAGCTTCAAATTTAACAGTTGTTTTTAAAACATTAAAAGTGCCCTTCTATTTCCCAATTGCTTAATGTATTATTCTTTTTTTTTTCCCCACTAAGATCGCATAGCTGCAGCTGTGCACAGCTACACCATTGCAACATTCCTGCAACCTCAGCAGTGATGACAAAATAAAAGAGATTAAATGGCCACTGGGCAAAATCTAAAAACCTGTTTAAAACTGCATGGACTCCATGGCATGAAAAGCATTATTTAATCTAGGGTACCTTACTCCCTTTACTACAACAAACCAAAATCCTGGGTCACAGTTTCAAGTTCATGCTCCTCCTCCATTCATGTACATAGCTTCATATCAGTTAAATATGAACGTGTCACATTTCAGCCTAGGGTTGTTACTTTTTTTAGTTTTTCAATGGTAGTTTGATCACAGATCACATAAGTACCTTGTAAGAGGTGAGGATGAAGAGGCTGGTGAGCAGTAAGAACAGCTGTCATCTCATCATGATCAGAAGGATGTATGTACTCATAAATGCTATTACCAGTAAGCTCCACCTGTGAAGAGACATGTAACACATGAAGGAGTGCAGCTGGCTATTTTTTTTTCCTATCCCAAAAGTGCTCTGAAGTAACCTGCATACACTGCATCTGGGTAACTACATACCACTTTTAAAACATAAGTTGAATGTATCAAAACCGTGTTCCAAATTATACCCATTAAATTGAATTAATTCCTTCTTCAGTGGTAACTAATATTACAGGGACTTTTGTGGGAATTTCTGGTGATGATGTGGGTACAGAAGAGCTGCTATTAGAGAGAGCTGGCAAATGAAGTGATAAACTAGAGCAGCTGTAGAAATGTTAGATTGCCACAAAATGGGATAAAATCTCTATGAACTGTATTAATGTCTCTCAAGAAGACAGATATCCAAAAAAATAATGTTTCTACAGGTTCCCAGAAACTATCACCTGCATTCAGCTGGCAGCTGAGCCTTCAGAGCCAAATCACTAGATTTACACAATTCCTTTGTGTCTTTTCAAAGACAATCCACCACACTCAATCCACAGTAGTGCGAAGGGCTCAGAACAGTAGCCAGTAAATTCAAAATGCAAACTTCCATAGATTTTCATGGGCACTGGATTGAGCCTTCCCTGCTTTAAGTAAACATGCACAATAAAGACTAGATCTATCTTAAATATCTGTGTATTCCCTCTTCTCACTTGAACTTTGCTTGCAGAAGAATGTTTTTCTGTCTTTCCCACTGTTGTATCCATAATAACTGTTGCACAAAAAAAAGAATGGTGTGCACTGTATGTCCTTTTTGCTAACTCTATCTGCCACATATAAAACTCACCAACAAAAGTCTCCAGATAGATGCAGTAATTGATTTAAGGAGTGAACCAATACTTTGAGCCTGTGTTTTAAATTAGTGTCAGGCTGCCCAATTGTTCAGTGTGGCCTGATGTGCCTTGGGCCCCCAAGATCAGAGACAGCTGAGAAGTGAAGTAATTTAACCTATTATTCTGAGCCAATCCTACTGATTTGCTAAGATGTGTGAGTTGCCTTTTCTTTGGAATAAATGAAGTTGTCTACCCCACAAAGCAATCTTTTTCCGAAAATGTTTCTCATCGTTCCATTTTCTGCATTATTCATGGAATGTCTCTTCCCAAGACTATGCAAACTAACTTTTTTTCTAGCCATCTATTCCCCACTGCCTATTTCCAACAACCCCTCCCTGCAAAAACAAAACCACCAACACTGATCTGATATTCTAAAAAGAATAAAATTTCACTGAATAAGGAAAAAAAGAGTGAAAGAAAGAGAAAAAAGAAAAGGAGAGATGGAAAGAGAGAAAAAGAGAGAAAGAAAAGCAGAGAAAGAGGTGGGGAGAGAGAGAAAGAGAGGAAGAAAAGAAAGGAAGAGAGAGGACAAGGGGGAGAGGGAGAGAGGGAGAGAAGGGGAAAGGAAAGGAAAGGAAAGGAAAGGAAAGGAAAGGAAAGGAAAGGAAAGGAAAGGAAAGGAAAGGAAAGGAAAGGAAAGGAAAGGAAAGGAAAGGAAAGGAAAGGAAATTATCTACACTGCTTCATTTATATAATTTTCTCTAGAAGTTCTCCTTAAAAAGCACTGGCTGTTCCTTTTTAGGATTGTAACAGGTGGGGGACCTGTTATAGTAACACCCCATATTCAGGCTTTAGTGGTGGGGGAGGAAGGAGAATATACAATCTCACTGTGAGTCATGCTTCTCAATGCTTCTGTTTGTTTTTAATTACATGGGGGAAAACATATCGTGAACGTCCATAGCTATCTCTGTAAATACCATAATCACCTACAGACATGTAAAACCAATTTTTAAAAAATTCTAATAATTCTTATGCTGATGAGCATTTCATTGGCCTATATGCTTAGTAAACCAGAACATGAAAAAAATTATCATTGCAAAAATGCACAGCTGTGGTCAGTGTTCAAACCAAACCGAGTATCACTTATGACCCTGTTCTTACTATTTTATCTTTGGCTAATAGTGATTTTGCTGAAGAGTATGTTTTGCCTTCGAAATTAAAACAATTGTATCAGAGAAAACAGCTTCCAAAAAAGAATCATTCATGGGTGGCTATGTGCAAATAATCTCTCCCTTCAATATAAAGACTTTCTTACAAAAACACCACCAACCAACCTGACTAGCAACATCTACTGTAGTAATCCAAAAGATCTTGTTGCATGTCTGCTATTACCGAGTATAATCATAAACACATCAACATGCATCTACTCTCTTACAAAATATAACTCATGGGTATCTCTTGCTTTTCCAAAAGTCACTACCTATTTCAAAAAGACTACTCACAGAAATATACGTTCGTTCACAGGATTCACAGGACCGGACCCAAGGTCACAGTTTTATCCAAACCCTAATTCATACCCAGGGGCTTATATCTAAAATTCAAAACTGAAGTGCTTTGTCAAACTAATGACTAGTTTTTCTCATTATATACATAGGAATATTTTCTACTCTGATGTATGCATTTGCAATCCCAGCAAAATCAGCGGGAGGTGAACATACAACACTGAAACCAAAATTGACTGTAAAAATGCAAGTGGAAACATAAAGCCGTCAGCAAAGAGATGGGGACTATGTAAGAGTCAAATAACCAAAATATGTATACATAATTTTGAAACTGACCACAGTCTCCTGCTACGTATAGTCCGTGCATGCTATTTTAAAGCCTACAATGAAACACTGAAAACCTAAAAAAATAAATTATACGGTTCAATTCATAAACCTTCTAAAATCCCATGCCTCAGGATTATTAAACCAGCTTCCTCGATGCAGCTTTTTAATATCTGTAAATACCTGCTTACTACCAAATATCGCTGTTTCCTGCTAAGAGGGGTTTTTTTGTGTAACTCAGCTGCACATTTTTTTTTTCCTGCCAAGAAACGATTCATAATAAACACAGAGGACTAAGTAGATGGATTCTAGAGCAAATAATTACATATTTTGCCTTTCATATACTTATTTGATGAAAGTAAAATAAACTCTTAGAAAAGTTCAGATGTTTGTGGTTAAATATTTCAAGACTTATCAAAAGTCAAAGATAAGCTTGGCTCCCTCATGGATGCAGAAAATAGCTGGAGTAAGCTCCAGACTTTCAAAATTTCAAAAAAATATATCTTTCACCACTGTTTCCTAAGAGGATTTTCCTATCCATTTTGTGTCTTTCGACTCTAAGGGGAAAAAACATTTGGGGAATATGAACCTATTTGTTACCCATGGAAAAAAAGAGGCAAGGAATTGTCTCTCTCAGCTAGCACAAGTCAGTTCAACACTGATCTGAGGCCAATTGAAATTAGATGGAGAAGGAGGTCCTAACCATTAGTATTTACAATATTTACTGTTACAGTTGAGAGCAAAGGCAGATCAAAATCCAAAGCCACAAATTAAGTGATAGGTCCACAAATGAAGATACAGCCTTTTCAGAAATACTGTTTCTGATTCTCTGATGCTGCAGACAGAAGTGAGCGAAGTAGTGCTGAAAAACAATCCTTAATGTTATTTTTAAATTTTAAAAAAGCTTAACTACACCAGCCAGTGAAGGGTTATTCAGAAGCTCTGATTTCTTTCTGCTGAAGTTAAATTCAAGTTCAGCTAGAAGATAAAGGCTACTGTAGTAGGTCTCCAAGAATATCCTGCAAAATATTTTTAAATGGACTTTTTATTTAGTTTAAATATATATTTTTAAACAAATTGCACTTTAACTGGAAATTGATGTGTGGACTAGTTAATTGTCAAATTATTTAATAAAAAGACCTTTCTATGCACACTCTAAAAGATTTTCTACAATCATCATCACTCTGGTCTCAGCTTGTATTGGCTGGAGCTCTATGAGAGCACTTGTTGAAAATATAGTGTGGGATTATGACTTGGTGAGGGAGACTTGCACATTTTGCTTCTACAGATCAATCTCATTCTTGTTGATGTCAGTGGCAAAACTCCCAGTGATTTCCAGAGAAGCAGGAACAAGAACTCATTTAGAGCCCTGGGAAGCTTACAGGAATATCCTAGTGTTAATGTATTAATATCCTAATACGTAGGAGTAGCCTAGTATTAACGCTAGTACTACTTAAAGCAAAATTGTCCTCTCAAAAATAGAGCATTGAGAAAAAGCAAGAACAGATTAGATGATAAAACCAAATAAGGAAGGAGGGGAAAAAATCACTGCCTTGTTTAGCTGGGGTTTTGTATTTGTAAATCAAAAACTGTGCGCTGTGAAACTGCTGGAGCACTTCATGTTTTGAGAGTCTAAAACATGCCCTTAAATTTCACATCCCTCTGTCCTCTCTGATCTGTAGCTTTCTGGGGAGTTCAAGGATACAGCCCATTCATTCACAAATCTCTGCTAAAGTGAAATATTTGTGATTTTGCTTATTAAACAGACTTCAATAAGCAATATGACCAAATCCTCTAGTTTTCCTCAGCACCTCTTGCACTAAGGGTTTATAGATATTTACATGTGCAATGCACGTGGAATTCAGTCTGTGCAGATGGCTGTAAGGGCATGAGGGCTAAATATGACTAAAGCCTGTATGACACTTTCAGTCCCCTCTCCTTGAATGTGGTAAAGTCTATTTAGTGCCCTACTGATCCCGTAGTTCTTTAATTTCACCAGATGACTGGATAATACTGAGACCTACAAGATCTGATGACTTGATATTGCTCAAAAAGAAAGAAAAGAAAGAAACAATTTCTGGACAAAACCTGGAAGATCAGTTAGCACTTATTAAACAGCAAGCAGCACAGGACAATGAGACTCTACTTCAGCAAGGACAGATGGGAACACTCAGTGCTTTGGAATAATTGTACTGACTAAATGAATCTATTTAAGCAGTCAGCAACATGGTGGATCTTTTCAAAAAGTTAAGGCAAGAAAAACTTTCAATAAGGCTGTTGATTCAGAGTAGAATATATGGCCATTCTCTAGGAAAGTTTATTCTAAAACAAAGCAATTTTCAAGTAATTTGAACATGCATTAAATGTTATGAAACAACTAATACTATACTGTAACAGACTCAATTGAACAAACTGCTTGAACCAAGAATGTTCCCTGGACACATTTTTAAAAGCTGGCAGAAAAAAAGTATCCACACAGAATATTGATTCTCAAAACTAGTTTTTCTAAAAGAGATTACAAAAACAGGGATTGTAGTTGCCTTTGGATTTAGAACTGGTGTTTATTAGATTATATACTTGCTTTTTCTAGCTATTTAGAATTCTTTTTTTTTTTCACAGCTACTGATTCTAATATCATTATTATCAACACACATCCAAAGAACTTCACAGTTTTTCAATCAAAGTTATTAGTTATTACCAAAGTTGAAGTACACATATAATCTCCACAACTCAGCCCTTCCTCTGTTTATTGGCTATTGGAATAGCCACAGGGCATATTCCCCAGACATTTTCAGAACATCCTGCTCTCTCTCACCTTCATCTCCTCCTTCTTCTTCCCTCTACTATTAAGTCTTTTTTTTTTTCACTTTATTTAACTCTGAGAAGTGTTTGAGCTGCAACTGGTTCTGAAGAAACACTTCTGTTTCTTGCAAGTCTCATTCAGGGCCCAGTGAAATTAATTAGGAGTTTTTCTATTGGAGTTCGGCAAGCTTTAGGTCAGGTGCTACCAATGAATTTGTGTAATACATTTACACACAAAGATATGGAAACTTGCACTCTGCAATAAATTCAGGCTATTTGCCCTTGTGCCTATCCCAAGAAGGCAAAAAATTAGAAATGTCCTTCTAAGAAAAAAAACAATAAAACCCCCTTATACTTCTTGTGCAGAACAGTAGTAAACTGAGTTTTATGAGTTCTATCACAACCATATAAAACGCTTTACTGAAAAGACCACTGAGCTGGAAAAACTCAGGAAAAACTACCCTGAATTCCATGTGAACACTCATAAATCTGCCCCCCTTTTCTTTTTTTCCTAAAGCACATTTGCCATAAAACTCATGTTCCACATCAGATTTCCTCTCTATTTCATAGCAAGTCTCAATATCTTACACAATCTAAAACATATAGACTTGAATTCTAAACTTTATTTCAGATGTATAGCGTTACCACACAGGCAATAGGTTTGGGTTTCAAGCTCTGTATATATCTGCAATTTGCAATATCATATTATTTATTACCCTTCTTAAAGGTAATGAGGAGTAAAATACAATGAACAAGAAAAGATATAAAGACAGTCACGATGTGGTTGTAAGTAAAGGGAACTTGAATATTTAAGTAAGGTCATTTATCAGAGAACAAAGTTGAAGCTTCAAATACTCCTAAAAAACAATAGCATTATATCCATGGCAAGATACCAGTATTAGATTTCAAATCTAGTATCTGTATTTAACAGATGGACAGAATAAATCACTCATACCTGAGATAAGCCAAGATGTACAGATGCTGTTTCTGAGATGTACATTATTTTGCCATCTGATGCTACCACGAAAACAAAGCCATCCAAAGTCTGAAAAAGAGAAATATGTAAGGTAAAAAGCAAGCACTCTGTTTAAACCATTTACAGTGAAAAATTTCTGAAGTCTTTTGGAGGAAGATTGCTATCCAACTTCAACAGCAGCAAATAGCAGCAAAATTTAAGGAACAGAAACCTTCATCCGATGCTATTCTTACAAACTCAATGACACACGCACACATTGTGAAACCCAATTCATTCCCTCTACAGATGCTAGCTTTACTGCTTCACTTTAAGTTAACATTCTCCTGTTGATTCTGGTTATTTTAGTACTTAGTACAAATCCTGAGCTATGTGGTACTTAGGGGAAAGTCTAGCACTACGCAAGCCATTTTTTATGGCATAATTGGCAGACACAGCTTACCGCTATTTGCAATATATTTAATGAAACCGTAAGCAATGCTTTAAATTTCTTTGACTATATTTTTAATAATGTCTTTCTGAACAGAGGGCCGTCTGCTATGTAGCTATGTGGACTTAGGAAAAGAAAGAAAAATAAATCAGCATTCAAAACTTTATCACACTTGAAGAGAGATATTTATGCTCATTAAGCTATATCCCTACAGTCTGTGAATCTCGATAATAGTAATATGCAATGCAAACTTGAGATCCAATCCTACAAATTCTTATTGACAGGATATTGACTGCAAGGTAAATATTACTTGTGTGAGTAAAAACTGAAGTTTAATTTAGCCATGTGTCATTCATACGAGAAAAAGAAATACGATGCAAATGGTACAGGTTAGCCAAAACTGCCCATGATTTGGACACACAAACTATAAGTATGCAGGTGCCTTGACTCTTCAGTGCCCAATTTGAGGCATTTTTTCAAAAGTATCTGATATCCTCAGTCAAAAAGTATCCATTTTCTCTAAGCAGTTTAGGAAGCTCTGATCAACACACACATACTAACATCATTGGAAAATATATTTGGAAGAGAAAAATAATTTTTACAGTATACAGATAAAACAAATGCTTATTTTATTTCATCTTTTAAGTTACTGAACCAGGAGAGGAGCAATAAAATCCTGTATGCTTCATGCTCTTACAGTGCTGCCCCAATAAGAAAATATTCCAGATTATTCTCTGGCCTACTAACGATTCTAGAGCATGTAATTGAAACCAGATTACTCTTTGCCTTTACTTTTTTTTCTTTTTTGGAACATAAATTAAATTTTGTAGAAGTATTATAATGGGAAATAAAATGTTGCACCCTTAGCCATAACTTTGCTTTTAAACACTGTCATCTTGCAATTGCTCTACCCAGTATCATAACTAAAGCCGTGTCAATACATTCATTACTGCATTAAATGGTGCAGTAGGTCTCTAACTTTCATGTACAGAAAAGCATATTGAAGCTGAAACTTCACATGTAAGGTTTCAGTCTAAGAACCCTTAAAAAAAGTTTACAGTAAATGTGGGTTTATTAAAATGTTAAGCATTCATCATTCAGAAATTACTGAACTGTAAAATGAGTATTATAGGTGATTAGCATATAATGTTACTTAAGTTCATTTAATGCCAGACAAAATGGGAAAGAGCTAACAGGGAGGAGGAGCAAGAGTAACAACAGTGATGTTTATGATATAACTAGACGTGCACTTTCTAGGTAGACTAGAGATTCTGAAACAGCTGGCAGGATATCAGCTACTTGAAACAACATTTTCAGGGCTAGAAATACCTCCACGTGAGGTAATTTTGAAATTTATCAATTTCCATTGACTGCATGCGGTCGGTAACGCATGCTTCGAATGACCCTACCGAAAGCGTGCTCTCTCTTTACCTCAGGAGAACGGGTGACATTTTGCAGGGCTGCGGGAACAAATAAACAACTCCGCGCGTCATTTCCAACGCCGGACAGCTTTCCCAGCTAGCCCACCCTGCCGCCTCCTCACCTCCCCCGGCGCAGGCGGCTTGCTTCAGCCTGGGGAGAACGGCAAATACCTGAGGGGGGGCTACGCAGGGCCCTCCGGCCGCCGCCCCGCCGCCAACGGCCGGGGCGCGAGGCGGGCGCGGGGCCCAGCAACGGCCGGGGCTGGCCCCCCAACGCCACCGGCTGGCGGGGAGGGCGGTGGGCGAGCGAGCCCTCCTGGCGACTCGGCGGGGGGAAGCGGCCACCGACCCCGAACAGTTTCTGCTGAGGTTTTTATCCCCAGCCGAGCGAACAGTTGAAACAGCTCCAGCGCTGTGACCAGGAATTAACCTCCCACAGTAAAAACGGCCGTTAAATGATTACGGTTTACTAGGTCTTTAAATTCGGGGGAGAAAAACCCTTGCTGTATTAAGTTCACATATAAAAAAAATGGAGCTAAACGTAATTTTTTTTTTCCTCCGGCTGGCACACACGCCCCGGCTACGACTTCCTAAACTCTCCTACGGGGGGGGAACCCAGAGGAATTCCAGAGCAGAATCAACGAGATTGTGAACAACGGTATTTTCAGGTGCTAACGTCCACGGGAGATCTACTCCAGATGTTGACCCCCCGCCTCGGGAGCCCTGCGCTGCCTTACAGGCTTCCTCTCCCGAGTCACCGGCGGAGAACGACGCTCCCCGATGGCCGGCACCCCTCCAGCCTAAACGCGCTCCCCGTTGCCGCTCGCCGGGGGGCTACCCGCGGGACAGCCCCGGCAGCTCTGGGGCGTCCGATTATCGCTTTTACGGCTGGGAGACACTTGGCGTGCACAGAGAGCCGATTAGCGCCATGGTAAGCTGTTACTTCTACCAGTATAAAAGGCGAAAAGAAAAAATAATTGAAGTGGTTGATGTCTCGGGTTTTCTCCCCTCCCAGCCCGTGCGAGTGTCGGGAGTAAGAGGAAGGCTTCACCCAGGCTCCTCTCGAGGTGCGGGGGAGATGAGGAAGAGGAGGAGGAGGAGGAGGAGAGGCGGGAGGTTGATCACACAGCAACACCACACTTGGGATGCGCAGCGTGTACGAGAGGAGGAAGGCGTCCACTACCTGAAGCAAATGGGATCCGAGCTCCTTGGCCACGTTATCCAAGGGCCCTATCCTGCTCGGCTGTCCCCAGGCGTCGCCCAGACCTGCAAGGGAACCAAGGAGCTGGTTAGAGCGGGAAGCGGAGCCCGGCCCGCCCTGCCTCCCCGGCTGGACACGCGCTGCCCGCAACCCGCCAGCTCTCCCCCCCTTCTCCCGCGGGGAGCGGGCCAGGCCCCGACGTGGGGGCTCGGGAGGTGGGAAACGCCGAGTCCCTTCCACACACACGCCTGGGAAGGGAATTGCTCTTTTTCTGGGGGTCCCGGCCAGCGCACTCCCGTGGACCCGCTTTCTCCCTCCCCGGAGAGCCGCCCGCCCTCCAGCGCGCCCCCAGGGAGCCGCCTGCCCCAACCGCTTCCCCTCGCCCGCCATGCCGGCACTGTCCTGCCAGCAGCATCGTGCCCGTCCTCCCCCTTCTCCCGCGGCCGGGGTGAGGGAAGACCGGCCACACACTGAGGACCCGAGGGACGAGCCCGCCGTGGAGGCAGGCGCGGAGCACCCGGCCTGCCCGCAGCCTCGCCAGGCACAGCCCAGGGCACTTGGCGCCCAGTGGGGCGTTCCCACACGGAAGGCACAAGGAGCTGCGAGACTCTCGCCTGTCTTCAATTACCGCCCCGGCCACGCGTGCTTCCCCGCGGGAGGTGCGGCAGGACGGCCCCCGACACCCGGCCTCGGGCCTGCCCGGCGCGGTCCCCCCGCCCCGCTCCCCTCCACCCCTGCCGCCGGCCGGAGGGCTGGGCTGGTGGGTTGCTTGCGCGGGGGTGCCGGTGCCGACGACCCCCACGCCGGCCAAGGCGGGTCCCGGCTGGGGAGGGGGCTGAGGAGGTTAAAGAGGGCCGGAGCTCAGTCGGGGAGAAACTGCCCCGACCGCCTCTTCACCTGCGCACGGACGGGACCGAGAAATTTGCCGGCGCGACGGCACAGCTTCGCACCCCCCCCCCTTCCCCGCCCCCGCCCGCGGCCAGCCCGGCCCCGGCCGAGCAGCGGCCCCGCTGACCCGACAGGCCCGACCCCGTCCCGCCTCTCCGCCATAGCGCTGCCCGGCGGGCTGGGGGCAGCCCGTGCGCCCGGCATTGCTTTGGTGACAGCGAAAGGTTATTGATGGAGCTGTGTTGGGGGGGGGGGGGGGAGCTGGTCTGGGGTTTGTTGGTTTGTTTGGGTTTCATTTCCTCCATGCAAAGAAGGCTTGCACCAGCTCCGCGGTGGAGCTGAGACCAGTACCCGTGCCAGCCGAAGAGCTGGGGACTCATGTCGGCACCTGATGGCAGGCTCTGCAGCGTGCCATTGCCCGCAAGAGCGCACAGATCGGGGGGGTGGGGGAGGAGGGACGGGACCGCGTCCGTTCAATGCCTCCTTTTTGGAGAGAAAGGACAGCCCTCGGGGCTACAGCACGGCTTCTGAGAGGCCACGGAGCTCTAAGGGCGTTCCTGCCCGTGCTGCCCTGCAGCCGAGAGGCGCTGCGGAAGGCCCTTCCCGGCGCCGGGTGAAAGGCGGGGATGCTCGGTGCTGCCAGCCCGGCGGTGCTGGCGGCCGGGGCACGGCGCCGCGGGCTCCACAAGCGCCCTGGCTCACTGCGGCCGGGGGCCCCGTGGGTCCCGTCTGAAGCATGGGCACACACGCGTGTGATGGATGCACAGCCCGGGCATCCTTCAGTGTCGCTGCAAACTGGTGTGCAGCCATGAAACCGAGCGCCGCGTTTTCCTCCGGTGCCCTCTCACCGACCAGGTGCTCTCAAAGAAACCTCCCGCCGTAAGCTTGCAGGGGCAAAGGCCACTGCAGCGGGAGCCCCGCTCGGCTCCGTTACGGGAGGAAGAAGAAGCTGGCACCCAGGTGGAAAGCCCTGCCCTAAGCTCCAGCTCTGGAGCGTGTTTCTAAACGTCCCGCCTGAAGCCCTCCCGGATCCGCGTATCTTTCGGCCGGGTGTCCGTAGGTAGCCCTGGTCTAGAAACGATGGAAGCCTTTCTCCCCGCTCTTGGGGCGTCCCTTGGGGTGGACAGGATCTCCCACTGGAGCAAGGCGGGCCGGCGGAGAGGACGCGTGGCGAGGCGCGGCTGCCCGCGCTGCCTGCCCCCGAGTTGCACGTCCTCCCGGTGCCCCGGTGTCGGCGGAGCCTGGCCCCACGCCCCGCTCCAGCCGGCCAAGCACAAAGGAGCCTCCGGCTCCCAGCGCCAGGCAGGGTAGCCCGGGGACCTTGGCCGGCCCTGACACCTCCTTTCCGCCGTGGCAAGGCAGTAGCAGCACCCGAGGCCAGTCCCAAGAAAAGGCGTCTGTCTCCACACCCCGTGTCCGTCGCTCCGGCTGCCCCAGCGGGTCTCTCCAAACGGCGCCGCAGAAGGGCACGGCGTGCGGCTGCGCTTTCTTGGGAGTAGGGGAAGGACACCTTCTCTTCGCCGAGAGAAGTGTTTGGCCACGCATCGGGAAATTTGCTTTGAAGAGCCAAACGAAAAGTCGCACTTTTCTACCGCCGTTTCCCGGTTCGCAGTTTGAAGAAGGCTCCTAAACTTCCAGGGACCCGTCAAAATGTTCTTTCTGCTGAAACGCTGCTTCCTCTGGGGCGGAAGGTTTGAGGATCGCAGAGACATCCTGCAGTCTCTTTCCCCAGACGGTAACAAATGCAAACGACTGTCAGTCCTGGTGCTGCGCGGCTTGCCCTTATTTCGATTTACTAATTGCAAATCTCGAAACCCCGCAAAAGGGGTTACACATAGCGGTGTAAAAACTGTCCTGAAACGAGCCCTGACTTCCCGAAGGACGAAGCAGATTTACTCTTTGAGCCACTCACGAAGAAGCTCTTCAAGAACAAACCGTGTCTCTGCCGCACCCGTGCGTGGCAATCTGCTCCGTCCTGTCCGTTACGGTTGGCCAGGTACGGTTTCACAGCATCCCTAAAATCTCCACTATTTTTGAGGTTCTTTCCTAACCCGGACTAAAAAAGTCACTTCCGCAGATTTGTTCCCTTTGAAATTTTAAATTGGATTTGCAATTGCGAACTCTCATCAAACGTAAACGCATTTGGTGGATCAGCCTGGCATTCGTCTAAGCTCGTTTTAAAGCCGATGATTTTATCATTTAATCCACCACCAGATCGCTTTAAAGATGGAAACGAAACGAATAAAACCTTACGTTCAGATAAAGGACTAACGCCTATTAACTTGCCTTCCGAGAGATTTGCAAACGCGCAGCGTACGTCCTGTAAACATATGGATGCAATAGACTCAGCCGAGCTGCTCCTGCCCAGCCAGTAAATAACGCACATTTTCACTCACTGGACTGGAGCGAGGCCAAAAGAGCTGCCGATACAAAGCGAGCGTTTCCTACACCGCCTGAACGCGGTGGGAGTTTGCCGGGGTGGCCCCGGCCGGGGATGGGTCTCCGGCGGGGGAGGCTGCCGGGTCTCCGACACGGGCATGCAGCCGGTGCCGTGCCGGACGGGTAATTTCGAAGGAAACTATTAAAAATGCCCCATTGCAGCGCGAATCACCTGCGACGCTGGCCCAGAGAGCCGTTTCCCTGCGAGCGAGCGAACAGCTGGCGCATCATCCTTCCTGCAAATGCTGGGGACACCCGTGGGGGTGGCCTGTCCCCCGAGCGCAGCCCCTTTGCCGTGCTAGAGGGCAGGGGATAGTCTACAGCCACCGGCTTGGGGCGACTCCGGGCGCTGCCGGTAACGTAAAGCCCGGAGAGCCGGAGCTGGGCTCAGCGGCAGAGCCCGTCGCGGCGGGCAGGAGCTGGCACGGCGAAGCGCTGCCTGCGGAGGGGGTGACCCGCCGGTCCCAGGCGCAGCCTCCTCTCTCCTGGCATCCCGCCGTCGGCAAACATGGATGAGATGAGCCCCTTTCCTTGTTTGCCCTCCACTTACTAGTGTCTGTAACGACCGCCGGTCCCGTCCCCATCGGGACCGGGACAGGGACGGGGACCGTGCGGCGGGGAGGGGCGGGGGACGGGGGACAGGACGGGCACACCGGGATGCTTGGCAAGAAACGCTAAGGGGGAAATAACCGGCCCTAACCACAGTGGTGCCCGCCACCCCCCCACCCCCCCCCCCGCCGGGCACCGGGCGGCAGGTTCGAGTCCCACAACGGCGTCCCACGGACAGAGCGGGGGGTTTGCACAGGCAGCCCAAAGTACGTGCTACTTTTGCCGTTGAAATGCGTGGGGGCTCTCATATGAACGCGTCCCGCTGCCTTCGGCAGACCCGGGCACGATTTCCCCCCTGCCGTCTTTTGACATCTCTGGCTGTTTTTCAAAGTACCTCAACATTCACTTTGTACCATTTCCCAGTTTCCAGGGAGGGGGGTGAGTTAAACTGTAATAAGATCTAGAAATATTTGGGAACAACTCCTACCTTTTCTCTCCAAATATATAAATTCGTACACACACACCTTTGAAAGCCCGGTAGCTTTTCTGCTTGGGATTCTGCTAAAAGAATTACTTAGCGATGTATTATGTTAAGTATCGGATTGCCCTGTAACTTGGAGTATTTCCTTTGTGTCTACTGTATTGTTCCCCGGCTCCCCCGGAGCGCATGGTCCCCCCGCGTTATTCAATCGCCATCCTTCACAAGGAACCTGGGTCAACTACAAGCGCCGGGATTTTCAGCGCCGCCTCTCGTGGGGGATTTTTCCCCAGCGCGGTTGTGCCTCCCTCGGCCGGGAGAGCAACGGAGAAATTACCGGGGGGGGGGAGCTGCCAGCCCCGGCACCCGCGGGGGACGGGGCGGAGGCGGCTCCTGCCCTCCGTCTAGCTGTGTGTCCCTCGTTTAGGGGAAGCCCAGGGCTGGATAGGGAGGGGGTGACCTATCAGCCCGTGAGGTGGGGGAGGCAGCGGGGCTCTGGGCGAGGGGCAGAGATGACACCTTCCCCAAGCCCCATCTGCAGCGAGGGGCGAGGTATCTCAGCCCCGACGGCAACGAGGATCGCACCGCTTGACAGTCGGGTCCGAGGGGCCGGGCCGGGTCTGGAGCCCACGGGGACCCCCCGCCCCGGCGGCGATAACCTCCGCTCGGCGGGGGGAGGCTCCCACGCCGGGGTCGCTTTGAGAAGGAGCAGGGCTGCGTTAGCTTAACATTGGCAGGGATGTGCCGGGCCGCCCGCCTGCTCTCTGCGGGCTCCAGCGTCACCAGCTGGAAAGGCGGCCGAGGGCTGGGCGATGGGAGCGACGGACGTAAAGATCAAGACTTTAGTTAAAAAAAAAAAAAAAGAAAAGAAAACAAAAAGGAAAAAAGAAAAAAAAAAAGCCAAGTCCCAGAGAAAAAAAAAAAAGGCAACAAAAACGCCCTCCAGAACACCCGGACAAACCCAAACCCGGCTCTTCCCAGAGAGCCAGAAACAGCAGATCATGTTAACAGGCCCGAAAGCGGGCGCACGACAAACAGCGAGGTCCCGGGCAGAGCCACAGCTACCACGGCAGTGACCCCCTCCTTCCCTCCCCGCCGGGCGGGAGAGGCCGGAGCGACCCCGCCGCCGCCGCCGCCCCCCGTCCCCGCACCACACGGCTGCCCGCTCCCGCCGCCTGGGAACGGCCGCGCAGCTCCAAGGAAGCCCTAATGGCACTTTTGTTTTAGTAAGACCTTTAATGCCACTATTAGCGGTTAGTACAATAGAGGCACGGTTTCGAAGAGGGATTACTCACGCTGTCGGCTCGGGCTTTATTTATTTATTTAATTCATTAATGAACCTCTTCGGAGTGCGTATGAAAATTAGATGAAATAGCTGTAATTCGCCTTGATTTTCTTAAAATATACGTTCACGGCCACGTTTAAATAGGGACCGAAAACTCTATATGCTCCTAGTAATTTCTGTTGTGTGCCCCTCGGAATAAGGAAGAGGTCTAAGATCTACGGCTCAGTCATTTTATTCAGATTATTTTGTGTAGCGCGCATTATCTTTTGGGTCACTTATTAATTAGCTCGCTCCCATCCGGTTTAAACATCTATAAATGTGCAATTTTATAGTCAGTTTTGGAAACTGCGTCGGGGATGGGGGAGGAAGAGTGTCACAATTTAACCAGTCTGCCATAACCGGGGGGCAGAGAATTGCGGTTTTTAAACGCGATTTATTCTCGCGTCTTTTTCTTTCATTACCTCATGTTCAGAAAAAAAAAAAATTTACCGACAGCCAAGACAGAGGAAGTCCCGTGGTGTATTTTTGTTCTACAGTAATAAATGCCTTGGCAAAAAATCAAAACACAAGAGAAGACGATCTTACAGAGCGGGAGCGTGGGGGAGGCTGTAGGTTGCTGTCTCCTGGACTTTAATTCATGAACCTGAAGGTCAGAGCGAAACCGCACGGCAAAACCTGTGATATCGGAGCACGGAATTGTGCCTTCCAGGGCTTGCACTTTGAGGGGAGAAAGGAGCCGGAATATAAATCTCCTTTCACTCTCACTTCTTGGAGCCTGGTCAGGCGCCTCCGTGGGGGGATCTGTGAGTTCAGTCCAAAATGTGCATCTTCGGGAAAACCCTGCCCGGGTGAGCAGGGGGAGACTTGTCTGAACCCCCTTACAAGCCTTGTCGAAGCGCTGGGACCAGACACTTCGGTGAGGGTCTCAAACTTTGCGTAAACTATGTGTCAGCTCGCTCTGGAAATAAAGTGGCGGGGGCGGGGGGGGGGGGAGCCATCCACCGGAGTTTTTAAAAACACAGACCTCTCTCTCTCTTCCCCTCCAGTCTAGACAGAGCTGGAAGCCAGTTTTATAGCTGGACAACCTTTCTGATCACACTGGCTGCAGCTACCCCGGGCCTAGCACGCATGCTGGAGGCGTCTCAGGCCTGTGTGTCGTGTGTCCCCCCCCCCCCCGCCATCTCGGGCTGGAAGAAGTAAACTCCCTTGAGCCTTACGGGGATGATGCCACGGGGCCGGCCCAGGGCGCTGGACCCGTGTCGGCCGCCGCTTCGGGGCCGACTCCCGGGGGAGGGCGGGCGGCGCAGCTCCCACCGCCCCGGGAGCAGAGACCGGCGGGTGGTGAGGGGGCCTGTTACATGCCCACCTTTATTTCAAGGCCCAGGACCTCGGACATGGGTCCTTCCCACCCATTGGGTGCAACATGCTCAAAGGGGTGCTTTCCCCAAATCTTGCTGCCCCAGAATTTAAGATGCCATGCCGGGCAGCCCTCTCAAGCTGTTGGGCTTCCCCTCTTCCCTTCCCAGTAAAGCCAACTGGAAACCACCAGCTGGATTTGGGGGAACGGGACGGGACACACACACTCCCCCTCCCCTCCTTTCGCAGGCAAATCCCGAAGGAAAGGGCAGTTAGGGTAATGCGGGACCGTGTGCCGTCAGGCAGCACCCCCCGCCCGGCACCAAACGCCCTACTGCAGCCAGCGGGGGAGCGGGCACTGCCCGCGGCCGCCTCTCTCCGGCTCTCCCCTCTATCCTCCACCCTCCCAGACACGAAGCGCACGGCTCAGGGCCGGAGGAGGTTGCTCTCTCGGCCTGTCATCCCTGGATGCTAAGCTTTGGTTTTAAATGTATTTCCATCCGTACTTCAGACGATGAAAGATCAGGAATTCGCTGTATGCATTTAAACGTTGCTCTTAATAAGCAGAGTGTGCGGAAACGCACGCCTGGCCTGTTTAAGGAAGACAGACACATAAAACACACCCGAGCTGTGGGTATAAACCTGCTCTCGGGGTCGTCTTGTTGCTCTTGAGGATCCATAGGGCTAGAAAAGCAAGGACCCATTCAGCAGCATCTCGGAACGTGCCACTTTTCTTCCCTCCTAAATCAAAGCCATTCGGGGGCATGGTCCCCAGCCAGGGCCGGCGAGCGGCCCCCCGAAATTGCGACGCGCTATTTCTCATCGGGAAATTTCCCGATGGGGGATAACGGCTGGAAATTGCAGCGGAGCAGCGCCTCGCTTCCCCTTGCTCCTCTAACTCGGCGTGCTTCAGAAGCGCACGCTAAAGGAGCCCTGGCTTCCCGTAGCACTGCTAGTACTTGCTCTCGAAATTACTGAATTAGATGGCCATAACGGTAAGCTTTTCTCGGTTTGGGAGTGGGGGGTTTTCCGCCCCTCCCCCCTTATATATATAATTTTTTTTTAAATTTGCAGCCTTTTAATAAAGCTCCTTAGAAACCGCGACGGAGAGCAGACCTTCCACTCCGGAATCCGCTAATTCCTTCACCACCACCACTCCCCCCCGTCCGGAGAGGCACAAACAAATGACAAAGGGGGGAGCTGGGCTTTATTTAGCCACCCGCAGACACTAACCAGCGTTTCATTTCACGTCTCCCATCAGCTCAGCGGCGGCACGGAAAGGACGGGCGGCCGACGGCTCCCCACGGGTGCCGGCCGGCTGCCTCCCCTCGCCCAAAGCGGCCCCAGCCGTCCGCCCTCTCGGCGCTCGGGGGGTGGGTGCGAGGCTGGCCGGGGGGGAATTTTTCACCAAGCCCCGGGGGACGGAGAGAGGGGTGTCAGGCCTCGCTGCTGCGTGTCTCCGAGAAGAGCTGCAAGAGCCACCGGCGCTCGCCGCCCCGCACGGCCCCGGCTCCGCACGGCCCCGGCCGGGGAGCAGCGGGGTCCCGGCCCCGCTCGGGGGCAGGTTGGGCTCGGTCCGGCCCTCCCCGATCTTCCCGGCCCCAGGAGAAGGCGGAGGGCCTCGCTGCGAAGCCTCCGTGCCTTATTTCCCAGCGTGCTTCCCTGCCTCCAGAAAACTCCAACCAAAACAAAATAATAATAACACCCATACTATTTTTCTTTCCCCGAGGCCGTGCCTGGGCACCAGCAGGAGCGCCGTGCCGAGGGGCCTCCCCCGGGGGCCGGGCCGTCTCCCTCCCGGGGCCGCAGATGCAGGGCTCGGCGGAGCCGAGTGGAGCCCGCTCTCTTCGGGACGGTCCCCCCGAGCATACGGAGCTGAACCGGCAGCAACGGAGGAGGGGGGAGAAGGGGAGATTAACCAGACGCTCTGCCCCCCCCCCGCCGCCGGCCGGGCTGCCCACCCCCGCTCCGCCGCCAGCCCGGTGCAGCCGCCGGCCGAGCTCCCCGCGCAGCCCATGCCCACGGGCGCGGCTCCCGGCGGGGCTCGTTTTCCTACGTGCGGCCACGGCGAGACGTTTTCTGGTTTAGGCCTCAGAGGACCAGAGCTGCTACTTGCAGCCCGCCCTCCGCACACCACCCCCGCGGCAAACCTCGGCTTTCGGGCAGCGCAGGCGCTGCCTCCTCTTCCCAGGCAAGAAGGCTCCTTTCCACCCCGGGTCCCGTGCTGGGACACCTGGAACACCCCCCCCCCCCCCCCCCCCCCAGGACATAGAGACGATGCGGGCTCGTGTTGGGGTATGTTCTCTCCCCCCCCCCCCGCCACCTTTCGGGCCGCAGTGCTGCCCCGTCCCTCCCGTGCGGGCCGGGCGGGAGGCGGACGGCCCCTCCTGGGGAGTCCCGGGGTGGTTACCTTCGGGGAAGACGGCTCGCATTTTCAGGTAGCTGGTGGTGAGGCGGATGATGGACGCCTTGTCCAGCTGGGAGGTGATGGCCGAGGGCAGGGGCAGGAGTTTGGCCAGTTCGTAGAATTCTCCATTTTCTTTTTCCCGTCTAGTCTTTGCCGCATTCTTGGATTTTTCCTTCATCGCGACTACTGCAAGGCGAAGATGACACTGGCATATTAGACCCGATTCTTCCGAATTGCAGGGAGCATGGATTTCGGCTTCAGAGTTAGTATTTTCGTTTAAGGAAGGGAGGGAGGGAATTCACCCAAATCAAATCAAATAATAATAATAATAATAATAATAATAATAATAATAAAAAAGGGGGGGGAGAGAAAAAAGGGGAAAAGGGGAGGGAAAAAAAGCCAAACCAACCAAACAAAAACAACACCAACAGAAATGGTGCGAGGAGGGGGGAGGTGATCTCTGAGCCACAACCACGACTGGCAAGCCGCTCGGGAGAAGGCAGTTCTGCTCTGACCCTGCAATATCTAGCGCTTCGAAACCAAGACTGAAAGACCTACACGAACCACGGTCCTCTGCCTGCAGCTGGAATCGGATCTTCTCCTCAACGGGGAGCAAATCACTGGGTTCCCTTCACTAAAGGATTTCTTCTGCTCAATCCTTCCCCGTCCAAAAGTAATAATAAAAAAATATTAAAAATAGAGCGTCCACGCAAGAAATCATTGGGCTAAGCAGGCTGAACCATTTTTGGACACTTTGCCTCTTAAAAAAAAAAAAAAAAGAAAGAAAAGACCGCGCTGCTCGTTTAACGAAGTGCAAAGTGATCTGGTCCCGGAGCCCGAGATGCCGAGGAGACGACAAGCCGGCAAGGCAGCAGCCCCCCCCCCGCTAAACGAAAGTCAAAGCCGGTGCGGAGGGAGCTGATGGCTGGAGTCCTCCGAAATCGCAAGCTCGCATTTCCTTCAGACGCTTCCCTCTCGGCCAGCTCTCGGCGGGCGGCGGCTGGTCTTGCGGCAGAAAGACGCTTTCCCCCGTCCCCGAGGGGCTGCTTCAGCGCCTGGGCGCGGGGGGCGCCGAGCCCCACGGGGCGGCGGCGGCGGCGGGGCTGGGCTGGCGGCGGGGCTGCGGGCACGGGGGGCTGCTGGCGGCGGGGCTGCTCCCGCCGCTCCGGCCGCTGCGCCCAGCTCCAAATGTGGTTCTCATGCGGAGTCAAATTAAAGGATCCGTTTTCCTCGGGACCAGTGCCACTTCAGCGTTGTCTCTTTCCAAACAAGTCCGAGCGCTGGCAAAGGCGCGGGATTGATTTTGTTGGATTTATTTATTGGTTGGGGTTTTTTTTCCCTCCTTTTAAAGAAAAAGAATTTGCAATATCAGGAATTGTTTCTTTCTTTCTTTTTTTTTTTTTTATTTGTCACGTATTTAAAGAGCAAAGCGGTGGCTCTTTCGCATAGACATGCCTTTCAAAGGCTAAAGGGAGGGTTCGCTACCTTCACCTCCCGCAAGGAGCGGCGATCCTCACCATACGGCAAGGCTCGAAGGTAAAATTTCCCTTCTCTTAGAAATCCTAGCCGGCACGCTCCTCGCCTGAAAGCACCGATATCGCCGCTTTTTTTTTTTTCTTTCCCTTTTTCTTTTTTTTTCTATTATTTTTTTTTCCAGGGGCAGAAGGAGCTCTGAAGTGGACCCCTCCGTTAATTCTTTAGCAAAGGCTGCAGAAAGCCAAGAGAGCCTCAAGAGGGGAGGGGATAATGTATCCGTGACGTGTCCGCCCGCGCAGCGCCCTCCGAGGGACCCAAATACAGAGGAGCCAGAAAAGAGCCGCAATTAGCACTTGCGATGGGACGGGAGGCCGGGGCGGGGGGAGCCGGGGGCGGAGGCCGTTCGCTGTGGCAGCCCGAGCCCGCTCCCCCCGACCTCCCTAAGCAGCCGCGGAGCGCCGGCGGAGACCCGCGGCCCCCTTGACCCGTAACCTGCCGTCCCTCACGTACGTGCTTGGTGCACCGGCCGTGACCCCGCGGCGCCGGGCGGGGGCCCTCGTACCCCCACCCGGCACCCGCTGCCGGGGGGGCTGGGGCACGGGCATGCGTGGGGCCGCGACCCGCGCGGGCCTTCCTTCAGCAGCCCCACTGCACCGCCATTAAGTCACCAGAGCACTTTCCCCTGTTGTTTTGGCGCTGGGTAAAAGGGGCAAAATGTACCTGCATACACATACATATATATGGGTGTACCATATATGCACATGCATACGTATATATAGCATACGTTTGTACAGTATATACACATTATATACATTTTGCATATACATTACACGCGTGCGTATGTATGTATATATACATGTACGCACATAAGTTCATTTACAGACGCACACGCACAGATACTTATTTATACATGGACCCTCGCACTGCTGCCTGCGGGGAGAGGGGAAGCGCGGGGCTGAGCACCGACGGAGGCGGCGGGCGCTGCCGAGGGGTCCCGCTGCCCCGCAGATCTCCCCGCCGGTGCCGTACTGGCAGCCGCTGCTCATCAGCCCCCGACGTGACTCTCCGCTGCCCGGCGGGCCGCGGATGACCAGGGCTGAACCCCGGAGCAGCTGAAGCGGCTCTCCGGGGGAAAGTGAAGAAAGTCCCCGAGGGCCCGGGCTTTGCCGGGCCCCCCTCCCTCCGGGCGGCGGAGACCCGGCGGCGGCCCCGCTCACCGCGGCGTGGGCAGAGCCGGGCGACGCGGTGCTCACGGGGCTGTAACCGCAAGGCCCGGAGCCACCTTTGCAGAGGTTGTCACAGCGGCCGCTAGAACGAGAGCGATGCCCGGGTCCCCCCTCCCCGCCAGCGTCAGGACTAACCCCGTCCCGGACAGGACCGCGCCGTGCCCGGCCTGGCTTTGACGCGGCCCCGACCTGAGGGAAGCCCTTCGCCCTCCGAGGGTCCCGCCGCGCCGCTGCGAGGGGCACAGGCGTGGGGACACACGCGCGCACGTGCATACACCCACTCCCACGGGGGACCGGCCCTACCCAACGCCCCTTGCAAATAGCCGTCCCGCGGGCCGGCTGCGCACGGACATGCGCGGCTCCAGCACCCTCCCGGCCGTGCGGGGGGAGCCGGGCTGCCGCCGGCGATTAAAGCAGCCAGGAGAAAACCCTGGGTGCGAAGAAAAGGAGGGACCGGGCAGAGCGGCGGGCAGAGCGGCGGGCAGAGCCCGGCGAGGCGCGGCTCCGCAACCGCGGACACGGGGAGGGCGCCGAGGGGAATGGGATCGCCCGTTTGCAAAACACAATGCCCCGGTCCTTAATATTAATCCCCGGGAGAGGCCTGGCCGGCGGGCGAGTGTGTTTGCTTAAGCTCGCCCGCCCCTCTGTAATTATCCTATTACACCAGAAAGGGCCCGGCCCGGCGTTGTCGAGGGAAAGGCCACGCTCTTTAACCTCCCCGCCGCCGGCGGAGGCCCCCGTCTCCGCGGGCGGGACTTGCGCGGCCCCCCGCGCCGGCACCGCCGCCCCGGCTCTCCGCTCCCGGGCCGCCCCCGCGGGGCCGCGCCGCCCGGGGAAGCCGGTTTCCTCACCGCGCCCGGGGGGGTGGCGAGTAGGGAGGCTGGGGCACGTTCTGCATCTGCTGCTTGAACCGTGGGGCAAGGCGGGGCGGGGGGGAGCGGTGCCCCGACGGGCCCCGGGCCCTGCCCGCACGGCCTCTTGCCCCGTCCCGTCCCAAATCCGCCCCCCTCCCGGCTCAGGTACCCGGGACCGTGCCTGTCCCTTGGCTGGCGCGTCTCGGGGAAAGCGGCTTTTGCAGGGAGGACCGCGAGGATGGGGAACAGGCTGTTTGCCCCGCCGTCCTGGGTGGGGTTTAGGCTAGAGCCGGCTTCCAGGTCAAGGAAACCTGAGGGAAACGGTTGCACAGGGAAGCCCGGGCGATGTGACCCGTTTTACCCTCCTGCACTGCCCCTTTTTACCGGCAAAATAGGAGCAGCCCCATACCCCTCTCGCAGGGGTAGCTGTCTCACGGGGACACTTGGCGCAGGCTTGGGGACGGCAGACGTAGTCGGCGATTAAACCCGCCGCTATATTTTTCTTTTTACGGAAGCACGGTCCGGCTGGGACCTTTTCGCGGAGCAAATCAAACCAAAATTAATCTAGAAAAAACACCGGTCGAAAAGAAACTTCAGCCTTTCGGGGAAATTCTCAAAATTCAATACAACCTCCGCCCGCCGCCGAAACTGGACTCATTAGCAGAGGTAAAAAAAAAAATTATACGGGGAAAAAATATTATATATCTATATCTATGCGGAAAAGTAGCCGTATTTCAAGGCAGGTCCTAACGGGTCCGACCCACCAAGCTCCGCGATCGCTAACCCCGGGAAGGAAACTGTATGGGACATTTCTGTGTCCCGTAAACAATATACAGGGACGAGCGACCGGGTCTCAAAGGAAAGAGATAGGGGAGCACGTTACGTTTCTAACAAATTGCGGTGGTTTGGGGAAAGGGCAGGTTCGCGAATGTTTGCAACATAATCCCGACAGAAAAAGAAAAATCACGTTGCTACAAGGGTGGCCCAAACCTATCGAGGTGGATTCGCAATATTCAACTCGGTGAGTCCGAGGTGGCTGCAGGGACCTTCGGGGAAGGGCTTCCCTCCGGCCGTTTTAATAATAAACTCCACGCCAGGGACGAAAATAAGTAATGAGAATAAATAAAACAATTAATTATTTAAATATTCAGATCATATTTTCACTGATACGTTATTGTTGAACCATAAATGGGGTGCACGCAGGAAGCATTGTTATTTAACAACATTTTTCCTTGGTTCGAGGGGGAAACTCTTCACCGGGTGGGAGGTAAAGGCAGAGCATTTCCTTCCCAGGTGAGCTGTATTGCAGAGGAATATTTCGCCTTCCCCCCCCACCCCCCTCGCAAGGGTTTAAACTAAAAGTGAAAAATAAAGAGGAAAACGTCTGGCGAAAGAAAAGAAAAAAACCCTCCACCGCCCCACAGACAAACTCTTATCAGCAGCTCCTTCGCCGCGGGTCACGTACTGCCCGGCTGCAGCGCGCTGGGAGGCACCGGGGGGGCTTGCGTGGAGGGGCCCGAGCGCTTGCGCGCCCCACGGCGTGGGGGGGGGGGTTACGCGGGTGGGCGACGGCGGGGCGTTTCCCCGCGGCCCGCCGCGGAGGAGGGGGGGCGTGTGGCGGAGGGCTGCTGGGCGCGCAGCCCACGCGTGTCCGCGTGGCGCTGGGGGCGAGGCCGAGGGACTTATTTTACACCAGCACGCGGAGGGGAGATCCCGGCGAAGGAGAAGCTCAAAACGAGGGGGTTTAAGGCCTTTTTTTGGTAATCCTGAAGGAGACGCAAATAGCGTCTCGCAGACGGAGTGGGTCCCGGTACAGGCGGGACACCCCCCCCCGGCCCCGCCACCGGTGGGCGGCAGGAACCGGGCAGCGGCGGCGGCTGCCCCGGCCGGGAACCGGGGGGGATTTCCCGGGTCGCTTCGGCGAGAGGTTGGAGTGTTTTGGTGGGGACGGTGGCAGGGAAGAAGGGCCCAGGCAGGGGCAGGCGGCAGGCCGGGGCTTGCCGTCCACCCGTGTCTGTGAAATGGGTGCCGGTGCCATCCGATCAACTCTTGCGACAGGCACCTTTGTGGGGCGCGGCTTTGGTCTTTCTTTCACGTTCGTGCGGTTTTCTTGCGTTTCTCGGTCTTGCACGCTCGTGTAATACACGCGATAATAGACGGGTCCAGGCTGGGGAAAACAGGGCTGCGGGGCCAAGCACAGTGCGGGTCTTAACTTTTGTCTGATGTGCTTAGCTAACGTATTAACTGTGAGAAATACCACCAAGTTCCTCAGGAAAGAAAATATCGTCAGATATTTTAACATTTACAGGCTGCAACATCAGCATTGGTATGAGCTCAAGAACTAGCAGCGCTTTTCGTCCCCGGAGGAATCTCTTATATTTTTTTTTCCTGTAACTACTGTTCCCAAGTGTGGATGTATACACACACACGCTCAGACACACAAATCCTATAAATGCTAATAAAACAGATTCCTCAGGATTTGTTTAACTTTCCCTGGCACCACAATCTTATATTGATATTCAATGGGGTTACTAGTGTGCATGAGGATTACTGGTTAAGTATAGACCGCAGGATCAACCTTCTAGTATGCCACTTGAACATGTCCTTACAAATAAGTAAGGTAGGAAACGTAAGCATTGACAATACGATTAATTTGCACTGAATACTTGAAAGGGAAAAAGGAAGTTAAATCATGGTGCTAGAATTATTAAACTATGCAGAATTGAGGCCTCTGGTTGCAGGGGATCGTTTTCAGCTTTTTACTTGAAGCTGTATTACTGCTATTGTCCAAGCTTTGCTGGCCACATGGGACAACATTTGGCAATCGGACAGAAAATTTTTTCTACTGGGCATGAACTGGAAATATCCAGCTGGGGCATGGATCCCATTTCTAATCAGAATGGAGGGAAGGAAAACTCAACGCTCTTTCTTGTTACTCAGGATAGCATTTTTAGAGTTTGTCAAAAGTGGCTTGAGCTAACTATCCAGAAAAAATACCTGCTGTTTGAAAATGAAATAAGGGTGTTTTTTTTCCTTAGAGCTAGTAAATTTGTTTATTTTTTTCTGTACATGATGTAGAATAGGGTACCTGGTGTACATAATGTACAGTGCCTTTACATAACTTACAGTGATAATATAGGCATGCAACACTGCAGGAGCTGTCAGAGTTGATGGACTGATCCAAATGGATGACATTTGCAAAAAATACGTCTAAGTTAAAAACACTGAATGCTCATGTTTGGGTCAGGTTTTCAATTTCAGTTTTCTAAGGAGAATAAAGTTATTTTGTTAAGGCCAAATTATTTTTTTTTTTTCCAACTGGACCTGGAATTTGATGAATTTTCTGAAAGTATTTTCATAAAACTCAGATAACTGATATTAATTATGATGACCAAACTTTCATGACCAAACATTTGCTTCCTCTAATATAATCTGCAAACCATATTTCTTTTAACTACAGTAGGTAGTTTAAAAGGTGAAAGCTGGCCTTGGGAACAGGAGAGGGAATGTATCAATCACAGAGAGGAAGCTTCTAGGCTGAAGAAATAGGAAAAACCTAGTAGGAAAAGCACACAGAGGAGCATTTTTGCTCTATCTGTCTGAAATCCTTTGAACAGTATGAAAATCAATGCAAGTATTTTTATTTACTTTTAAAGTTATGTTCAGTGACTTGAACTTGTTTTCTCAGTGGCCCTCAGCTTATATGAATAGTGTGACTAATCTAGTGGAGATGAGTAATGGATCTGTGAGGAATAGAGGAATTCTGATGCAAAAATCTCTCTCTGTTTTTGGTGGTATTTTATGCTGCTCGGCATTCAATATATTATATAATGGCTGTCAGAAGAACTTTGGTAATACTTTATGGTAAAGTTTATAAATAGTTCAGTCATGATTCAGAAATGATGAATGAAAAATGTTATTTATACATATTATGTGATGTTTTACTATGTTCTAAGCACATTCATAAGCAAATGTATATGCTTTCATTAACTACTGTACCTTTGATTTGTTGTAACATCCTGATTCAATATTTTTGCGTTTGTCCATTGAACGCTTTGTAACACATATGATAGCTTATTTCTAAATAGGTATTTTAGTATGCACGGGCAGAGAAATTTAAGTCAAGAATAATCTATTCACATTGGACTGGGAGATTATTGCAAGATAGAGGGGATGGAGAAGGGAAGCAGAGGTTCTAGTGAAGGTCACTTTTGTGAACTTAAGACCTCAGCCTACGAATGAACGTGTATCAGCCAACTCTCCAAGCCATTAGCTTAAAACAGCATGGAATACTCACAGCAGTGCAGCCTCAGCAAGGCATGACATGCCACTGTGAAGTGTGGGAAAAGGGGGTCTGTCTCCTTGCTAGTGTGGTCAAACTGATTGGGAATGTCTAGCAGGGGCATGGGAAAAGCAAGGATTCACAAGCTCAGCTCTTGGGGAGCTGGTGGGGTGGTTTCAATGGACGTGATCCCTTTCGGTTCACAAGGTAGAGCAGAGAATGGCCTCATACCATAGTGTCTTGTTTGAAATGGGTTGCAAATCTCCCAAACTTCATCCTTGCAGAGTCAAGGCTTTGCGAGTGTGTAAGGAGTCCACGTGAGCTGACCTCACCAAAGGCAGAACACAAGAGGTGTTCCTCGCCTCTGCTCATGTCTTTCCAATATAAAAACAGACAGTTGTTTTCTTCTGGTCACCATGAGCTTCCCCAGTAGCAGTGAGATTAAAAAGTTATGCCATTTGGATAGTAATTGCCAATGAAACATTTCAGAAACATTGTATGGGCACACAAGGCATTTGCTTGTATTGGTAACTCACCCGTCAACAAACTCACACCAGCAGGTTTTGTAGCTGAACTGCTAGTCAGTCAGCAAATGTATCTGAAAGTGGAGATACTCTCAGTACAGGAACTTGCTGCTATTTCTCATTGTTTCCAGCTTTGGCTATAACTTCGCATGCCTTCTTCCTTTTGTCAGGGTTTGTATTATCAAGGTTTCCATGCTTTTATTACAGGAACTTGGGATATGTTCAATCTTAACTGAACAAAGATGGCCTAAGTTCAGTCTCTGTTAACATCAGAAAGATACTTAGAAGATACTGCCCTCTAAAATGATCTGTTTGACCTTTAGACACTGATCCTGAAATTTGATCCCAAGACCCACCAATTCCAAAGAATTAGACACTTCAGTCACTGGATGCCATTTGAATGTGCTCTTAGTTTTGGAGCTCAAGGCCAGATCCAGAAAGGGACTCAGGAAGAATGCAGATGCAGAAGTCTAAAATGGGAATGCTGAGCACTTCTACTCAGTTGCTGGCTAATTACTGATATATCTAAAGCCCAATTTTCACCATTTCATCTCCCCAAACACACCCCCAGTTGCGCATCAGCCTCAGCATGGACAGAGCTAGCATGGTACCTAATGCAGACCTAGGAAGCAAGTATTTATCTGCTTCTCTTCTTTGATCTGTGCCCAATACAGTCAATAAATACATCGTGAAAATGTGCTGAAAGCTTCCTCCTCTCCATCCAGGAGAAGATGTCCTCATTTTATACACAAGATAGATCAGTCAGATATGATGGTGAGTATCCAGACTCAATTCCTGTCTTTGTCCAAAGGTATTCAACCACAGTGTTGTGGTGGGTTGACCCTGCCTGGGCAACAGGTGCCCACCAAGCCACTCTATCAATCCTCCTCCTCAACTGGACAGGGGAGAGAAAATATAACGAAAGACTCGTAGGTCGAAATAAGGGCAGGGAGATCACTCAGCAATTACTGTCACAGGCAAAACAGACTCAACTTGGGGAAAAAATAATTTAATTTATTACCAATCAAATCAGAGTAGGATAATGAGAAATAAAAACTAAAACTTAAAGCATCTTTCCCCCCTGCCCCCTTCTTTCCAGCCTTTACTCCTGAGTGCCCTACCTTGTCCCCTCCAGCAGCACAGGGGGATGGGGAATGGGGGTTTATGGTCAGTTCATCACATGTTGTCTCTGCCGCTCCTTCCTCCTCAGGGGCAGGACTCCTCACACTCTTCCCCTGCTCCAGCGTGGGGTCCCTCCCACAGGAGACAGTCCTCCATGAACTTCTCCAACGTGGGTCCTTCCCATGGGCTGCAGTTCTTCACGAACTGCTGCAGCGTGGGTCCCTTCCACGGCGTGCAGTCCTTCAGGCACAGACTGCTCCAGCGTGGGTACCCCGCAGGGTCACAAGTCCTGCCAGAAAACCTGCTCCTCTCTCCACAGGTCCTGCCAGGAGCCTGCTCCAGCAAGGGCTTCCACGGGGTCACAGCCTCCTTCGGGCACCCACCTGCTCCGGCGTGGGGTCCTCCCCGGGCTGCAGGTGGATATCTGCTCTGCCGTGAACCTCCCTGGGCTGCAGGGGGACAGCCTGCCTCACCACGGCCTTCCCCACGGGCTGCAGAGGAATCTCTGCTCCAGTGCCTGGAGCATCTCCTCCCCCTCCTTCTTCACTGACCTGGGGGTCTGCAGAGTGTTTCTCTCACATATTCTCACTCCTTTCTTTGCTGCTGTTGTTCCACGCAGGTTTTTTTTCCCCTTCTTAAATATGTTATCCCAGAGGCATTACCGCTGTTGCTGATGGGCTCGGCCTTGGCCAGCAGCGGGTCCGTCTTGGAGCTGGCTGGCATTGGCTCTATCAGACATAGGGGAAGCTTCTGGCATCTTCTCATGGAAGCTACCCCTGTAGCCCCCCCCGCTACCAAAACCTTGCCATGCAAACCCAGTACACTTGTCTATGAAGAGTATGTTCGAGGTATCAGACCATTGTCCACTTGAGTGTGTGTGGGGGGTACTCTCCTACTGACTTGACTTCATTGTGCATAGAAGAATCAAGATTTACTGGGGAAGGGACAAACCTTTGACGTCTTTTCAAAGGGTTTTTTATATGTTTGTTTTAAATGTGTATTCTTTGGGAACAGACATTGCACAGAAATGAATTACAAGTCTTTGGAATAGGATGAGATGCAGGACTCCCTTCTCCCAGCTACCTGCCCTGCAAAGCGGGCTAGAATCACATTAATTTTTTTCCTTTCCTTTAGTTTTTCCAGGCAGAGCAGCCCAGTGTGAACAGGCAAGACTGCGAGTCTCAGCCTCATTTATATCCTGATGTTGTTGAAAAGATGGAGATAAAAGTTTGAACTTCCTCAAAGGCATTTGAGCTTTCCCCTTATTTCATGAATTCTGGACCACTCTGTGGTATGACAGGAAGATGAGGAAAACTGATGTTCTGTCTCCAGTCTTAGAGCTTAAACAATGTTTTCTTTTGCTTTTTCTCTTAAACCCCCAAACCCAGTCAAACAAACAAACTGTTGTGGTTCAACCCTAGCCAGCAGCTAAGCACCACGCAGCCACTCACTCACTCCCCGCCCCCACCCAGTGGGATGGGGGAGAGAATCAAAAGTAAAAATGTAAAACTTGTGGGTTTAATAGAACAGAAAGGAAGAAACTAATAATGATAATAATAACAATAATAAAATGACAATACTAATAATAGGATTAGAATATACAAAAAAAGTGATGCACAATGCAATTGCTCATGGCTTGCCAACCAATGCCCAGTTAGATCCCGAGCAGCAATCCCCCCCAGGCCAACTCCCCCCAGTTTATATAATGGGCATGACATCACATGATATGGAATACCCCTTTGGCCACTTTGGGTCAGGTGTCCTGGCTGTGTCCCCTCCCAACTTCTTGTGCCCCTCCAGCCTTCTTGCTGGCTGGGCATGAGAAGCTGAAAAATCCTTGACTTAGTATAAACATTACTTAGCAACAACTGAAAACATCAGTGTGTTATCAGCATTTTTCTCATACTGAATCCAAGACATAACACTACCAGCTACTAGAAAGAAAATTAACTCCATCCCAGCAGAAACCAGAACACAAACAAACCAAATGAAAAAGTTAGAAGAAAATCCCAGTCAGGGAACCTCGTGATGAGGAAGACGTCTGAGGTGGAAAGAAGGCTGTAAGAACCACTTAGCATCTCCCTGTGGCTAGCTTACATGTTTCACTGATCAACTTTTTAATGCATTTTCTTTGGAAGAACCCAATCCCACAGCAGATTAGGTAGCTAACACTGAGCTTGGAAATGATGCTAAGATTTGGAATATTTATGAGGAGTTGCAACACCTAACTTTATGTCTCCAAAGTAATTTTTTGGATATTTTCCTATCTAAGAAACCCAAGAGAGATCTGTTTTCACATTGCTATGGAGCAATATAAGAAATTATTCCACTGCTTTCTGGTGTTACTTATTAGGAGTTTCTGAACATTCCTGAGATCATCTATTCTCATATAACCATCCATACAGCCAACCTCAGCCAAATAAGATTCTTGGGCTTAAATCTCCCAGATGGTGGCCACCATGCTGCAATGGAAAGAAAGACACCTCGTCTCCATCCCTCCTTCCCCCCAAACCTGTGTAGAATTTTCTTGCATTTCCAGAAATGCAATGTACTTCTTTTCTGAGGGGAGAAAACAGCAGATTCCCTCTGTCAACAGAAACTGGTACATACTGTTGTCTTCAAACACTCCTTTTATCACTTGAATGGTTTCAGAAAGGCTTTTATTTCTTCACCTCCTGCTACCCAATATAAAAGTCAAATTCTGAATGTGCTTTTCTCCTCTTTCCTCCCTTCTGAACTCAGAGCGTTTTCTGTAATTATTTTTTTCCAAGCTTTCTCTTCTTCAGGGTTTCTCCAGCACTGGAGACACGCTATTAGCATATCTTGGGAAACCTTCCTGCAGTGGGGATTGGCAGACAACTGTTTACCCTGAATAGATTGCAAGCATTGGGCAGTGCAAATACTCACAGTGGGATTGATTACACCGATGTCTCTAATGCTCTGAACACATGCAGTGTGGACTAGATAGTTCAAAAAAACCAGAAGGGATCTTAGACTGAGCTGAATATTTGTGCAATTAATACGAGATAAATATTCTCCCAACTGCCTACTCTGTACTTTACTGACTATTAGAGACCCATCACTGAGGAAGTTTGTACTCTGATTCCATAAACACAAGGGATTTCAGGCAGGTCAGTAGAACAGACTTCAAACCGAGACATATAAAAGCAAAATAAGGGGAAATAGGAGCACGAAGAACACAGGCAATATTATTTCTCATGAATGCCTGAGAGAATCAGCTAGAGAGCTGAAATGAATTTAGGGGAGATAAAGCTGACAGATAAATCTTAGCCAAATCTGAGATGAGAGAACAGCATGATTGGAGAAATAAAATAGATGTGGTGATGATAACTGCTGTAAGAGGAGTGAAGCTCTGCAGAAGTTCAAACCCATTTTCAATAAGATGTTTTATCTCTGGAGATTACTGAACCAGAAACTACAACTCCTCTGAGATTTGTCTCAACACCAGTAAAAATGCGCAGGCCTGATACTGCAAACAGGATTCCTGTGAAGAGGCTAAACTCCTCATGAATCAACATCATGGTCTTCAGTATTAACATGGCTTTCAGTCAGTGGAGGCTTTTTCAAATGATGTAATGTTTGTAACTTGATATCCTACTCCGTAATCCTAGCGAGGACAGAGATGTTGTGGAACCAGGCCATACTGGAATGATCTTTGCTTTCCTATGAGCTTTTGGTTAAATGATTTAATAATTTCTTAGGTTCAGCACCTAGGACACATAACTTGTCTCAAGAGCCTGATGTTCACTATTTAGTGACATCAGACCTGATACTGAAATATTAAAAAGGAGAACTTCAACCCTGCCTGCCTCTGTTCTGGTCCACCACAGATGTACTCTTTCAGTTCTGAAGTCCTCTAATTTTTGTAAACTAAATGAAGAAAATATTCAGACTGTTTGTGTATGCACATCTATATATGCATATGCATAATGTAGGACTTTTGATAACTTGATTTTAACAATAAGGCAAGTTAAAGAAGGAGTTTCAACTCTTAACTCTAAGTTTCCTGGGGTTTGACAGATTAAATCAAATCCTTAAGGCCATTTTACCATAGCTTTTCTGCACAAGTGTGTGATTTATGTCCTCTTTTTATTGCATGAACCTTTGTCTCAGTACTATTTGATTTAGTCTACTAATGGCTCTCAGCTGATTTTATTTTAGTATCTGCAAATTTTTGCACACAAAGCTAGACAAATGCAGTGTAGGAGTAAATTAAATTGTGCAATTTAGTGAAAAAGCAAGTTAATAAGAGAACAAGATTTTAACTGTTGATCCAAAGCAGCTCTGCATGTAAACAATGGATCCTTGGTGTTTACTGTATACTATCTGTCTAAATACAAGGATTACTGTTTCCTCTGGTGTAGCAACTGGCTGGAGGTTCTCACTAGTAGCTGTTATTAGTAGCAATGACACATTAATTGAACTTCACTGCTTCCAGGTGTGTGGCACACTCCAGGGTCACCCAGTGCACTACAGTTTCATGTGTATTCAATTACTGTAGCGTTATGAAAGAATGCAACATGTCATGCATTAAAATGTCAATTACCACTTTTTATGGGATAGTGGGTAAAATAAACCAATCAGCTTTTCCTAGCATCCATTTTGTCTGCTTGGTTGCTGTAAGCATCCAACGGAGCACGCTTTTACCCCCTCCCTCATCTATGCAACCAGAAGAGAGAGAAATGTATTTAGAAATAACTGCTCACTGTTAGAAATGGTTAGATTACTTGTGTATGAATGAGTGGCTTGGATGGATCATGCGGTGTTGTTATTAGTGACACATCATAAAATCATAGAATCATAGAATAGTTTGGGTTGGAAGGACCTTTCAAGGTCATCTAGCCCTATGCCCCTGCAATGAGCAGGGACATCTTCAACTAGACCAGGTTGCTCAAAGCCCCATCCAACCTGACCTTGAATGGTTCCAGGGATGGGGCATCCTGTTATGAAAGAATCAGTAACGGTCTGCCTCAGTGATTTGGTCTGAGATACTCAAGGTCATGGGCACAAACTCTCAAGTGTTTTCAGGGACCGAAAACATCTGACACTCTGCCCTCTATCCAAGTCAGTGATAGCATCTTTGCTAGAGGAGATCCGGTTGTGTTTCATAGGCTTTTCCAGCAATTTTTACAGTGTAAATGTTCACCCCCCATATACCCTAGGAATTGTCCCCCTCTAAAGAGAAATGCCTTCTTCTGTCAGGGTGTTTGCTCTCCCCAAGAAGGTCTCCTTCCTGCTGCCCCTTTAGACACATTGTTGCTGTTGGGAAATCACTTAAAATCCAACTTTTTGGTCTAGACAGAAAGTGGAATCTTTGGAAGCAAATTTTAGCTAAAGAAGATGGAATAAAAAAAAATATTCCTTGCAATATTTTTGGTGTGGAATATTTTTACATCTCTAATTATATTCCATGAAATTTCAATGCTCACAGTCTTTACTGGTAAACTATTTTTAAGAACTCTTTTAAGATTATTTGTTGGCTGTGAAGTTGAGTTTAAGGAGTGAATGATTACCAAGCCGCATGGGCCCTGCCATAGTCAGCTGAATATTTATCAGCAGCATTTTTTGGTGTTGTTGCTTAAGCCACAAGTTGTTGCTTAAGCCTTACATGAGTAAGATTTGTGTATAGATCCTCATAAGGATCAAAATAAGTAAATTACAAAATGAAGGTAGAGATTTATTTTAGAATTTAAACTGTGGAGCTTTTTAGTCCATTTCCATGAACCTTCCTGACCTTGGAAGCTGGCAGGGGTAGAAACTTCTGCAGTGCTGGTAAGGACACTGGACCAAGCTCCTACATCAATAACATCCCGAAGAAACGTTATAACTGCTTCTAACCAGATCTTTCAAAAGCTATTGTAAACTGTGAATTAAGAGAGCAAACCTTTTCTATGAAAGCCTGGGAACAGTGGAAAATAATGTGGTCTAAAGTAGTCCTGCATTCATGCATGATATATTTTGTACCCCATTAAATTTCAATTAAATATGTTTCCTACAAGTACAGGAGATTTTACATGTGATTTTGAAAGTCCTTGTTGAGAAAAAAAGCATGAGGCTGGGGTCACAGACATGCAGCAGACCCAAGACTAGGACTAATAACTGAATTCCTGGAGTCCCTTAGTTTCCCCATTTCTCTGCTGGAAATGGGCTGTGAGAAAGTATCATCCCAGGAAGGCTCCTTGTCCATCATACTGAAGGCCCATGGTATCCAGCTGGGTGATGTAGAGTTTGACCTAGGAATAAGACAATTTTTACTAAGCAATATGATACATTTCCTGTAACTTGAGGCTTTTAAAATTAACTTAGGTGTGTAGATACATAATATGTTGATTCAAAAGCCCCAAGTCTTATTTCTAGGTCTTCAAATTTTATACCACTCCCATGAGGCTAAATGCACACAAATCACATTGGGTGACATCCTGTGGCCGGGATCCTGCTGGAGGTCCAGAGACATTTCTGCAAAAAAGAAGAGAAAATTGTAATGATCCCTTCTGATCTTAAAATCTACAAAATTGTCCTGGATCACGCAGGAAGATGCTTAAAAAATTCCAAAAGCACTCTTGTTTCCCAGTCCTCTCTTACTTGCCCATTGGGAGAATATATATAAGTTAAATAAATACATCTTGCCAATTTTAAGCCAAAAAAAGTTAAAAAAAGACCCCAAAACACACTACCAGTTCTTTAAGTCCCTGAGTGTCAGAAGTAAATTTATTTTAATGGATTCTTCAAAAGAATGCAGATGCCTGAAGAATTGTGTAAATCCTTTCTGTTGTGAGCAACCTTTTTAAAGATCGAAGGATAAACAGATATTCACAATATATAAAAATATCTCTACACATACACACATACACAAATACATATATGCATGGTTATGCAGGACATTAAGTGGCACATCATTAGTTTAGAAACAGCATAAATGGCTCCTTCTGATCTCTGTGAAAAAAACCCAAACCCCATCAAATTCTAGATCACACAGCATTTAAAAATGAAAGTGCAAAATATGGACTGTGACCATGACCATGTCTTATTTATAAATATGTGCTATAAAAAGCCAGAATGTACACTTTATTTTTAAATTCAATACACAAAGGGATATTGTTTTAAGTAGACATTCAAGTAGCTCCCTTGAAAGATTAATTCTTAAAATGAAGAATAATACAGGTAATTTGACTAGTGCCATTGAAAGGAAGGTGGTTCTGAAGCAGCCTTTGGCTTTGCACAGTTGTGATGAATTCTTTGATGCAATTATTTGTTGCTGGCACAGATGAATGATATGACACAACCCCTATGCCCTAGGGGGTAGCAGAAGACAGATAAACCTCTCTGGAAAGTGTTCATGGCCTGTTACTTTAGGTGTTTAGCCTAGATAGTTAAGTTAGGAGCATGAGTACCCAGTATGAGCCATCAAGAGCCCTACGCTTGATTCTTCAGAGCACCTCATTAGGGATTTTACCTGAGCTTCTGTCTTAGTCCCTGTAAAATATATGCCTCTCAAAGGATGAGACTCTCTCTCCCCTCAGTGAAATCTCGCTATCTCATTTCACTCACTTCAGCAGAGAAGTTTTTCTGCTCCTTTAAATATCTATTCTGTCATTGTGTTTTGGGAGAAGACCATCCATCCATTAAGAACCGGGCACAGGCAATTTGGACAAGAAATGGTAATGTATTTTGTACTCTGTTGACTGAGGCTTCTGTGCAGGCAGAATACGCCTAATTTTAAGTGGTCTCACTGACTGCTGGGACTGCTGACATGATTAAAATTAAGCGCATGTTTCAGTCCCTTCCTGAATCAAAGTTTAAATGAGATTCGAAATGGTTGCTTGACTTTACATCACATTAACATTAGCAATTTCCTGGCTATTGTTTTTCTTCCCCCCCAGTGGTGACTTTTCCAAAATAGATCCCTCATCTGACTGTAAAGGTAAATGAAAATGAGGCCCATTAAATTTACTGTCTGTAAAACACTAATGCCTAACAAACAGTATCTTTACATTTAGATGGCATTTTTATCCTGAGGAATCTCAAATCACTCTATAAACCCTGACCTTGATCCTGAAGTCACTTACATACGTGAGCAACTTTATATTACATATCGAACAGGATTACACATAAATGTAAAATTACCCATAACCTTAAGTGTTTGCATATTGAAGACCTTAATGTATAAGCGTCACTCTGGACAAATGTTATTAAGATTGTACTTTGTGCACAAACAATTGATATGCTGCATTAAGGATTCAACCAGTTTTCAGAACTGCATGCTGTTTACCATATGCTAAATAAGGTTTCTTGTCTGCATCTTCACAGCTGTTGCCTTTGTCCTTTTAAAGGAATGCAAGTAATTCCAGGATTTATTGGCAATTGTCACAAGAAAAGTGTTAATGAAAATCAGAACTGCAAGTCACATAAACTAGGCATCATTTAGGGTTTTTCACATTATATTCTCAAATACTGTAAATGCCAGGTTAAAATTCACTAAGCATGTGATGACATCTGGTTGTTTTGCCAGATTTCATAGTCCTATTATATTGACTAATCTGATGAAAAGGTAAGTTGACCAAATCCATAACAATATCACTCATAACTATAACTCCCATAAATTCTCTTTGACTGCAGACTCTACTTAATATCCAGACAAAGCATTCTAATTTAGAAAGAAGTGTCTCTCAGGGTGTCCTAAAATTACTATTTTTTAAAGTTCTACTGCATTCATCACCCTCTTGGCAGTTGCTCTTGCCCTCATCTTATAAATAAACTACTAAATAACCCACCATTATTTTTTAATTCAAAGTTATAAGAGCACAGTATTGAAAAGAATCTCTTGTATCAGAAGGCTGACCCTTTTTTGCTGCAGACACTTACATTATATAGCCTTTTCACAGGCTGACCACACTGCAGCTTAAATGCAGCCAAGTAACTTTTTAGCCCATTTGCAATGTCCCAATCCTTTTGCCAGTAAATGCCTATCACCTTCCAGGTACAAGGTGACAGCATATTTACAAGGGAAACAGTGGTTCTTACACGCCAGGCTCAGAGGGAATTGCCTTGTAGGCTGCTCCTTAAATAGACCTTTAAGGGACAGATTTCTACATACTGTCTTCAGGGTCCTTTCAAATTAGCAAAGTATCACAACATTGTACCCATCTGTTAAAAGTCCTGAACATGCAGTAAAATACTTGTTGACCTACTGAAAAGAAGTATCCTGATGAAGGTTGACTTAATCATTTTAAAGCAAGATATAAAAGACAGATTCTTCTCTCTTATTTCTTTCATTCATCTTGACACTTGACAATCCTGCCTCTGCTAGGGTCAGCATGGGATTTGCTGTTTTACTCTTGTTGGACAACATTGCTCATGGTGGGAAAGATTCTGAGATTAGAGCTGCCTTTGAAAAACAAATACCCTTCCCTCCCTCTCCTTCACTATGTCAGTCAGTCTTTTGTTCAATTCCACGTATAACCAAAACAATATGACAATAGCAGAAAATTTTCTGTATCAAATGTTTGTCTTATAGAAATTCAGTGGAATAGAATTTGGTCATTATTTAGCTTGTATAACTTAGGATACGATGAACAACAAGGGCACTCATACTTTTATTTTACTAAGCTGTTTAAAAAAATGTATTTTCATGCAAGAGAAAATACTTGATGTGATTGTATTTCCTCTATTTGCCTCAGCAGAAAAAAAGTATTTGTCAAAATCACCCAGATAAAGTGTCTTCTTCATTTTCCTTATATTACATATTATTTCACACAACACATAAAATACATTCATATATCTGGAGGGCTCTGTCTATATTCAGAACTGATACATGTGCTAGATGCTGATTATTCAACTCAAGCACTTCTCATTATTCTATTTAAGTACTGATCACTCAGCATGGTCCGAAGATAAGATAAAAATCAGCTTTATTTCTTATTCTGAGAAAAGCTGACATCAGGATCAATAAATCCTGACAGAAGCTATTAACATTTTAATGAGTTACTCAATAATATTCTAAAGATGTGCTGGCAAGTCAAGCCTCCTTTGATTAAGGACAAATTTCTTAGACTACTGTAAATATATATTTCAAGGTCCAGAATGCAAAGCTGTCACTTATCAATCAAGAAGAAAGGGCAAAAGTCATGACTAAAGAAGCTAAGGAAGGGGCTGTCCACATGATTATAATGATTACTGTACATGATGGAACTTTTTAAGATGCCATTCATCTTAACCAAACAGAGCCAAATATTAGTCGTGGGGTTGTGTGTTTGGTTGTCATAAAACTGAAGAAGTGTCCACGACTTCCTCCTACAACGTATAGAAACCCCACGATGCTGGGAGCAGTCGGACATGTCTATACATGGTTGAATGGAACAGCAAATACAGGCAGTAAGCCAGGTGAATGGGAAAGCAAGTGTCTGTGCAAACTTTGCTGAGCCTTAAGAAAAAGGCACAAGGGGCCAACAGGGTGAAATATACTTGTCTAAGGGTGAATTTTGCCCTTCAGACTGTGCGATTTAATTCAACTAAAATGAATCAGGATTTGACCTAAAGGAGAGATGTTACCTGTCATAGTGTTAAACATTGCAATAAATCTGTTGTCAGGATCATGCTATTGAACATAATGCCAATAGGTTACAGGAGAATCCTGGCTGGGTTGCCACGCTTACAGAATATTGACTTGAGTGCAACATTTTTATAAACAAATATGAGTCTTTGAACACAAAGTCAGACGTGACTTTTCTAATGGAGGCAGTCCAAGAGAATCCGAAGTACTGCAATAAAGCTGGGCACAGCAAAGGGCTGTAGGGGCTCTCCATCAAGACACAGGAGAAAGCTGGGTAGGTCACATAAAATCACATTAGCAAGTCTTCCCTGTAAGTATGAATATACGGAAACATGAATCATGAAACCAGCCAAAAAGAAACTCAGGTTATTAGATAAGCTTCTCCTTGGGCCTACCTTACTCACAATGAAAGCATTAATTGATTTCAGTAGGAGGTATTGCTCTGAACATAAGATGAAACTCTAATCAAAATACAAAAGAAAAAGACTGCAATCACAGAAAGGGAAGCAAAATGCTCTCAGATATTTTGTGTCATTGATGATAAACTCCTTGAAGATGGCTCATGATGTTCTAATACCTGTTTCCAGTTCATAATGTAAGAAATATACATTTGTGACGGAGAACTGCCAAAAAATCCAAGATACTCTTTCTGCACCAGCAGAGGATGCCCCAAACATGGAATTGAAGCTCTGTAGTTCAATAGCCAGAATACTTACTGTTCCTAAAAAATAAATTTAGATGAAGAGTCAGAACTGTCTCATCCAGTGTGGAGCACTCTGATGCTTTATCATGAAGAAAACTTCCTGTAAATGAGAACAAGGATAAAGGAAGAAAAATGAAAAAAGGAACAAAAAATTTGGATATGCTACCTATTCTACACAAGATTCTCTTTTATAATTGCCCTTATTTATGGATTTAAAATGCTACTATATGAAAATGCTCTATTAATTCATCTTCTGATAACTACTCACAGGCATCCTGCCTAGAAATGAGGAGCGCTAGGACTTCACAAGCAAACAGGTCATGCGACTGCTGAGTAAGTTGAACTCCAGCACACTGCAGAGGGAAATATCCCAGATTTCTTCTCTTCGTGCTTTCTCTATATATTATATATATAATATGTGTGCGTGTGCATGTGCATAAACAAAACAGAAGGGATTCCAGGAGCAAAATGAATAATGTTGGTATTCATAAAAACATTCAACAACTGAGGCTTTGTTGCAATCAAGTTTCTGTTGGCACTCTCTAATAGACATGACATTTATTTACCTCTCTGACAGCCTCAGTGCCTCATGACATAAAACAGCATTTATGGGACTAAGCCTTGAAAACAAAACCCCTAGGAGAGTCATGAATGCCACTTCAGTATATTGGGCAGGTGGCAAAGGGATGGATGTTGCTCATAAATATCAACAGTCAGGAATAACTTAATACACAGCTGTATTTTTTAATTACTATTTTGTCTGAAATGATTGTCTTGCAGTATATGCATGGACAATGCCGAAGATTTGCGTGGTGGAGCAGAATGTGTTGTGAGGATTGTTTACTCTTTTTTTCTATTGCAGTTCTTGCACTGAATGGGATCACCTATGTCATCCAAAGGTGAGAACCTAGTCCACGTTCATGTAGAGACTGGATAATATAAAGTTCCTCCCCACATAATTTTTTAGGTACATAAAGTCTTTGAGACCCCTAAATCCCTTCTTCCGCAAATGGCCAGAATGGCTGCAGTCCCCACAGAGCTGTGCAGGTTGGGTTCAGGTCCTTCTTAGGAGCTATGGAATAATTTTACCCAGTGCAGACATCATGTATAATGTATAAGCAAGCCTAAGAGCTGGGCTAAGTCCCTGTCTCTGTCTTCCCACGTGAGGAGCCCATCCACCTGATTAGAACATCACGGTCCTTCTTAACACAATGACCCTTGAAGGCTTTTTGTGTGTGTGTGACCCAGCAAACAGAGGAGTGCCCAGCCTCACCAGTAGCTCTGTCACCAGGGTACTGTCTTGCGAAAGCCTTGAACAACCTGTGTCCTGAGAAGTGCTTTAGCTGCTGAATCAGAGGACAAAAGGTTATTGTGACGACCGCAACCTCTTGCTCTTTTTTAGCCTGTATGATAAAAGAGGAGGGTGACCTCTTGCTACATTGGTGAAAGGAACAACAGCTTGGGTTAAGAGCCTAGCCTCCAAAAGAAGCAAAATGCATGACACGCTACTCTTTAAAGCATTCTTCACTAGCTGATTTGTGCAGCTCCCCCCTCAGCATGGTGGCTGAGGCGAGTCCCAGACAGCGCACAGGGGAGCCAAGCGCATAACCAGGGCTGGACCGGAGCCACGAGGCAGGGGAGACAAGAGCATCTACATCCCTCTGTGGACCTACTCGGATGTCATTTGAGACCTGTGGGGTAGATTCAGTTTTGATGCAAATGGATTCTGGTGACTTCACTGTAGCTGCACAGATATGACTAAGATCTCCTTTCCCCTCACAGCTGTATAGATAATTGTGAAAGGCACATTTTTCAAAACCATCTCATTTTCTTCTGAGGAACTTTCAAAGGAGATGAAACAAAATTTTCCTCTCAAATTTTTCGAAGCTCTCTCAATCAGATAGGTCTAATTTATCTGTTAAAAGTAAAAAAAAAAAAAAAAAAGTAATTGGAAATGAAAAAAACCAATTCCTATTAATGTTAACGGGCCTTGTACAAAGGACTTTAAAGCTCTGAAATATTTAACAGATTATTACATTTATTTCTAGGGTTTTTTTTCTAGGTATTCTTTCCAGTTTTTTTTTCTCCTGTTCATTCAAATTTTTCTTCACAGATCCTGCTTTCTATATCTCTGGTTATTGACGTTTCTGTTTTCTGAATTCCCTCTAATTGACTCCTTCTGTGGTTGAGAAGATGGATCACCGCTGCTACCCTGCGGGCTCTGCTCCTGTCCAACCCGTGGATGGCATTCACCCTTAGCAGAGTGGACCATGTCTCATCTAATGACCTACTATAACAACTAGGTCTGTTTTTACAGAGCTGCCATCTATCAACTTGTTCCCTGTCCTATGTCTATGCCATCCCCTAAATAGCACTTTACCCTCATTCTTACTGAATTAAATATTTTTAAATGCTATTTCTCAGTTTCGTAGCCATCATGTGGAATTTAATTTCGTTCTTTCACTACTTACGGGTCTTCCCAAACTGGTGTCATCTGCAAATGTGATCAGCACGTTGCTTATTCAAGTCAGTAATGAAAATAATGACTAGTACCAGATCTCAGGGCAGACTGCTGCAAACCATGCTCAGCACAGCCTTCCATGCCATTAGTGACCACTGACAACTACTGCCCAGGTACACCACTCCGAACACCTTTGCATGCACGTCATAAGAGCCCCTACTATGTTTCCTCCTTTTCCAGTTTTCCAGTACATCAATGGTCTTCTCCAATGTCCCCTGTCAATAGCTTTCCCATTCTGTTCTGTGGTTTTTCTTTTGCTATTCATGTAGCAAGCAGCACTCTTGCTGTCTACCACCCCCTACTCGCACCCTCACTGCCAGGTTTGGGTTGGAAGGGGCATTTCCCTCCCAGAGATCAGACTGCCCAGGACCATTTCTTCTCTGCTCTCGACAGCATGAAGCATTTTTGTACAATGTTCTGGGAGCTAGGAGACATTTTGTGCTATTACAGGGTCCTGGGGCAGAGGCAGTATGCTTGGTCCTCTTCTGCCCTCTTCCTGCGGCACAGAAATAACTGCGAGTTTTTGGCAGGAGGATCTAGATTTTTTACAGCATTTCAGGTAGAGTTTATTGGCTTAAGGTTGGTGCATGGAATCAATGCTCTATGTGTTCTTTCAGACAGGACATCTGTCGCAGGACTGCGAGCCAAGTGATCCTTCCCTGCCTGTGTTTTTTTCTGCATCAGATATTCTTGGTGCCCCATGTGAACTGCATTCATTTTGTGCCTTGGCCTTTCTGACTTTGTCACTATGTGCTCCTGCTGTGTTTTTGTGCTCATCTGGAAGTACCTGATTTAGTTCTACCTTCTGTACACTCTCTCCTTGTGTTTCAGGCCTGTGAAAAAAACTCACAATTTAGCCATCTTGGTCTTTTCTACTACACTGTTTTTCCATTTCTTTCACAATGAGATAATTTGCTGATGTGTACGTAATACCATTTCCTTAAGAATCCTTTCCACTCCCTTGAACCAATTTCCTGGGAGATCAGTCCTGCAAGGTCTCTGACTTTGCCAAAATGTACCTTCTTGAATGGATTAATGGTTTCTATTTTGTTGTTCTTCCTCCTCCTTGACTGTGAGCTCTGTCATTAGTCATCTTTACTCAAGTTACCTTCTGCGTGAAGCAGTTCCTCCCCAGCAGTTAGAATGGGATCAGAAAAATCTTCCTCTCTAATACCTTTCTTTGCTCTTAGAATAGACAGATTAAAAAGAAAATGGACAACACTGCATCCGCCAAGTTTTCTGGACAGTCAATTTGCCTTTCTCCCCCAGAAGTCTGGATAATTAAAATCTGTACAGATCACCAAACTTTGTGCCCTGAATGATTTTGTTAGCTACTCAACAAAATACTTATCCACATGACCTCCTTAATTTGGCAGCCTAGGTTGGATCTGCAGATCAATTACTAAGACCAGTTCTTTTCTTGTTTTGTAATTACCTCTTTCATCCTCTGCTCTGCTGGTCACATTGATTCATACCTCTTAGGATGTTCTCTTTCATTCTTTTGTCCCCATTTAGGCCTTTCTTCATTCAAGTAACAGATTGGTGTGTGAAGATGCTCTTCTCCTTTCTCATGATATTAACTCCATCCATGCTCAACATCATCACATGGGATGGGATGGCCCCTGGCAATGTCATCTATGCAGCCACACACAAACACCAGTTCCTGGCAGGGGAGCTGGAGGGACACACTGGGAGCAACACCTGAACCCCTAATCCTTTATTCTCCCTATACTCTTGGGAGTATTATGATATGCTCAGGGTGACTCCTGGTAGTGCCATTACTAGTCAGAAAAATGGGAGGCAGAGATGCCACAGAGATGCCTGATAACATCACAACTTTTGCACAACTGTTTCAGATTTGAGCTCTTTGCACATTGCATACCTCCTTGAATGTGAAGTTTGGTCCACTAGTGTCTATCTTTGTTGCCTCCTTCCTCAGAGCAATGACTGCCATCACCTTGTGCTTCTTTTTGAGAGTGCTAGTGATGAGTCCCATGGTCTTTATGGCACATGAATTTTGCTTTTCCACTGCCTTGTCCTCTAGCAGGTTCATTTCCTATTGGAACAAGGGAATAACCTCCACATCCAGGGGACACTTGCCTCCAGGTCAATCTCAATCCTTTGAGATTGCCTAATTCATATTAATTACACACACGTACATCTACACACACACACACGCTCTTATATAATACACACATAAATTCTGTTATGAAATAACTTTGTCCATTGCTGGGGCCACTGCAGATGTCACTCACTGCCTTTGGGATATAACCTCCTACATTGTGCTGCTAATGCTGTCATGATTGTAATTAACTGTCAGCCTGCTTCTTCCTCCTACTGCTCTCTTATTTGCCTTCAGAGATATTTCACCAGCAAGCATCTCCTATGCCAGGTACCATTCCCAGCCTCATTTCACTGCAGTGAATTTGAACAATCCGAGCTCACCATCTGAGTCCTGTCTCTGGCTCTCAGAGGTGCAGGAGAACAAGACTTCCAAAATACAATTCTCTACTTAGACTGAAGCCATTGTGAACCATCCCTTAAAAACATCATTTGTAAGCAAGCAAGCCAGCCAAATAATATGTGATCATTAAAACAGAGGTGCCAGGACATTGCCCAATAGTGTCTGTGAAGATTTGGGCCAGATACTGTGTATAAGCATCTTAGTACATAACATGTAATAAATAAACAGCCTATGCTTGGGCATCAGAGACATGGCTATCACAGTTTCAAGGATTAACAGCAGCTCACAAAATACCTAAATCTTTTGCTGTCTCCATTTTGCAGACAGGGTTTGGTGGGCTGTAATTATATTTCACCTACTCTAGCCACTGCTCTCCGAGTCTCCCTCCCCGCTACCCTCCAGAAGGGCTCTTTGCTGTTTTTTAATGAAATAGCCTGAACAAACATAAAGCTTCCAGTGAGGCAATGTGATGTTGGTTACTAAGCAGCCTTGATAAAGAGCGTGCACTGCTTAAGCCCCCTCCCCCTTTTATCACTTGGATGTTATCTGCACAACAGGCCCAGTTGTAAGTAAATGCTGACAGTATAATATGAGCAAGCTTTAGCTTTCTGCTCCCACATTATGCTTTTAACATGCTACTTATTTTGAGGGAACTGAACAAAATGATGGTGATGATTCTTAGCTAAAATTACCTGGTGCATACTATCCAAGAAATCTAACAAAAACATTAAATATGTCCCAGGAAATCAAATTTATAGTGCAGGAAAAGCTTGGTGACTTCATTGCTCAGATTACCAGTTGGATATCAGTTTCATCATCAGCAACCTCCAATTTCCTGTTTTGCTTATCGTAGAATTACTGTTTTCTTTTTTTAATGTTTGCACAGCCCATATGGCAACAGCTACACCAAAATTAGATACAGGGTTTTTCTATGATGGATTAAAGACTATGTTTGTTTTATGATATTTTAAGAAATAATAATAAAAAAAAATCAGGAACTGAATGTATATAAAACACTAATAGTGCTTATATGCTTTTCTTTTTTACTATTGGAAAAAGTATGATTCATGGCAGCATGTGCATTAGTACTCCGTAACCATTGCTGATTTGTGTCCTGCTTTGGAACTGTTCCTTCTTACTGACTAATAAGTGCCACTAGACCTGTGGCAGTTCATAATAATGTTATATATTTCTAGTCTTTACAGAAACTTTTGCCTCTTTTGTCTTTACCTGTATGAATCAGACACTGTGTCATCTCTTTGTGCTTAAAAACTTTCCTATTAATCTTACAAGTTGCCTGGTCTTGCAAAAGCCTGACCCACCACACTGTTTCACACATCCATGAATGTCCCTTATTGCAGAATGAATTTTTTTTTCCAAGGGTAAATGTATTTCTTTGTCATTCCCAATCACTCTGTGGAACTGTAGCTTTTTCCTCTAATGCAGGGCTTCAAACCCAGTTGATAAGTCTCAAAACTCCTTTCAAGCTGTAACATCTCATTGGCTTCTCTCAAGTTCCTCAGGAGGTTCCTGAGCAAAAGCTTTGATGCTGCCTGGAGATTTTCCAGCCAGACTCACAATGGTTGCTGCCAGGGACGTTTGGGTTGCCCAGGAAAGGACTTTTACCTAGGACCAGTGCACCGCTTCTGCATATCTCACAGCTTTAGGTTGGGCCTGTAGTTCCTTTACTGAATTTTAATCTAAGTTTTGAAAAGTGCAGCACGCTGCACTGAAAGCAAAATGAGAACTTCCTTCCAAGTGACTAAAATCACACTTATGAGGTCTCTATAGTAAAGGAAGAAGAGAGGAAAAATATGTGATCAATTTGCGGGTCAGCAGGTGGTGACAGTGTGGAGTTATTAGGTAATGCATATTCACCAAGTGGGCATATTCACTGTACCGGCGGAATAAACACATTTTCAGTTGTTATTTAGGATTAAAAATAGGAGCATAATAGAAGTAAAACTGCTTATTGAAGCAATATGAACTTGACTTAAAGAAAACAAATCTTTTAGTCACCTTTAGCAATTGATTGGCAAATTTTTTAATGCTGTATTTTTCACTTGGAAAAAAAACATTGTAAGATATGCTGAGATGCAAAACCAATGTTAATGCACAAAATACATTCAGCTTTCTGACTATATCAAGAAGTTATAAAAATGCAGTAGATTTATAAATGCAGAAGCCTACAGAAAATTTCTCTTGTTCTCTTGCAAGCATCAGAATCTCCTGGTTGAAAAGTAAACATTAGCTAACAGACATTCAAACTAAAACAATAATTACTTGTGCAAGTAATTATTTCGTATTTGCAAGATCTGACTTGTTGTCTACTTCAGCAGTTACAACACAGTTTTGAGGCTATCTTCTGCTGCTTTTCCTTGAAGAACAATGCGGCAGTATTCAGAAAATTTTCCCCTCTGGTGCAGGTGAAGTTTAGTTCACAAGCCCATGTGTGCACATAAAACTTCCACATTCATCAGTTCAGGAAACCAGACTACCCTTTTGGGTGCTTAAACTCAGATAGCCAGGATCAAGAAATTTTCAGCAGAAGTTCAATTAATATCAGTGCAAATCATTCTCCCGCATCTCCTTTGCCTTTGTGAAAAGATGGACTTCCCAGTGGGCATTTTGCAGGCAATTCTGCCAGTTGGATCAATAGGGGAAAATAGTAGCAATATTTGAAAATCTGTCACCTAGGGTCCCCCAAAAGGCCATCTCTGCAGCTTTTATTGCCAGCACCAAATAATACATTTCATAAAAGAGGGAAAAGAAATCACATGTGCGCACATGTCCACAGTTTTCCCTGTCTTCCCTCATTCAAACATACTTCTCTACCCTGTCTCTCATGTGAATGTGGCTGGTACTTGCATTTACACAAGTAGGAGGGACTTGAGCCACAGGTCATCCCAATGAGGGTGCTGTTAGCATGTAAGACAGAAAAAAGATTAGAAATAAACTGCCCTACATAAGAGGCCTTCCCTTCCCTTCCCTTCCCTTCCCTTCCCTTCCCTTCCCTTCCCTTCCCTTCCCTTCCCTTCCCTTCCCTTCCCTTCCCTTCCCTTCCCTTCCCTTCCCTTCCCTTCCCTTCCCTTCCCTTCCCTTCCCTTCCCTTCCCTTCCCTTCCCTTCCCTTCCCTTCCCTTCCCTTCCCTTCCCTTCCCTTCCCTTCCCTTCCCTTCCCCATTAAATGAGCAACAGAGCACTAAAGCCTTGTGATATATTAAGTTGTTGCCCTGGAGTGGGTTTAGACCAGGCAAGGAAGAGGTTTTGACACACCATTTGTGGGATTAGCCTCTTTTGACACCAACAATTGCTATATTTGTAATATCACTGTGACTCTAACAATGTTTTATTTGTCTAAGTGAAATAATGTTTAATTTACGGAATAAAGTACTCTATATTGTAAATTTGTGCATTGTAAATATAGATCTAATATATGGCTATAAATGGGTATGACAGTAAGTTGCTTTGAGTTATAAATGGTGTCCCTGACAATCAGTTCTTAAAAACGTTTTCCATAAAGAAATTGTAAAAGTCCAGGGACAACAAACTGCTGTCAAGATTTGGCTTTTCTGGGTGGTTCTCTGGTTTTAGCAATTAAGATTATTAAAGAGAAATCAAATGGCATGGTGACCTTAAGTTTCTGACCCTCTGCACAAAAAATATTGCCCACAAATCACACTTTAGTGCCCAGAGGATGTTTGTCACCTCTGCTGTCTGCCCTGATAAGCAAGGTACATGGGCTGTGCATGGTTTTTCAGTTTCAGTCTTTCATCAGGAGTAAGATTAACACTAAGAAGTGAAAAACTTGCATTCATAGCTTAGCACTCCTTTTTTATTCTGCTTCACCCTTTTAGTAAGTGGTACCTGCTTAATTCCAGATAATCTATTTTCCTGAACGTTTTAGGGAGTTTGAAGTATCCAGTGTTAATGCATAGCCAGTGGGGGAGGAAGAAAAGGTGGTTCTGGTGCAAAACCAGAATCCACAATGATTACAGGGCCATGAAACTCATCTTCAGTCCAAGCCACTGATGGGAGACTCTTCCTTTTAAGCAGTGCTGAATCACCCTCAGAAACTTACGCTCTACTTATTAGGCAGAGAAGAATAAAATCATATGCCCCACTACTGTATAAGTGCACTACAGGTGCACAGGTCTTTCACAGGCTCTGTAAATTTTCCACCTATGAGCGGAAGAGGAGATGCCAAAACGACTGCGTTGAGGTTCCAAATACCTCATGAAAAAGCTTGCTTGCCCATTCAAATAATTTGAAACGAGATCAATGCATTGAAACACTGCTTTTAGTATACACTAGCCCAGCCATTTATTCAGTAGCATTTGGATAATTCGGATTCTGTCAGATCTGCATATTGTCTTGGACCCTCTCCTCCCTCAGCCCTGGGCTCTCGGTGGGGACCCAACTGCCCCCTCAGTTTGCGTGGAAAGAAAATGATTCCATGTGCTAAACACATGCGCACGCTCAGACACGTATGTGGTCTTGCCTCCACATTGCTACTAAGGATCGCCACTGCAACATAGTCTCTTTTGCTCTTTAACTGTATTTTATTTCAACAGGTGCCTTTTCAGTGGAGCAGCAATTCAGCTAGCACTCACCTCCCATCATGGCACACGTCTGCAGACCTGCAGCTGCTTATGCCAAGCCACATTTGTCCTACTCACTGTATATTCAGATTGCATTTCTGGTAGGACTTACTACTGAAGAAACGGGTCAAGCATGCAGGAATTTTTGACAAAGACTTCTTTAAAACAGCCCTATCAATCTATTGTGTACTGTATTTCACTCACACGTTATGAAATAAGACTAGGGAAAATGTTCATCTGTGAAAAATTCCCCAAAGAGAGGCACGTCAAGACCACTAGTCTTTCCATATTGTTATGAATGAAACTCAAAGTTTCAAGTATCAACCCTCAAAAGAAATCACTAGGGATTTCCACTGATTTCCACCCCCTTTCAATTTTAAAGTAACTGCATTAAAAGTATGTGTATTTATACAGTAAGGCATAATGCACACACACACAGAGAACAGCGACTGCTGCTCCTGATGCAGTCAATGACAAAAAAATTGGCTGTGGTTCAGAGAATACTCCATGTTTTGGAGACTGTCATGACAGGCAGGGATTAGATTTTACATGAGTGGTGATGAGGATACTTCTACTGACATGTGGGGGCTGTATGTTTTCTTGCCAATGGTGCTGAGCCACATAATTCATCTTTCTCACTAAGAAAGGAGCACATCGGCTACAGAGACTGCCTGTTTACACAGGGAGGACTACACCATGCACAAATGGAGCATAGCTATATAATGAATCCAGCAAAAGAGATTATTAAGGCTGATTTTCTCCCTGTTAATTATTTAGAATTTCTTACCTTTTGTAGCTGGGACTGGCATTGTTACAGAGCAACTGTGCTAGCTTGTCACTAAGAACAAATAGCAGAAAATCAGCCCCTGCAGTTGTAGAAAAGTACTGTTTTGAGACATTTAAAATGCATATTTTCTTTCAAGATTCCTCACTTCTTATTTAGTCATACTGCTGTGTTATAAGCAGTCCTGTACAGGGCTTGTTTCCTTAGTTTTCCTATAATCACTCAAAAATATATATTTTTTTAAATTTCTACTTTTCATACCTTGAGAATGAACAGTTGTGGGACACAGACCACCCAGATAAGTGTGGGAGAAGCTGCAGCACCAAATATCCCAACAGAGCTTGGTTATCACCAGTCAGTAAGTACAGGTTTATGGTGAATGCTTACTTTTAGATACCTCATCTACAGAACAGTAAAAATAAAAAAAGTAAAATGTTTCTATTCTGTATTATATCTGGTATATTGCTTTACCATTAATATTTTTAAAGAGTTTATTTAAAGGCAGTTACTGGCAGTATGTTGTTTTTGTAGAGTGTAGATTGAGTGGACTAGACATCTTTTTATTTTAAATCAGTGTATTTTTTTAACTGATCAGCACTTACTATTTTTGTTGCTCACACGTGTAGCGCAATACTTAATGAAGCTGGCAAGCAGTTAAAAAACCCTGGTAAGCATGTTTCAGCTCTGTCAGAGTCACTGTATGACCAGGTGGGTTTATGTTTTGGAACCTTCCCCTGAGCCATGCAAGCCATGATGGGACTTTTTGTCTGTGCAGTATAAAGGTATGCTCATGAGCAATTTCCGTGCTACCCTCTTTTTTTAAACCACCTCAAATAAAATAAGACTGAACCTAGACGCTATGCCAAACAATAAAAACTTGAGATTAGCGGGCTTTAAAAATGTTATCTGCCATTCCAGCCCGGCAATTTTGGATTTCCGGGTTTGAGCAATCACGAGTGATAAAACAGGTACAATAAAAGACACTGTTCTCATGATATTTCCAGAATGACCAGACAGTAAATCTCACTAAGCAAATAGATTTCCAGCATACCTCTGATGTCTAAAGGTCTGAATAAACAGAATTAATTTATTAGGATTCACTCATCATTTGGTCTGAGTGTGACCCAGTGTTTGTGTAGCAAACGCAGGCATGGCTTTTAAATTATCTTGTAATCTTCAGTTTTGAGTTTGTGGTTCAAATGAAACTGAAACTTGAAAATCAGAAACTCAGCTATTATCTTGTTTTGTTCCAGTTTCCACCTCCGGTAATAATTTAACTCATGCTTCCTTGAACCTTAGCCTATGCTTACCAAAAACTTGTCAAACCTAGCTCAAATGTGGGGTTCAGCAGCAGCATCGTGGTGGCAACCAGAGTCAGGATGCAGTGCCATGGTATTAAGCACTATAAACTAAAGAATCCCAATGCAAAGAATTTTAAAATTACTGCTAAGCTTCTTTTATTAGAAATGGCACAAAGCTACAACAGGAGGAGGACTGAATTCTTGGGAAGTACAGGAGACCTGAAATATTTTCTAAGACAGCGAGAGGATGTTTTGGGAACATAGATGCACGTGTGGAACACTTTCCTCTGGCTCTGGTAGCCAGATTTTAAAAGGAGTGAGGTTCATTTAATATACCCTGTAAAAGCATCAAAAAGGCAAGACTGACCTGTAACAATAAGGGCATGTCTGCACTGGAAACTGGCTGTAGATTTGGTGCATTAAAGGGTCCACAGCAGCTGCTGTGCATGCAGTACAGTAACACACCACATATTCCCATCCTTATGGGAATAGTGCTTCTTGTACCAGGTCTTTGAGCATCTCAACAGAGAAGGGGGTATTTCTCCACACTGCAGCAAAGTCTGGTTAATCACCATGGAAAATGTCCCCAGGCAGGGTTTTTGGGAGGATACCACCACCCTTAGAAGGCTGAATTGCTTTCTGTCATGAGAAACAGGTCTGCTATTTCTCCAGTCCTTTGGGTGAATCCCATTTAACCCTTGCTGTGGTGTCCTGAGGAGCTCTTTATTGGACTCTCAGGCAGAAGAAAGGAGTGAACAGTACCTTGGGGAGCTGCAGATTTCCCATGGGATGTATGTTTGGAGCCTGAAAGGTTTGCCTTTGAGGTCTGAGTTGGAGGCCAATAAATCTTTGCCAGTTACTGCAGCTGCTTCAAAAGGAGAAAAGACCATGTGGTAATCAACTGGAAAAAGGGACTTTGGTATGTAAACTGACAGAGAATAGTGCCCTAAGAACTACTGCCATCAACTTAGGACCCAAGACACTGCAAACATATAGCTTGATACATGTGCAATCTGAAATCAACGATTGCTAGTCTATGAGACTAACAGCCACTGGGTCTACCTGAGACTGAGCACTGCTGGTCACAACACTGTTGGCTGCAGTAGAAATGATTAGTAGAAGATGGTTACTCTCTCGAGGGGAACCAACAAAGGAGACAAAACGTGCTAGAAAAAACCCCAAATGCCAGTGTTCTTGTTGCCCCCACTTTACAACTGGAAACTTGAGGCAGAGAAGGGTTAGTTTGATTCATATCACCTACAGAATCTGCTGCAGACTTGAGAACCATGTCTGGTATCTAAAGTCTGGGTCCAGGTCCTTTCATATAATCCCACTTCCTTGCTTCCTGCTTCATTAAAATTGCTTGGTGAAGTCTAAAGTACCATTGCCAAAACAGCTGCCTCACTATGTATTTTTTATTCATTCATATTTCACCTCTGATTTTCACTAGAAACCACAGCTTCTCCAGCCTGGGCATTCCTTTTGACACTGCAATAACAAAAAAACATTTCGCTCATCACTTTCTCCCAATGGGAGTATCATGTACTCTGCTTGTATCTTCTGCGTGCTGGAAACACTCTGCTAGAGATTCAGAACTCACAGCTCTAATGCACACTTCTTATCTGTGTCAGACTGGGTAGACAAGAGCTTAAGAGGGAAGAGATGCAATTTTTTTTCATCTTCTCTGCCTCCAGATCTCACCTCCCTGTTCTTACAGTCCCTGTAATAGTAGCAGGAGAAAAAGAGAGAGAGGCTTGGGATGGCTATTGTGATAAAAATTAGGTGTCTCTAAAAGGAAGCCCTTTTCACCTTACAGTATTTGCTGATTTTCTTCACTAAATGTATGGATGCCACTGAGAAAAATGCCAAAATATATTAGAGCAGCCACAGACATCAGACTGTAAGGCAAACTAACTGGGAGTAAGGATCCTGTTGAGTTCAACGAGTCTTTTGTGATTTTCAATGCACTATGAAAAAATGCCTTCAAATTACCCAAGTATGTTAATAGCTGACTAATGCACAAGCTGGCAGGAATCATTGCTGCTTGAGCACGGCTCATTAATCTTACTGTTCATTAAAAAAATTCCAAACTTTTTAATAAACAATTTTTATTTAAGATTTAAAGAACAGTGGAGTGTGCTTTTTGCTAGGCAAGTGAGGTCCCTGTGAAAATAAAACATTTCTTTACATTTTTTTGTGTGTAAAGCCATCTTTCTTCCATCACTAGGTTTGGAAATGCACAGAGTACTTTCCACTTCTGTAAACTCTCAGGGCTAATTTTTTAATCTTTCTTTTCACCTTTGCAAGCTTGTCCTTCCTAAGCTGAAAACCTCTGCTGCTGATACCCAGCCTGTTTCTGCACGAGGCAGGCAGCGTTTCTCTCTGGTGAGGAGCTGGGGGGCCGTTGGGGAGCAGAAATGAGAGGAGACAGCTTCTTGCTGACAGCTGGACAACATGTTGCGTGCTGGCCCGCAGCACTTGAAGTACCACTTCACATCAGTTCAGACCCAGTTGTGGTCGTGTTTCCACAGGAGAAGACACCTCCAGGGCTTCCCGTTTCCCTGCCGTCCTGGGAAATACTGCACTCCACCTTTGTGAAACGGATACCCAGGCCAATTTTTTATACTGGGCAATTGCCTTCATGTTCCTTTTGCCTGTGCTTGTGGTCTGAAATGTTGTAGTGGAATAGACAACTCTGTCCAGCCTTATTCTTTGGGATCCCTTCATCTGTACAACATGACTTATTCAATGCAGTAGTGAAAATGAAAAATAAACTGCATTATCACTAGGAGTTACAGAAACATAATTGGTTTTGGTGATGTTTTGTCAAGAAACAGTAGGGCAGAACAGCTTAACATCAGATGTTGCAAAGTCCTGATTGCACAGAGCAGAGAGGTAGAAAAAAACCACAAAACCCCATCTGATCAGTGTTATCACTGATATTTTACGTTCACGTACATCTCAGTACAGACATATGCTAACTTTTCTAAGTAAATGCTCTTCAAGGTTTCTACAATAATTTTATTTGCCTTTCAAAACAACCCAGGCTTCAGGATTTATTAATGCAGCAATTAGTATGCTGATCATGCCCAGCATGCTTAAATCTTTATTGGCTGTATGCACCACCGAAAGTTTTAGTTTTATTAAACCTGAGCCTCCTACATACTGCTGTTTAGTGTGTGTTACAAAACTAAGATCAGCTCTGAATGTAATGTAACCCACATGTTGGATTGCTTGCTTCAGTGACTTACAGAAATATTTCAGGTAGCAAGTATTTTCTTAGTACTCTGTTATAAAAATATGTCAGGCACACAATGTTTGCATTATATGTTCCTTTTCTGTTATAGAAACAGAATTCTGCACCAAACCCCTGTGATCCATTCTGAACAGTCATTTGCACCAACTGTGTATCAAACTACTGTGAATTATCATGTTTCACTGAAGATTTTGCAGTGAGATAGACAAGGGTTAAATTAAGGTACAGTTATATTCATCATAATTAGATGGATAGATAACTAGATAGAGTGCATACTGTATCTACAAAGCAAAAACTAGACATAGGTTGTAGGTTTTATTCACATGAAGGAAGGGGCAAGTGCAGCTGAGATGTTTTTTTTCCCCCAACAAGTGCCAGAGGCTGTAGGAAATCTGTCAGGCATGGTACGAGGCATATTGATCTTTGCAGAATTGTCTGTCTTTCATACCCTGAAGACAAAAATGTCAGCATGATGGAGCAGCCTCCTGAGAAGCCCTGGTCTGAGCCCCTCAAGGCAGCGCTGTCCTGCCCCCTGGCTAGCAGGCACCAACTGGGCTCTTCCTACAAGCACACCTATTCTCCCACCACAGCATCCAGCTACAATACTGGTGTTTACAGCATCTACAGGAAAGAGAAGAGCCAGGGCCGATATGATCTGTAAAAATAATTGCAACAGGTGATGCAGAGGCTTGGCCAGGTGGTTAAAAAGGTTTATTGCCTTTCACCATACAAAGAAGAGGCAGTTTGCCAAGTTTGTTTCAGATTCAGTCTGTGGCGATTTATATAATTAATCTGACTAATGGAGCTAGTCTAAAGAGATGTCTAACAATACATGAATTGCCCCCTGTAATGTACAGTTTAGTTTTGGTTCCAGCAGATGAACTTTCAGACTGTAGCTGCAGGTGACATCCCCAGCCATCGATCCCCTTTCCATCCCAGGTTATCATCTTCTGTAAAAGTGGAAGAGGAAATGGGTTTGCTGTTGTGCTTACACTGTTGGCTGCCTGGCACACTGATCTGATACAACGTGTAGGCACTCTGCTCTCTTCTGCCACCTCTGCTATGGCAAGAGTCTCCCACCTGGGTATTGTCAACACTAATGTCCAAGGGGCCCTGGTTAATATCTTAAATTTCTGTGGCAGGATTTGCCGAAGCATCTCTGTCAGAGCCCCCCTTGAGTGCAGGATTTAGGACTAAGGGCAGATGGAGAGCTTTGCATTTGCAGAGCAAGAACAGCGCAGACAATCCGGGATTCGCCAAATTACACCAGCAAAAAGAATCTGAAGCCTGGCAGATGAACCCCACCACCCCACCACTCTGTAGCCAAAATTCTGTGTTTAAACATATTACACTTATTCTGTTATACTGAGATAGCTGGCAAAGATGTTCTCGGGGGGGGGGGGGGGGCATTAAAAAAATAGATAACTCTTGAAGCTAGCCAACAAATTTCTGCTCCATCAGCTGAATACATTTGAAAGTCAACACACTCAGGCTTTGTTGGAGCTAATTCCAGCACTTAGGATTTAAGTGCGAATCCCCCTCCCTTACCCATAAATACACACATTTAAATGTGTTTGAGTGTTTCAAGTCATCTCGAATTCCATGGCATCCACAGAAAAAAAGCCAGTCTAAAGTCAACAAAGCCCACAATGACGTTGTAAAAAGAGGTGCTATTGGGAATTCATTTCTGTTTTCTATGCTATATCCACCGCTGTTTGCACAATTGCTAGCCCTGAAAATACAGTCTTAAAGTTAAATTGGGTTTATCTTTGTTAATCATCATAAGCAGCAATACAGTTTTTCAGATTTAGTAGAGATCTAGTCAGGCTAAGCAGATTATGAAAAACTCTAAAAGAGTTAAATTTGATGTAAAACAAGTGTTTTGGGGATTTAAGCATGTTTTTTTCTCAAAATTTACAATGATTGAAATCCAGATAATAGCAACAGACAACATGGATGAAACCCCAGAACTGCTAAAACCAATGGTAATTTGGCTATCAACTGGAGCAGGATTTTATATGCTGTATCTGTTCCTGCTTCAACATCTTCCGTCCAACCTACTAGATTTATTTCAGTCATATCCGTATTGAATCTGGGCCAGTTAGCCCACCTCTTTTTCTCTTATAAAGCACATGCACAACCTTTACTACCACAGAATAAGTAATTCATAGATCAGGGCTACTTTCCCAGTCTCCTTCCAACCTTCACACAGAGCAACAGGGCTCCGAATGGCTTGGTGGCTTTCCAAAAACTGCAGAGGGTGACTAAAGGAGCAAGAAGGTAAACCTAGGTTCCTCCAAAACATACGCTAGTGCCTGAAACCCCTTTCTTGCTGATCCAGTTCTTCATGGTGGCTGCACCATGGTGAATACATGCCTCAGCTAATGCAGGGATGATGCCTGGACCTGAGCCGGGTGGCACCCAGTTGGAGATGCAGTGACCAAGCGCGGGCGTCCCAGGGATGCGGGCATGCTGCAGAGCCCAGCCTTGGAGCAGCCTACCTGAAGAGGTATGGGACCAACACGGGTGGGGAGGAGGAGGAACACAGCTGGATGTGACTGGAAGAGTTCAAAACACGAACCCCCACAACTGCGTTGCTGTTCCTGAGAGCATTTACTATGGGAGGAGCAGAGGACCCACCAAAATGCACAGTGTCCCCCGTAAGGGGACAGTGGCTGCTACAGTCCCTATGGTAAAGGTTATGGAATTCTTCATTTTGATGTTTTGAGGACTCTGACAACCACACATGCATATTTAGGTGGAAAATAACCCTCTTCACTTTATCTCCCGGTATATTTAAACAGCCCACTAATCTCCAACAGACTCGAACAACTTTACCTACCCTTTCCTTCCCTCTCCATCTCCTCCCCTTGCTACAAGGGAGTCAACCTGTGTACACAGTTGTATAATTTTTCCCAGGTTAAAGATCCTGGAGTTTTACTTCTGTTCCTGACATTCCCAGTACTGGGCACTGGCAGAGAGAATACTGGGATGGCTAATGATCATTCCTTCAGACATTTTACTAGATCCTTTTGAGTGTAATACTGAGATTATACCTTCAAGCCTAGTACTCTGCTGCTTTTAATAGCTTGCCTCATACAGTCCAAACAAGTTTAGTATTAAAATAAAGTAATAATAAAAAGAAGCGTAGAGGTGTTGCCACAAAACCATCTGTTCAAACATCATCAAGAGGGGAAATCCTGCATTTAAAATAATAATTTCTACAGCCTGGCATTACTGAACAGTCAGGCTTGCCTGCTGAAGCAGGTAGGGCTATTGTTAGAGAATTTTCTTTAAATAAATAAAGATTTTTTTTTCAGCTTGTGTGAATGAGCTGAGTCATATTTAATGGCTTATCCGGTTTATGCCCGAGTTCTTTCAGGACTCAGGTGGAGGCCAAAAGAGAAACAGAGTTATGCCGCACTCCTATTTTGTTCAATGTGGCTTTTGTCTAACAATTCTCCACCCTTCTCAGTAAGCACTAAAATTTTAAATTGTTGTCTTTACATCTTTCATCAAACTTTCATTGTATAGTTGTATGAAAGCTGAGCTGAAAGAGCGTTTCTTCAAAGGGATGCTACTAAGAATCCAATGTTGTCTGCAGTTTGCATTAAAGCCAGACACTTTGTTTTATTTTCAATTACCATGCAGAATCATACATACTCTCCCCTTTTTTATCATCAGAGCTGAAGAAGAAAATCAGAGGTGAAACTGTGTTGGCAGCTATAGGATGCCCAAAATGCTTGACTGCTCCTGCAGAAGGGTGCTACTTAAGTCCTGCTTAATAACAGACAAACAAGTTCCTTGCTGGCATGACCCGATCAGCTGAATTCAGCCTCTGTTGTCTTTGTCAGCACTGGGAAAATAATTCAGATTAAGCAGAGTGTGACTTTGAAATAGAGTGGCTAGGCTGGTGCCTATCGCCCTGTGTGTACATGGGTAGGTCCCTCTCAGGTTGGAAGCAAACGGCCGAGCGCAAGGCGGAGGCGAGGGCCAGCGTCTGCAGCGCAGCAGCTGGGCAGGACAGACCTCGGCAGCAGGAACCTCCTCCGGTGGTTTCTGTTAGCTTTTGGGAGCTTTGGCCCGCATTTGGGTCCTCACAGAGAGCCACCTGCAGAGCACCCACCACTTGCCCTCCGTCACCAGGTGAGGAAGAAGAGGGTGGCTGACCTCTCGCTCTGAGGCCACACGCCTGCCTGCCTGTGCAGAAAGCAGGCAAGAGTCTTCCCACCACTGGGTGACAGGCATTAAACACCCCACTCTGCTGGTTTGACCCTTCAGGACAGGCTACAGGAGCACAGCTTGCCGCGTGCTTCAGTCTAGCCTGGCCCAAAACATCGGCTAAATTATAAGCATCAATCCTCTTTAATATTTTTTTTTAAAGAAAGTAAAAGTTTTTTTATCTAATGTATGAGATACTTTTTTTCCTCCTATTGAGGAGGAGTAGGATTTGTAATCACAAAAATACTTAAACACGCTCCAAGCTTTAAATGCCACAGGGGATTTATTCAGCACTCCAATGTGTTAATGGATGAGTTTAAGTACGTGCCTAAACACACTGCTGAATTGGGGCCTAAACCAGCATATTTTCATTTTATTTTTATTATTATGAAATTTCTTTAAATACTCATGCAAATAACTTGGTGAAACTTGACTTCACTGGAAAAACATTTACTGGAAATTATTTCTTAATTAAAATCTGAAACCATAATTTTTCATCTACAGATGATGTGCAAGATTTTTCCAGTGTGAATTTGATGTGGTACAGATTTTCAGGTACAGAGAAAAGAAGGAGGGGGAAGAGGTGGGCAGTCATCTGGAAACTGTAGGGAAATATGGCAGAGGCAAGGGAAACCAGCAGGCATGTATAACAAATGCTATAAAAATATATCCACAGGTTTTAATCAACAATTTCTGGGAAGAAAATTCCTTGGGAAAAAACTTGTTTCGTTGCTTCACACTGAAATTTCTGAACAGATTCAGAAAGGGGGTTTTTAATATAAACTGTCCTTGGAAATTAGAGTTTCAAAATAGATACAGCACAGCGAGCAGCTGGGAAGAAACTCGGTTGACTTCTGTGAGGTGCAGAGCTTGAAATGCTGACTCTGTTTTAACGTCTTGCAGCCCCTGCCTCCCCCACCCTGCCCGGCTATTTCCTGGCTGCCGCTCTCCTGCTTGAACTGGAGCCCAACGAAGCAAACTGTCACAACAATTGTGACTCAAAACCTATGTATTTCTCAAAACTGTATTGCACTCTTCCAGGTAACCAGCTTCTTTACTGCCCTGAGCTGCAAATGCTGAAGTAGATGTGAAGTATAATTTGATCGCCAGTCTACAAGAGAGATATGAGGAGGTGCAGCTTTCTGCTAAAAGAAGACTCAGAGCAAAGAGTTCCTATCTGTACACTGGGGAAACACCCATGTCACAGCTGAAAAAGAAAAATAAAATTACAGGATGAAATCTCCTCATGTGCAGACAGCACAGTGCCAACATCTGACATAGGCACGGATGAGTGTTTTGCAGCATTTAAAAGTGCAAGAGATCAGCACCAACTGCCACATTCCTGCTACTGGTGACATGCTACTTACAGAAAGTATTTAACCCTCCCCTCCAGCACTCACCTTCAATGATACAGCAGCAAAAAGGCACCTGCCTTTGCAGATTTTATTACCACAACTGCCCTGACATCTGCCAGGAGCATCAGCGGCCACCGGTGTTTGCCGCTGCCGACGTTCGGCATGAGCAGAGCCTCACGGCAGCACCGCAGCCAGTGTGGCACGACAAAACTCACGTACAAGCTCTGTTTAATGCTTCTCCAACAGAGTCACTGCAGGGCTGAACCTAGACCCATAAACACACTTTAAGGGTTAACATTGCAGAAAACTGAGAGTTTATGGTTAGAGGTGTTTTGGGGTAGGTTACTGCTTGACACTTCACAAAATCCTCACGCTGCCCTTTTCAAAGCTCGGTGACGGAGCTGTCATCGACCACAAAAGCCAGCCAAAGCGCACCAGTGCTGAGGATACGTTTATGTGCATGGTTTTCCTATGCTCAGGAAATCTGGGGGTGGGGACGGACGGAATTGCACATGCCAGTACCAAACATGATGGACACTGTCCCTGGGGCAGCAGTTGCAGCCGGCACCCCGCCAGCAGGATGTACCCCGGTTCTGGGCCGGTGCCTCTGAGCTTGGAGGGTCCTTCCTCCTGAAAAGTGAGAGCCATACCTACCCCACACGAGGATGTGTGAGGATTAGCTCTCTGTAAAAACAGACGTCTCCTCTGTGGATCACAATTTATATTGTGTGAGAGGCCTTGCCCAGGACTGGGTAGCGCTGCCTCCAGCCCTGTGCAAACACGCGGGCTGACAGACGGTCTGTGACAAAGGGCTCCTGGCCCGAAAGTGTTGGGACAGGTGATGGAGACAAACATGCGGATGGGAGAGGGGGAGGAGGAAGGTGATGGATGGAACTACAAAAGTAGCAGGATGTCTTTGTGCTTAATAGCTGCCAAGTGCTCCATCAGGGCTATTTGGCTGAAATAAAAAGCATGTGAACTCTGCAAAAATAAAAGCACAATATTGTAATTGCAATACAAGAAGCCAGAGATACATACTTATAAAAGAAAATAACATTTAAAGCTATTTTTAAGCTTTAACCTATTTTAAAATAACATTTAAACCTTTTAATTTAAAGACAGACTTCTTGGGGAAAAAAAAATAATCCATGTGGACTTTAGCAAATCCTGGGAACTTGCCCTCTACTCTTCTGTCTCCTGGTGGGAGAGCAGAAACTTTGTGAGGACAAAGATCAAACTGTCTGTGAGAGGGTAGCAAACCCCATATAGAAACATCTTCCTCCTTCCCTGAGGGTACAGATACCTCTCCTTTATCTTTCTGGACAGGATGTGTCCTGGGGCCAAATGAGGCCAAGGAAGAAACTGGCCTCTCCACATGGCACCGTGGCCCAGGAGCAGCACACCGCAGGATTTTTCTAGCAGAAAATACCAACAGCGTCAGCACAGAATTGCCAACTGCCACAGCCTTTTGGGGGAGCCAAGGATATTGTGATTTTTAAAGGAAGTTTGCAGCAAGGAGGAAAGTAGGGTTATGGCCAAGGGAGCAACCTTACAGAGCACCCCCTCTAAGGGATTGATTTGAGGGCTATGGGGTTTATGATGGATTTCCCCATGAATCCTTATTCTCCACGTGGCTGGAGGGACAGATCCAGGCCCTGCACAGTCCACTTCTAGTCTGTGTAGAGGGAGCTGTTAACTGAGAAACTGAGCATTCAATGGGGAAAAAGTTACTTAGAAAGTTTCTTGCGAGAAACAGCAGTGAGACCAAGTAGTAGAGGGATGTGTTACAGTTAAAATAATACAATTATTCCCTTTCTTCTTTCATTCTACCATTTATTAATCTTTTCTTTCTCCAGTCCCACAGGCCAGTTCTCCTCTTGTGTAGGAAATGAAAGTCAGGAAGGGTGCCACTGAATTCAGTGATTCGTCTGGACTCCATGCAGTAAATGCTGTATTTTATAATTTCCCTTTCAATGAATTTCTGTGCAGGAGAAAGTAATAATCTCTTTCGTCTTCTGAAAAAGTACTTGAATTAATAATTCATTTATCTTAATTAGTTTTTAAAAAATCTTTCCAGAAGAGAGCTTACTTACAAAAATATTTTTTTTACTTCTTACCTGTGATCATTACTTACATTTAATACAACAGCTAATCCCCCATGCCTAATAATTTATGTTCAGTCAAGTTGCCTTTACAGTCATAAGAAAGATTTCTGTTGAGTCTAGTGAGAAAAGGCATTGGGCCCCTAATCTACTGGCAGAGACCCCAGCCAAATTGCTGCACCCTCTGCAAAGGCCAGAAACAAAGTGAAGAAGATGGGACATAAAGAAAAAGAGGGCGAGCGAGCGAGCGAGCGAGTGGTGGAAGGAGGGATGAAGAGAAACTTCCAATGGCCTTTCTGTGGAAGTCAATGGCAATTCTCATACTGGCTCTGTTTGCAGGAACATGCCTTTAAGCAATTGAGCTGAGCCCTGCCTTGGCGTAGGATCAAGCCTCACAGACCCCCATCCAAATCTCCCATCCTATTCTGTGCTAAGCCTGATCCGACAGCAGGTGAGATCCTAGTGTTAACAGTCCACTTCCCCTGCCGTTTCTATCTCCATGGTGAATGACTCACAAGTTGTCCCAGTGGTCTTTGCAAGTAGAAGAAATAAATGCAGGGGTTTTTTAATGGAATAATTTTAAAATAACAGGTACTTAAATCAAAGGCTACAGCTGTGCATAAAACTGCTACTTGCAAGCATTTTCATTCACTATCTAAGTGAATCTAACTATACAGGGCCATTAAAACATTTTCCTCTTTTGCCTTGTGCAAAGAAGAATTTTGGGTGGGTTTGCAGTTTTAAATCAAACTGGACTTTTTCACAATTGTGAAATGGGAGGAAGGAAGAAGAGATGCAAGACAAAGGAAAAAAAAACAAACCCCAGAATTGTTGACCTTGTTCTAAACTGCTCAAAATCACATTCACTCAGAATAACTTCACAGAGGTGCCCCTGGGTGGTCTTGCTTCCAAAGACACAGCGAGATCTCTGCCTGATACATTTTACTTTATTAAACTTGGGGAAATGAAATATACCTGGAGGTGGGAAGTTGCTTTGCGTGCAGCCATATCCATTGGGCTTTAGGAGCGCTTGGGACTGGCACTTGGGAGTTTTCAGTCTTAAACTGTCAAGGCAAAGGTCCACCACTAATTCCAGGGGGTTAACTTCATGATTTCACACATTAGGCCAGTCTCCATAAAAGCAAATTCCCTTGCATGGGGGACTATGTGAGCTTGCATGTTGCGAGTCTTTTACAGGAGGGTTGGGTTGCATATCTTGCACATAATTCAAGAAGAAACAGAATCTAACTGATCTAGGCATGCAATTTCTGCTGCCTAAGGCCTATTGAAGTGCAAAACTGGAACACGGAAATCCCTGGGGGAACTTGCACACTGATCTATGGTCCCCACTCATATCGTAAGTGCTGCTGTTTTCCTTCTTGCCAGAGACCTGTTTCTGAAATGAAAAACAGCATTCTGGAAAGCAAGCATCACTATCTTGGGAGCAGAGCTTTGCATACGGAAACCCCGTATTTTGGGGATCAGCTCTTCTACAAACACAAATGCAAAGTGTTTTGACAGAAAAAAAGAATACTTAATATGCTATTCACTTATTAGAAACGTAGACAGTTATGTCTCTAGTAGTACACTTAATTCCAGATATGCAAAACAGTCACTTTCAAAATAGCAGATGGCAGGATGAGCCACAGCCCTGTTGTAATAGTTATCACCAGCTTATGGGTACATCACCTCCCTTTTGCCCACGTACATTCCAGATCTTCAAGTGCAAGCGAATTAACATTTTAAAACAACTACGTGATCTTGCCTGGTGCGATGTTACTCTTCATGAGCTTAATTTCCCAAGAACAGGAAGGACAAGCATTGATCAGGTTGGGAAAGGCAATGGATTTTACATCCAGTGCTGCCTGAGCAAGAAGGCAGTGTTCATTCATCATACTGTAAGTTTCTTTTTCCAACAAACTGAGGAAAAAAACCATAGTGATGGCAAATCAAAAGGATCCGATTTAAATTACTAGAAAATTTCTGGTGTATTTTGCACTAAAAATCAGTGGTGACTTTGGTTCAGTAGCTTTTTACATCTTGCAAACACTTCAGATACCAAAAATCCTTGGTTAGCAGAGCTCTAAAAAGACAAAAAAGTTCTCCTCTCTTACATACATTTTAGCAACTGAGCAGGTCAGACTGCAAACCAACAGCAATGCATGGGGGAACAGCTCTGTGCTCTCACAAGTCTCGCGCAGAGAAAAGAAGTATTTTTTCTTCCCTTGAAAGTTCACTAAAATGAAAGCCAAAAGCTGTTGGTTTCCACTAAACTACATCTTTGGGTTATGTCTTTATATGAACAGGCTGCCCCTTTTGCAATACCCTCTTTTTCACCTTCTCTATTTGTTATCTTGATTTTTCTTGCCCCCACTTTGGTCATCCCTGTTGGCTACAACTCCAGTCTCTCGCTGTTCCTGGTCTTGGGGTACAGGGCAACACTAGCCAGGGTGAGATGGACGAGCTCTGTGTTTCCCGGACCAGTGGTTGTCTGCAAGACATCCCAATGTGGCAGATGCCAGCAGACCCTCTCTCCTGCCACAGCACAGCCTTCCCACACTAGCAAGTGAAATAGGGCTGAGACTGAGAAACACTGAAAGCAGTGTCCTTCTGACAGCTTTTCCAGACTTGTCTTTGACCAGCTGGTCAAAATAATAATTCAAAAGAGGGAAGTTACTGAAATATTGCCTACAAAGGTTAGGACACACTGAAGTCCACTGCTTGGTTTCCAGAAAGGATGAAGCAAATGTGCATTTGGTGTCACGGCTCCTGCTCTGAAGGAAAAGGCAAGGAAGACGAGAGGTTTTGCCAGAGCCAGGCAGAGAGGCTCAACATTAAGCTCTCAGCCCGTTCAGACTTTCGGCATTGCACTGCCTCTTCATGGTGAAAACTTTCACATTTAAACCAGGAACCTTTTATCCGGAGAGCTAATTTCTTTTGTTTGAAATGCCCAGGAAGCCTTGTAGCCCAGCGTTTTCACAGGGTTCCCTCCAAGTTTTCACTTTGGTCTTAAGAAGATTTCACCTACAAGTGCTTTCCTTTTCTGATAGATCCAAACAAGGCTCCCCACTTTCTATGAAGATTAATTTAGATTTTCTATTGCGGAGGTATCCACCCCCCAGCCACGTGATTCCCCTCCTTTTGAAAACTAGGTAAAGCCTGTAAAGAGGCAGCTGTGTTTCAAGCTCTTTGAACAGTGTCTCTTATAGAAGAGGAGAATAGATAAGCCGTCTTGCAAACACTGTTAGTAGAGACCAGTAATCAGTGTAGAAGAAGTCTGCACTGGGAATGAATGTATCAATTTACCTCAGGCTGTGCACTTCAGAGATGGGCTTTGCCCTAGATTGGGTACATTTTAAGCTTGGCCTGTAAGTAAAACTAAACCACTTTGTTATGACAGGGGTTTGTTTCTAAATTGCAGATTTTCCCCATTTGTGTGAAAAGGCATGCTGATGACACTCTAAACCTGCCTCTTTGGGGGTTTTGCTTTGTGAATACATACATTATGCACACAAGCACTCAGTGTTTATATATGTGTGTGCGTGTAAATCTATCTATCTATAAATAAATTAAACGAAATGCAATTCAAAACTTCCCTTCTCCCCATGCACATAAGCTGGCTATAAAACAGTGGTTAAAAATCACACATTGTACAGTACATCATTGATTTCTTAATTTGCACATTTCCTATCAGCACTAAGGAAGGGATTCCTGGGAACTGTAAAGCATCATTATTTGCCTTCCTTACACAAATGTTTGCGTCTTTTTGGTTTTTCGCTCCAGTGCTTGTCAGGTTAAAACCTTACCTCTGTTATACATAAAGTTAAAAGCAGAAGATTGAAAAGTGCTCTCTGCTAATCTAACCCTGTGCAGACTGAGGTGAGATGAACACTCTAAGAAAGCCAACTGAAAAAACTAAATTCCTGTGATTCCTGCAGAATTAGTGCTTCAACCACTAGCTGGGAACAAAGTCAAGTTGTGTGTAGTTGACTTTCAGAAGAAAGTTTTCACATCCTGGAGGAAGATAAGCACATCCAGTTCTGGGAGTGCATGGCGAGACACTGAGATGGGGGAACAACTCCATGTGCTTCTTATTCCCTAAAAGGAGGGAAAGCTGAAATATAGGATAGAAACCTTCAGGAAAATAACAGAGATCTCTGCTACTTAAAAGATCAATGATTCAAAGCGACTAGCCTGAGACTATTCAGTGAAACTGCTTCAGTTGAAGATCTCTGGAACTTCAGTACAGAGGAGGCTTTACATGTCTTTAAATCAAAGGTACAAAAATAGTGCCCCAAGTCTATCCTAGTGAAAGGGAAAATATTCATAAGGAAGATCTTCAAACCAAATGGATAAATAAAAAAATTGCTTTACAAAATTAGAATAGATGCAAATGGCTGCAAGGATGGAGAGTATAGAGCAGGAAAAAAAAGCTGAGTACTGTGTTCTAAGTAGGAAAGTGTAAGTATAAAGTGAGAATTTCCAAGAGTCAAGCTGAGGTAAATTTTTTGGGAAAAAAAAGCAAGTAGCAAAAGATTCATCCAGAATATCTATTAAAAAGATCTCACATCCAGTGAGAATAAGTCAGATATTAAAGGTCATTCATCTGAGATTCAGATGAACTCGAATATCTTGCCTCATCTTCTGAGAAACATGCTGTTGTTGATAATGAGAGGACACAATGGAAGGTGACTATAGAAAGGGAAATGACCATGGCATTGAAAAGGAAATTGCAATTCCAGCGGAAAAAATTTTATCAAAGTGATCAAATGAAGAAGTGGGACCGCAAAACAGAGGGTTGTATTAGTGGCATATGTATTTTAGGAGAGGTAGCAGAACAGGGCATCTTTGAGTCCACTGGTCTAATCTCAGTAACACATAAGAAAACAAATGTTGAAAAAAAAGAATATTTAAAAGGAAAGTGCAACAAGATATAAAAATATGTGACAGAAGTTTATTGAAGAGATCATATCAGCCATTTTAAACTCTTTGATAACTGATTTTCTAGACAAAGGAAATCTATTGTATCTACTCTGACCTTTGTAAGGTATCAAACATGCTGACACATGGGTAATCTTTAGAAAGGAGAAAAGAAGGGGATGAATTCAACTATTGAAAGGAAGTAAAGAACTACCTGCCAGAGAGGCAAAATCAGATTGTAATGAAAGCAAGTATCAAGCCAAAGGGAAACTACTAGAACAATTCTTCAAAGATGGATCTAATAATCATGCAAATAACTATCTCACAGAAAGTATGAACTTCACCAAAATGTCGGTATGCATTGCCAATACATAGGAGGGGCAGAATATTCATGAAGAAATAGAGCAATAAAACTGCGTTAGTAGTACAGAGCAAAACACCCTGTATTTTGGGAGCAGTAAGTGCTAAAGGTTCTTTTTATTGAATACTGACAAATAAAGATACTGTTGCTGAGAAATAGAGAGAGAAAAAAATTTATTTTAATATTAGTCGAATGACAGTTTTATAACAAAATCACACTAATAGTATGTCAGATGTCTAAAGCATCTTCTAAGAAATGGGCAAGTTGCTGGGAAAGATTTGACATATTTAGTTTCACAGCACTCTGGAGAGCTAAGGAAAATATTCCCAACTTCCACAGCAGGACCTGAGGGATGTTCAGCAAGTTCAGGCTCTACCATTGCAAACACCCAAGGCCTGTATGTGCTGCTTGTGTGATGTAGCCTAGATCGGTACTTCAGATTTAAGAGCTATTAACAGCCATACAATTGTCCATCACTATCACTGTCATTCCAATGGGGAACTGGGATAAGACTTCTAGAGGAAGAGAGACTTTATTTTTTTATTTTTTTCCCCTGAGTGTATGCTTTGGAAAGGCAGTGCGCAACTACTGAAGCAGATAATCCCCCATCTGAGCAGCAAAGCTGAGCATGTTCCTCATATTATAGGAGAAGGATCTGCTGCAGTTGTGGGTTGAAGAGAGACCCAGTGCTCAGGAAGGCCCCCACCTCCAATAAATCTGTGCTTGCAGTTCTGTAACATTTCAGTAGATGAGGACTCAGCTTAGTGATTCAAGCAGTTTAGCAGATTTAGGATCCTTCTGGATCAGATTGGAACTGGGACCATCTCATCCCCATGAGGAGGAACCTGACGAGATCTGCAGAAATAAACATAGACAGTTTGATACAGGCATGGGTAGAAGATCCCTCTCCTATTCCATGTTCCAGGAGAGAAGAAAGATCTCTGATCTAAGTGATCTCTGTTTTTCAGAGATGTTTTTGCTTTCCACTACTAACACTTCAGTGATACAGTCTGGTGTGGAATCTTTCAGGAGTTAAAAATACACCCTTTAAATGCTATTTTTAGAGTCTGAAACAGTCTTTGCTCTTAGTACTTTCCACATGCCAGAGAAATCACTAATTGCAAAAAAAGAGCAGACCTATGTGCAAATCTGGCAATGCAGTACGGGAAAGATCATCAAGGTGACTCAGAATTCGTACTTCTCTGCTTCTGTTAAGTTTACATTTACCACTGGTTTAAAGAGAAGCATTCAGACTACTGCTTTCACTTCTGAAAAATCCAACTTTTCCTCTGTGTGTTAGACCTGATTGCAATGTCTTAATCTAGACCGGTAAAGAGTTTCATGGCAGGCAGCCTAAATATCTTGTAGGCTTAGACTATGGATCCCTACCAATCCATAATGGTGTTCCAGCTATGCTAATTAGTGCATTAATACCATGCCTTGATAGGGACAACTTGGACTCATACCAGAGTAATTAGTCTTATGTATAAACTTCAGAGTGATTAAAAGATTACACATCTATTTGAAATAATTGCTTGAGAGTGCTCTTTGTAAGGGTTATAGTCAGCACAAGGATCATTTGTATTTATGTTGCTGAAAATGGTGTCTTAAAAGGACCAGCACTTCATTTAAACACTTCATTACAATAACAGCAATAATGAAGCCTCTAAACTGCTCTCTCTTTCATCCCTTCCACCACAAAATAAAACAGAATGGTACAACTAGGGAGATAAATAAGCTGACCTGGTATACAAGTTCTAGCAGAAAATACATAATAATGAGGTTGCAGCAATGGCCCCAAAGAAAACAAAGTTACAGCTTTTTCCAGAAATGTCCCCCGGCCATATCCACATTAAGCCCTCGGTTCTCCATGCTTGGTCTGGAAAGGTTCAAAACCACACAAAAAAAGATGTAATTTACTGGAATATAACAAAAATGTAAAAGTGAATGATGAGTAGATTTATTGCAAGACAAGAAACACTGAAAACATTTGGCATGCTTTTCAATTCAATTGAAAAGGGAGGTGTTTTTGATAAACCTGACATTTACCACTTTCACATTGCATCCCTTAAGACAGAGCTCCAAAATAGCTGAAAACATTGACTTTCTTCCAGAAACCAAGTAACTTGAAATAAATGAAAATGGAAGGTACTAGCAACCACAAATAATTAAAAAGTGCTTTGGAAATATGCTGATAAGAAATGTTGCTAGTGAAATAAAGGAGGAGTTGAACAAGAAGAGAACAGCATAGCCATAGGTGATGAAAATATTTGCAAATGACATCCCATTGATAGAAGTCTGTGCAGACAGTGGCCATTTTTATCCCACCAAAGGTTTGCTCACTTCTTTAGCATCTACCACCACAAACTGAGAGTCCTAACTCGGTTACTTGTAGTGAATACCACAGCATACCAGAATGGATCCTGGACATTCTCTAGTTTGTTTTGAAAGTGTGATCTCCCAGCTCAAGTTGAAACATAGTTCCTTCTAACTTAGGTGATCAGTTGTATTTATAGGGCCAAAACATTGAAACATAAATAAACCCCTCCTTTTTTTGTTGCAAATATTTAAGATTAAAAAAAAAAATCCATTGAGAAACCATTGAGGTTGCTTTAAGAATTTTTGCCATCTTCAAAATGCCTGGAAGGGCTTTTGAATTGTAGACTGTATACTTTCAAGATCTTCCTTGCATGCTTGTGCTTCAAGTCACTTTTAATGTCACAGTGATGAACATCTAGAACTTCAAAATCCAAGGCCTTTACAAGTTATTTTTATATTTCATTTGCTTATTGTGTTTTTTGTCAAGTGTTGTTTCTAAAGAGTAACCCAAAAGTGAAACTAAAGCAGTTTTCAGATTACTGCTCATTCCTACCAGAATTGGCTCTATGAATTAAATCCTTTGGCCTTTAACGTTATTCTGTATGCCCTCTGGAACTGCTAGAGGAGCATAATGTAATGAGGTAGAAGATTGTTTCATTTAGATTGAAAATTTCATTGCTCCAGAAGAGGAAACACTAGTCAAACAATGTACTTTAATACTAGAATCATGAAAACACCACCCGTAGCATTACTGTTACTTAAGGATGTCAGCTAAGCTCACTGGGGAGAACAACTCTAAGATAAAGTTATACGAACCTGCTTTTTGTTGTTACCATTGTACACAGTGATACACTAAGAGCTTAAACAAAAAACAGCTTTAGCATGGTAGAATTAAATGACACAGTAAATTTATTTCCATAAAAACTATACTTACTAATCAATTGTGATTCAATGTTGGTATTTAAAAAGTGCAGTCATGCAAATTATCATGTGTATTTTGAAGCAGCAACTGTAATCAAACAGTAGAATCTATCACCACAGAGAGTGCAATGTAAGAAAACTCAGAAGTATAGAGCTTTTTTCAATAGAAGTTTTACCACAATTTCAAAGTAAGCAAGGTTAGGGTCTAAATAACGTCCCTTGGATTTGTCCCATGATCCTGCCATTTATAAATCACTATTTTCTCGAGGCTATGCTAGTTACATCACATTACAGCTTAAAGTCTCCTCCCCTCTTTCCTCTGAATCCAGTTATGATTCTTCAACTTGTCTTCAAACAGCTTCATTGTACGGATCCTTGATACTCCAGGTGTGACCTACTTACTGTTCCTCCCCTCTGTCCAGGGCTCTGCTGTTGACTCTGCATCTCACAAGAGGTCTATATATATAGTAATGCTAATCCAGAGGCGTGTAGTAGTAGTTGGGAACAGTTTTGCAAGATCACGATCCTCCTGCCACCCTACGTGAAATCTGATTAACTGGCAATAAGCTATGTAGTAGAAGAGGAGCACTCAACTCAAAATGAGCATGCCTGACAAAGATGTAATCTATTTAGATTGCAAAATGCATTTTTTTGATCACCCCATGACTACTGCGTGCATGTTAAACCTTATCTTCCCCATGACCCTTTTCTAGTTTTCTCTTTTTTCTAATTGAACTTAAGCTAGGAGCACTTTCTTTTGTGTTTTGCACTATTGCTAGTAGAATCACAGAATAGTTTGGGTTGGAAGGGACCTTTAAAGGTCATTTAGCCCAATGCCCCTGCAATAAACAGGGACATCTTCAACTAGATCAGGTTGCTCAGAGCCCCGTCCAACCTGACCTTGAGTGTTTCCAGGGATGGGGCATCTACCACCTCTCTGGGCAAGCTGTGCCAGTGTTTCACCACCCTTGTTGTAAAATTTCCATCTTTGAAGGGAAACTTGTTGCCACCGACATTGCTGCAAATAAAAGAGAATAGACTGCACATAGTCATCATGTTGCACTAGTCAATCAGGCCCCTGAATTTTGGCTGTGAAAGATAATTCCCCATTTTCCTTTCTTTCTCCACCCCCTACCAAGTACCCTTTGAGCACAGTGAACTTGGTCATTTCTGACTGGAGAAATCCAATGCCGCAATAAAACTTGATAAAACAACTGAAGCATAGAAGTATGGATATTGGACACATTACTGCTTAGATGTTAAACTGGGAAGGAAATTTCATGGACGCAAATGCAAATAAAATTCTAATTTAATTTCTTAAGGCTAGTTCAGCAACATATATTTGGTTGCGAGTCTAGATATACCCAGTGGAGGAAAAGGAAATATGTCCAGCACTCCTTTGATTTTAACAGTTTTTTGCATACGTACCTCAATGTAGCATCAACAGAGAAGGAAAGCCAATGTTTTCAATTGGTCATGTAAATTCCTATGAGAGTTATATTAGACACAGCCTATGTGGAACGGAGTTCATATTTCTTCTTCAATTTACAGAAACTAGGAGTTTCAGTGAGAAACAGAAGATGATAAATTGTCCTGCAGAGTTTTGGTCAGAAATGGGAGTTGCTATCAACTTTGCATCAAAACATTAAACTAAAAGAAAAGAATTAGTGGATACACGCATAAATGGTCAAATGGATAACTGATTTCTTAGGAAAGAGTCAACATGGCTTTTATAGTGAGAAGTCATGCCCTTGCAGATCTCTTAGAATTACCTGAGACAACAAATGTGGGCAAGGGAGACATGGTTGCTATAGACTGCCTGGATTTTCAAAAGGTTTTCAACAATATTTTTCCCTAAGTATTCTTAGGGAAAATCAAATTGCCATGGGACAGGAGGGGAGGTCGTGATGTGTTTACATTGCTGATGAAAAAGTGAGGAGCACAGAGAAAAAACAAATTATCTTTTTTTTCAGAGAAGGAAGGTCAAGCGTGGATTTCCTCTGATTTCTGTGATAGGGCCTGTGCTCTTCAGAAATCAGCTGAAAGAGAGGATGAAGAGTAAGGTGACAAAATTGGCATCAAAGCTAAATTATTCAGAATATTAACAAGCAAAGTCAATCGCAGAGCTCCAGAAGGACCTCGCTATATTGAGTAACTGGGCAATAAAATGGCAGATTAAATTTGATGCAGAGAAGCGTAAAGTAATACTCTTGGGAAAAAAGCCATGCAAGATTTGCATATAAAATGATAATTTTCAGACTGTCTACTACTATTCAGGGAAAAGATTTCTGAGCTGTGATAGACAGTCAGCTCAGTGCTCAGTAGTGGTCAAAAGGCAAGTAGTATAGGAAAGGAGTATCATGACAGAATACCATGTCTCTGGATAAACCCACAACACACCTGCACCTTGATTACAGGGGTAGTGTTGGTTTCTAGCCTCTATTTCTAGGCAGATATTTCAGAATGAGAGATGGCTTGGAGAAGGTCAAGGTGACATAGGAGAGTCTCCACATGAGGAGTGACCATAATCTAGTTTCAATGAGCGAGGAGTGGAGAGTAGGGGAGAAAATAAAAGAGTTAACTTTACACAAATCATATATAAAATTGTAGGTGATGTGGAGATAGTGAATATGGAACTTTATTGATTGCCACTGCAATGCAAGAAAAAAGGGTAAAACCAGCCAGGGTTATAATCACAACAAAGGAGGTATTTTTTCACATGACCTGCAGACAAGCTGTGAAACATGCTGCCATGCAGATTTGTGGAAGCTTGCAAACTAACATGGTTTCAGCGAGCTATTAGGCAAATTAGTGGAAGGGAAGTTCATCAAGCCCAATGCTAGTGCTACCTTTGACTCAAAAAGTCTCCGAGGTGGAGACTTCCTCAGGCTGTGAGAATGGCCCCGGTATGCATACCTCTGGGACTACCCCTCTGCGTTACACTTCTGGGCATCTGCTAATGGCCATTGACAGAGGTGGGAAACCAGGCTAGACCGATCTCCAGTCTGCAGTGGCTCTTATGTGCACATAAACAGGTTTCCTTGTGCACATAAACAGGTTGCCTTGTAAGAAGGTACATACGTTTGATAAACAAACATATGTCCTCCAGGTTGCAAAACCACTTGGTCAGATCGGTGAGAGAAGATTCTGATTTCCAGAACTGAATGGGAATTGTTTTTCTCTTCAGCTTAGGCTTCATCTATAGGAATGTTTTTCCCATTGCTTATAAATTTACTAACTAAATGGACAGCATTGATAATGTCCAAGAAAGTTCTTTGATGTGTACTGTTTACACAGTGCAACTTCAAATAACAAGAATTTCACCCATTATACTGAAAATTAGAATGATGCCCTGGTTAAAGTTAAAAATGAAGGCTTAAGTCAGACTTGGTAGGAACTAAAAAAGGTATTAAATTTTCACGGAAATGTAACTCAGTAAATAATGTCACGTTATTTCAAATTGACACGCAGAATATGTGCAGATGTGTGTATATACATTATGCATGTATAAAGTTAACAAATTTACATGTGTGAATGACAAGAAAATAATTAAAAGCAAAACAACTAAGAATAGATTAAAACTTGCCTCTAAATTCCTTATGATTTGGGAATTACCATTAGATAAGGGATTCATAACACCTGAAAATACACGAATTGCCATTCCTGTATTTTGAAGCAGCATTTTTGTTTTTTTTGAATACCCATTGATCTGGCACTGGTGGCTCTCGAAAGAGATACAGGATGCCATAAGGGATTCTATATCATCAAAACTGTTTTTCTAAGGGAATTATTGTTAAAAGATGATTTAGGAAAAGAAACCTTCTCCCTTTCCTTCAGAACAAAGATTATAAATTCTGTTGCAATATGTATGTGTCTGAATGCAAATCAAAAGATTTGTAATACGCACTTACTACAGAAGCAGAGCCACTCCCTGGGTTTAGCGGAGAGCAACCACTTCAGGCTGTCTCCCCTGCTCCCCTGTCCTTTTCCATGAGCGCGTTGAAGATGAGGTATTACATCTGATGAAATCCAGGACTGCAGATCAATACACCATGGAATCAAGATATGCTCTGGAAAATGTAGTTCCTGCATCTTTAATAGTCTCCATTTCCTTTTATCCTAACCTTCACACTCCCAGGAGCTTAATAGCTCTTACTCAGCTTGGTGGTTCCAATGCCCCTCTTCTTCCTGCTGGCAGACACATGCCTTCCGGCTCGAAATGCTGATGCATGTCAGACAATCTAATTTATAATCCTAAATCTTCTGGAAAGAACTGCAGAGGCCAGGCCATACAGGGCTTTCCAAATTAATTCTGAAAGTAAAAGAGTATATGCAGCAGGAGGGTAACTTTATCTAGATTTCAGAGATTTAGTTACATGAAAGTGAGAATATAAAAACGCTTTCGCATGTAGCAGAATACTGTTGAACACATTTGGAAAGGATCAAGTCAAGACTACCTAAATCATTCAATAAAATCTGCTACATAAAACATCTAATAAATTGTAATGGCAAGGACTTGTGCAGAGAGGCTGAAATTCCAGCTATGTGCTGAAAATAAAAGTTTGGTCACATAGTCACTCTCTTTTCTTTTCTTTGCTGACTTTACTAGCCATTGGGCTGGAAGTGTCCAGTTTCACTGGAACACCACAGAAAATGTTTGGCAATGGTCTCAAAGGAGAAATGATTTGGTATGCTGTGATTTGCTTTATGATTTTGGGGATACTTTATTAATCCCTGAAGTTTCAAATCTCTTAAGACCATGATTAAATAAAAAAACCCCTCCCTTGGTGCAAAGGCAACTCCTATCATTAAGAAAAATGATCATAAAACTTCTGTGACAAAGCAATAAGGATTTCATAGTAAATTACAGAGTTAAATAATGATAGTATCTCACATGAAAATAAAATTTACTAATTCAGTTAAGCACTCTGTAAGTAAAACTGGAATGCTGCTAATACAATAAGATTTTTGTAATCATGTTAGTAAGAATGATAGCCTTATGTTCCATATCCTCTTCCTCAAGTTCAGTACCTATAAGATGCAGTGCAAGAAAAAAACTCACAGAATACATATGAGGAATCTGGAAGCATCTGTTTCTGTTTCTCTCTGTTGTAGCCAATAGGTACTTTGATTAAATTGCATTTATCTGCATTTTTGCTGCTGAACTGCCTTAAAGACATAACAACCAAGAATAGGAAGCTATTCAACATATGCAATAGCATGTATTATGTATTGTCTAAACCAAGGTCTCTTAGAGACAGGATATAAGATATGTGTTACTAGTTTCTAGTTGTCATGATCCAGGTATTAAGTTCAGTTTGAGTGGGTTTTAGAAATCGGACATGTTTTCTCTTAGTAATTTTTTTTTAAAAGTAACATTGCCCAATATGTTCTCCTCATTTTAAATGTGACTTGTGAGGTCTCCATAATTTTAACTACTAATTTAAACTAGTTTCAACGAGCACTGCAGAATTCAGCATGGAGGGACGTGGAGAAATCTTTGACACATCAGTTAGCCCTAAGCAGGAGCAAAGGTTTCCTCAGAAACAGCTTCCTCTTCATTACTTTCCAGACTATTTTTGCCTACACTTTTTCATTTTAATGTAGATGATGGCCTTGTGCTGCATCTGGACCTGTTAATTTTTGGCTTATTAATGGCTAATGAACTCAGTGAGGCAACATGTCTGCATGGTCCATGCAAAAGCTGGCACACGAGTTCAGTTCACGTATTATGAGTAAGCTAGCTCTGCCTGGACTTGAGCTTCCCGGGTATGGCTGCAGTGCGAACCATTTCTTTTCTCTGCAGTTTCCCTCCCTCAAGGCGAGCCAGTGACTTAGCTTAAAAATAGGGGTCAGATTGTAGCTGTACAGTGGTAGAAACTATACAGTGTAAAAGGACTACACACCAGGTCTCCAGCTTGCTGTTTACACTTGCTCCTCCAAATAAGATGAGAGTGGTATGAAGGTATGACCACAATTGGGTGAAGTTTCAAGTAAAACCAGCTGCCCAACATGGAGGGGAATGTAAAATACTCATTTAAAAAAACCCAACCCCAAAGAGGTGGCATGACTACTGCAGCACAAAAAGCTAAGGAGCTGAGAGCTACAAACCCGTTCTTTCTGGGTTGTTCTTGCAGTAAAACTGTGACTTCCATGAGCCAACATTTAACTTAGTTTTTAGCTCACTAATGTCTGCTTCTTTTTCAATTGGGGCTCAATTCCAAGCGTTCTGATATTACTGAAAATACTTATATTGGCTGTAATGGGGATTTGATTGGAACCAGAAGTAATAGATAACAAGTAGGCGTTTGGAGAGCCCTTTAATGTAGAAGGAGTACCTGAGCAGAGGGGAACAAAACAAAAAAAAGTGATAATAGATTACCACAGGGTCAGAATACCAATCTAATGACATCTATATAAAGAAGACAGGAATAGACGAAGTCTTGCCCTGAGTTTTAAAAAAATGCATCTGACATAGAGAATTATATGAAAAAAATCTGCATCACGGGTAACAAAAGTTGAGCCATAATTACCCGGACACAACTGCACATGCAAATCCTACATATTTCCAATACACAGATGATCTTGTGCATATTACTTGAAATATTCGTTACAACTGTAATTGTGAAGTATGTCCCAAGCTCACTCCCACCCTCTTGGACTAGATATGGCAGCAAAATTTATGAACAGCACAGGATAGGAAGGGTGCAGCCTAAAAAGTACCAGTAATTTACAACTTTCCTCCACTGAAGAACAACAGACAGAAAACAGCAACATCCCAGATCCCAGTGACCAAGAAATGCTGCAGTGAGACATCCACACGGCTGCCGTCCAAGGAGGTCAGCTTTCTCCTTCCATCGCTGGCGGCAATGCAGCAGGGCACAACCAACCATCAGGAAGAAAAAAGTGCTTATGGTACAAAGTCTGGATGGGAGTCTGACATTCTTGAAAGAGCAATAGTGAGGGGAAGGAAGGAGAAAGAAGGTGCAATTGAGTGGGGAAAGGGATGAGTGATGTCCAATGTGTGGGGTAGCAAACCTTTTCAGGAAGCCAAGACATACCAGACATGAGTCACAAAAAGGAAAGAGGAGGAAGAAAAATGTGTTTAACTCGAAGACCACCATTTGTGGAGAGTCTTGCAATAAACCCCAACTGACTATTCTCTCTCCTAGGACAACCTAGGACCTCCTTCAGGTTCTGGCACCTCATTCTTGTGATAAATATTCCAGCAAGAGCAGGAAGAGACACAACCTGAGTATGGTTTAACAGCAACTTGTAGACAATAAAATAGGAAATGGTGCATACATGAGATATTTTTATTATGGTCTTAGTTTTTGTAACTTTGCAGTCTTCCTTGGATGGCTTATTACTTAGTTGAAACCTATTCCCGTACCTCTGTATTATTATTATTATTATTATTATTATTATTATTATTATTATTACAACGATAACAACAACAAAACCACCAACAACAATAAAGTATTTTTCTCAGCACATGTTTCAGAAGTACCTTCAATTTTTTCTACATTTGGCACAATACAGCAAGTTGCTTACAAGGAATCTCACAACTCCCAGCCAAGTTTTGAAATATATAATCAGTTGCAAATGTTTTGGGGTGGTTGACTGATGAATGCAGTAACTTTACCATTTATCCCATTTTTTACCATTAACAAATCTTAGATATTTTTGGGACAGCAGCACTTTCCCTTTTTTAGGATTAAAAAAACTCAAAAACTTTTGAAAACTATCGAAATAGCTGTTTAACACATTGATTGGTCTGCTCCTTGTGATAAAAAATACAGTAGTGGTATTACAGTGATGAACTTTTGTAAGAACTAATGTGATTGATAGGATAATTTCTACTATAATAAAACACAGTGTCAAAATATAGTTACCTGCCATTCTTTATACTTCATAAAAACCACTTTCTTTCCTGTATTCTTTTTAGCTTCTTCCCTTCATAATGATACACTTCATTGTTTCAGGAAAAAATCAGCAACTTGCAGAACAGTCCCTACGCTGCCCTGGGCCAGAAGGCTTTTCATTCATTCACCCTCTTTTCAGTTCCAAACTTGTTTATCATTTAGAGTTGCTCATTTTTTTTTCCTTCAGCATGTCACCTGTGATTTACATGAATAATAAAAACAGTCAGAGGTACATTGGTGAGGACTTGCATATTTTGGAAGGTATATAAAGCCTTGTATGTCAGGACATAAGCCAAGGTTTAAGTAATAAGGAGCTGTTATTACATCAACAGCTTGAGCTAGGGTATTTCGCAACTCCTTCATGCTGTTGGCCCCTGACCACTCTCAGGATGGATATGGACAAGGAGGACCACTGGTCTGCTCTGACATAGAAATTCCACAAGAGATTATTCAGACGGTTACAATTTATTTAGGGGTGTGTGCGTGGGGATGTGTGTATGTGTGTTTTCAAGAATTTCTCTCAGCTTGCCAATAAGGAGTGAAAACCAAAATGGCTTTGAAGAACAAATACATATTGTCGCATCAATGACGCTGGTGAGTGTGTTGTGAGACTGCTTCCACATCAGGGAAGGAAACTCCTGGCAGAATACCAGCAGGAATCATTTATCGGGGACCTACCCCTCCAGTTAGTAAAATTATCTCACCTTACTTTGAGGACTGGAAGTCAGAGATTTTTTCCTCTCTTCATATTTCAACACCAAATACATCTTTCTCATTTTGCAACATTTAAAATACAATTCTACCACTTTGGGATCTGAACATGTTCACAATGCATTAACCTGTATTTCCAGAATTATTAAACACTGCAGTAATAAAGCAAAACAAAACCATCCTTCAGGCATATAATTTTGATTCTCTGTTCCCTCAGGTCCCCAGATAATGTCATTTTAATTATGTAAATGATCTAAAATACAACTATCTGAGCATTTTTTCATTTATATGGCTTTGAAGCTGGCATTGGCAGTACACAACCTTAGTCCACAGCATGACATGTGAGCGCACCAGCAGCCTAAAGACCAGGTTCCACTTTTGGTGTTGATGCTGATCTGCTGCAAAAAAAGGGGGGAAATCACTGTGCTTCGCTATGTGTCTGTATCTTTCCCATCTTTTGTCTTATATTTAGACTGCACACTCTTTGGGGCAAAGGCTGTCTCTTTGAGAAACTACAGATACAGGGTAGAAAGAGGGACCTTGGTCTGTCTGAGTTTTTGCGTACTACCACAATTTAAAAATAGAAAGCATCTATTTCTGAGCCCGGATGAATTTTGCAACAAGTTGCTGTAAACAGATTCCATCATCTTCCTGACTTCTGCTCTTTGGCATTCCCAAATTTTATACCTCAAAATAGAAGTTCGAACTCAGCTAATACGGGCTGTCAAAACTTTATTTATTTCACTGGCACCATGACAGTTCACACCAGCTGAAAATCTGCTTTGCACATTCGAGCTTCCATCCTGGAGATGATGTTCCATAACTTGCATAGCCAACAGCAGGATTTTCAAAGTTATGCGTCTCAACCAGGGCAGGGACAAGCCTGAAACAATGTGATTATTCTTACCACGCTCTTTTTCCCTGTAAATGTCCTGAAACCCCATGCTTTTAGCCAACAAATGTTACAGTGACTTTTGTAACTAAATCTCTGAAAGGTGTAGAAGGAAATAGTTTGTTCTTTTAATTTTTAGGTCTAGATTAGTACATGCCTATCTCAGTTTTTTTGCTACTTATTCTTAAAAAAAGGAAAAAAAAATTCTTTACTTGGGGAAAAAAAAACTTCAGAGGCTTCAGATTCTTCATTCACCACCCCAAACAGAAAACAGAGAATATACATTAATATAAGTGCTACAGAACATGTTCAAATTTTGAATATGAAGTACTGAAAGTCTATAGCAAACTCTTCAAGAAATCCCATGACTGCAAGAAATACTGAAATATTTATTGAGTAAATTAGAACAAGTCAGTGTTAAGTAATTGCAAATTGCTAATAGGCATTCAGGAACTAGGAAAGCTAATAAACTGAATACATTTTTCATCAAGTTTTATTTGGTTGTTTCTAATAAAGGACCAAGATATCAGTACTCCTGTTGGGTACAGCACTGCATGTCTTGTAGCATTAAAAATCTTTCACCAGCCACCCTGCATTGCAAACGTCTAGGAAAAAAAGGGGTTTTGGTAGTTTGGGTGCCTAAATAAATGCAATTCGGGGCAGTGGTGGTGGGGCAAGAGCTGACAAAAAGCCCATCCCAGGGAGCCCCCTGCAAGAAAATGGCAAATCCGCACATCATCCAAGGCTCTGTGTGCATTATAAAGCCTGTAGAGAAAATATTTACTGCTGTGCTTTGAGGATATATTATAATAATGGTCTCTCTCTCCACAGACTGAAATATATGTGGACAGAGTTAGCGATAAAGGCTACAGTAATAAGACAAATATGAGAACACTTTTTTGGGTGAGTGCCACTATTCCAGGATGTCACTGGCATCCTATAGAGTATCTGTTGGTCTGTGTGGTCTCATCTCTGCTCCTTCAGATACTCTTCCTGCTGCCGCATGATTTGAGAGATACTCCCTTTTCCTCTTCCTCCAGCCTTCGCCTGTCTCCCTCAGCCACATCCAGTGACTCTTCCTTCCGGCTGTATCTCCGGAGCCTCCCCATTTCCACCACCACGCACAGTGCTCAGTAGCTGCTTCTGGAGCCTTGCTTTCCCTCCTTTGTCTACGGCTCAGATCTCCACGGGAGAGCAGTTAAAATGACCATCCATTACTGCAAAATCCCTGGACACCATCTGGGAAACCAAACTTTCCATCTGCTCTCTCATATGGAGAAGATGCTTTGTAGTGGAGATGGTTGAATTTTCTTCAACTGACAAAAACAAAAACCAAGCCCTAAACATTTTTATTAAAACCAGAAGCATGTTCAGGTCCTGGTATTTCACCAAGACACAAAACATATTTCCACAGGAAATTAATTTTTTTCAAAGTTTCCAGCACCCCCCCTCCCTTAAATCAGCCCTAAACTTCTTTAGCAGCCACATGAACTCTCCGATAACCTCAATGTGCCGTCACTGTGGAAAAGGCAGATGGAAAAAATTCTGACCGACACAAAGAGGAAAGGATGCCTCTCTACCAGGGGCGTCCAACGGTAATTGTCTGCTTAATCCTCTTCTGTGCCTCTGGAAACCTCCCGCCTGCTCACCGCAGAGCTACACAGAGGCTCTACAGCCGTCCTGCTTTGCTTGGAGCTACACTACAGAGTGGGTAAAGACAGCAAGGACACTGTGCGTCTCCAAACGATGGCTATCAAGCCCTTGCAATTTTCTCAAGTCAAAATAAATTTTTACCAGCACTTCTCTGTGTGTGCAACGGGATCTTTGCTGAAGCTTTTACGAGCACAGCAAAGTTGGGCTTGCAAAGGAACTAGCAGTCAGGAGTGTTATATGTAGCAGTGGTTCTCTACCTCTTTTTACAGCCTAAAACTCACTTGAAAGAGTTGGAAACACTCTGAGCCTCACCGAGCTCAGCTTTTTTCCATTCTCTGCCATCTCTCTTGGTTTCCATTGCCTTGCTTTGCCTCCCACTTCTTCTGCAAAAGCTGGTTTTCGTGCAGGGATAACTCACAGGACCAGCACGGATCTGGGCTCCACCTCTCACCTACAGTTTATCCTGTCTTATTTGTTTGAAACTACAGTCCCTCTTAATAAGGCTATTTTTTTTTTTCATGGCTTAGATCATTATAACTAATGTTTGTAACTTCTATTTGGAAAGTTAGGTTCAGGCTTTGATCTTCTTTAAGCATATAACTTAGACAAAGTTGTTCTATTGAACTGAAAGAGACTTACATTCCTGAAGTCAAGCATATGCACAAGCGTTTTAAGAATTATGGCTTCAACCTAAGTCAATCCTAAACCTTACATGAATTTTGGATATTAAAAAGAAAAATGTTTTAAAACCCAAGTCTCTAAGGAAAGAAATAAATACTTATATATGTCCACTATATTATGAAAACTACTGTACTTGAATAAGACAGTCATGAATGTTTTTTAGATTTAAGAAAATAATTTTGAAATAAAATATATCCATCCATACATGATTAATGTGGCTTCTCTGTTCTCTTCTCGAGAATTATTTATATTCCTAGTGAGAGGGGAAAAATTCTTTCCAGCTAAAGAAGCAGCCTCTTTTATGAATAAAAATGAGCTTTTTTTTTTTTTTTTACAGATAAGTGGAAAAAGGGTCTTTCAGTTTGATTTTCTGACATCAAAATAATATGGTGCAACTCTGAATATGATCTTCTCCTCTCTTTGCTTTCTACCATGTCAAATATTCATAACAGACTTCAGCAGCACTTAGAGACTCCAATGAGGCATTTGGTAAAGTACACACAATAAGTAGGTAGTCATGGCCCAAAGAGCCTACAATGAGAAGACAGGGATGGAGATAACACAGACGGAAACAATAAAGTAGCACAATTCAAATAGTAAGCAGCAGTTATCCCACACGCATTTCCTTGCCATCACAACAGAATGATTTCCCAGCATATACATTTATCATGAAGACTACTACAGATAGCTGTGTTCAGCAAGATCCCAAAGATTCAAGTCAAGAAAACTCTATGAGGCCAGATGCTTAATGAGCAAAGAAAGAAAACTGGATAGAAGTGTAATCCACATGTCAAGTAGCCACATTGCAAAGCAGACATTAGCCAGGGAAGAAATGTTAGAACAAAAGGTTTCTGTAGGATCAGGTTACTAAAAAGTGGAGAGCTCTGGAGACAACCCAGCAATTTGGACAAGCTCCAGAAAGTGAGGAAGGCTTCCTCCTGTAGAGTTCTCTCCCTCACCAGCTCAATATATGGTCCACTTCTTCAGACTATGGAAATTTTTTCACTTAAAGCAATGTCTTGAGCCATTGGTGATGTCCTCATTCTCTTCTTGGGACACACTGTAATACCTGAAGTTGCTACAGGTCTCTTGTATTTACATACAAAGTTTGCTAAAGGGTCCTGAAAAGCATTTTGGGGCTTGCAGTAATTATTTTTGGCTCTCCAGACCAAGTGTCTATTTTGTGCTTGTTTGTAGCTGTGGGAGATTAGGCTCTGTGATCCCAGGGGTCCAGCCCAGGTTCCTTTCCACTAGCCAGTCCTCAGAGCTGTGACCAACAGATCAAAGGCTACTGATCGCTGCAATAGCATCTTTCTTCACTTTGCCAAGGAATGGAGGTCAAATAGGAAAGACAAGAATTTGCAAAAGTAGACTGGTATAGAACAAACATGGGTATACGAGCCTTCAACCAATGTGAACAGCCCAGAGATGAGAAAACAACGTCAAACTGGAAATGGCATAGAGACAGAAAAGGAAGATAGACGAGTGCAGATTCAAAGGAGAATAACAAGAATGGCAGGAAAAGAAAACAGTCTTTTTGTTTGCCTACAGATCCAGCTCCTGGCGTGCAACTTCTGACAGCACACAGGCAAGATTATGTTTTGAAACAGCAGTTTGCTGAATGTCTTCTCAAAAGCACCATTTTCCCGCTACCTGATCCATGCTGAAGATCTTTGGTGACAAATAAAATACCGATAGGTTATCAGACACAAGGACACTGTGTATCCAAAAGGTCCATTAGTAAAAGCAGCAGAATGAAACTCTCCAGTAAAAATAAACTGTGAAAAAAACCCTGCCTAAATGCTGCCCAGCGGACACAAAGATAAGTTTGGATTGTGTGTTGTCCTCACCACCCCCCTGCCCCAAAAGCACTAAAGGCTCTCTCATGACCTCTGTTCCCGGCTGTCTCCCAGCAGCTGAGGGTACAGAGAGCGGTGGTGCCTCCCTGCTGCGGGCAATGCCCCGAGGAGGCTCTTGCTTTCCAGGAGGCTGCCTTGCAGTGGCTGAAACAACACGGATGCTGTCAGGAAAGCCAAAGGAGAGTGGAGAGAGGTGCCCTGATGTTCAAGAATTGAACAAATAGTACATTTTTCAGAAACGAAGGTCAGCTATTTGTGGCCTCGCCATTACCTACTACTACTTGTTCTCCACCTGCAGAGCCAGAGGTTTAAAAGCAGTTTCAAATCAAATTCACCATGAATTTTTTTAAAAATCACTCTCAGGGTGATACCCAGCTGTCTTATTTGCCAAACCATCTCAGCAAAAGCCTTATAAAGCCCAGTTTGTTCTTAAACCATAAAAAAGAGGGCGAGTTGTTTGCTTCAATATTGTAGATGTCAGTACTGATCCCACTCAAGGTAATAGCAAACTCCCTTTCAGTTTAACCTCACTGGGACACTTGGCCACGATTCTTTAGTACAGGTACACAAGTGAGTCAGTCATAAGTTAAGCTGAACAGCGAATCAATTTGTATCATTTTCCATTAGTGAGTAATAGACGGGAAATGTGAAATGTCATTACAGGGCTGGTTAACCATCTGGTAAAAGCTTCTGTATGAACGGTGCAGATGAACTACATTGAAATATTAAGGAAACGTCAACTGAAGCTATTTAGCCCCTCCAGAGACCTATAGTTCACGCATGGTGGGCAGGTAATAATGTCCAATTATTCTGGAAACAACTAAACAAGTCACTGTAAAATTATCTCATTTGCGCTGGATCCAACATTAAGTATTTTTAAAAATATTCATCATTCATTCCAGGTAACAAAACAAAACAACTAATCAATCTCTGAGGAACTGCCCATAAATCAAAAAGCCATACTGAGAAGCTGGCAATTTTTCATTATTCCAGGAGTAATATTTTAAAACTGACAAGCTGACGGGGTGGTCCAAGTCTGTGACATTATCACATCTGTGATGAACAACCAAGCTTTACACAATTACAGTAGGAACTGTTAAGAGTTACTCTAACAAGTTATCACAGAACTCATGGAAAAAGAAAGACTTTTTTTTTTTTAAATCTGAACTGAATTTACTTAGCAGACAAGTTATTAAAATCAAGTCTTGGCCAAATTAAAGGCATCTTGTTATTACTACGCAGAGAAAAAGATTTGGTTTTGCAGCGCCTTATGGCAATCAGCCACAGCCTTTCACAAAAGACTCATCTTAACAGAAGTGTACATTCAGCCTCTATTTATTTCAGAGCAAGTTGACGTGAAAAGGTTAAAAATACTTCAGTGAATGGCAAATCAGGTAGTAAATTTGAGGCTATCCTGCTTGCAAGTGGTGCACATTGATTGATCACCTGATGGTGGTGATAGCACATAAAAATAAAGTTGTCCATCGCTTTACATCCATGTCTGCTGCTGATGTATTTCAAGACTCTACCAATGTCACCAAACTGCTGAAACAGGTAAAACCAGGGTCGGTAGAGCTTCTGGTGAGTCATGTTGGATGCTCATCTTACCTCTTAAGCCACTCCTAACTGCTGCCATAAGTTAAGGTACGAGTGAGCAAATCCTGAAAGTCCTTTAAACACATGGCCCAATTCTGCACAGTCTGGGAGTGATTGGTTACATGCGCATGAGGAAGATTTGAAAGAGAGCAGGCAAGGAAAAAGGACAGAGCCTAAAAGCCTGGTTTAGCAGAGCAATGGTATTCAAGCATATGGGTCTTATGGTAGACATGTAATTTATCACCTTTTTTTTTTTTTTTTTTTTTTTTTTTTTTTTGTAACTCAGAGCAAACACCAGCTGCATATACAGATGGTTTGGGAATGGCTTCTGTTTTGGATAGTTCAGTTTAGGAGAAAACTTCATCCAGGCTTGTGCTGCAGCATAGTTTGCTGTTTTGGGACTCGGCACAGCAGAGTGAGGAACTGCAGAAAGGAGGCTTTGAACGTGGACCCTGAGCACATACAGCATCATACACATGCAGGAGCATCCCACAAGACAAGCCAGTTCCCAGCAGGCATGCAGTGCTTCCATAGAGCACGTATTAACCAGGGTATAGTAACAATGTGTTTAGGAAACACCCTTTACGCTTTCTCGGCAAATGGCTTAACTATAGCTAAGTATGGGATGGGGAGGCCACAAAAATTTTGGGTGATATGAAGTGAAGGATGGAATGTCTGAACTACCTGCTGTTTTACCCAGTTTGCTTAGTTCATAAACCAGGGAATGTCACATGTATAAGAGCTCAAGATAATATCGAGTCACATGGGCAGAAAGACTTCACTGACTGATGTGTCTGAAAGGTTCTGTACCCAGTGCCATGCTTAGATTTGACTCTTAACTAGCTCAAGTATTTGCTAACAAAAACTGGGGACAGGGCAAGGAGCATTACTTCTGTTTGCATTCAGATGCACACAAAAAAACCTGCAAAGTGCTGGTTTTGCCTCTGGTCTTTCTATTTTGCCCCAGTTCTTTTCACTTTGGCATGTTTACCATAAGATACAAGTGCTTACCTCCCTCATTTTTGTCCTCTTTCTTCCCCTGCTTCTCTCTTTTCTCATCCATTAAAAAACAAAGGATTCATATGTTTTTAAAAATTATCTCTTTTAAAATTTTGATGATACAAGAACACCAGAAGTTTTAGAAATCAAATTGCTATATATTCAGATGTGGCCACTTGCATAACACAGCCTCTGGTTTTGGACATTTATCCTCTCTATCCGAGCCTTTAAGCTTTGTTTACATGCTCAAATCCTGTTGTGCTTCTCAGGTGCCAGGGGCAAAGCAGAAATCATTAGGTGGTAATATATTATCAATAGTCAAAAGAGACAACTTGCAAATTCACACACTCAAACTTCAGATCTGGTTCCTTCAATCTTCAGCAAATTCTAAGAACAAACACCACAGCACAAGTCTAAGTATTTTAAAGACAGCTTTTAAATTGCAAAATGCTCACAAAGGCATACGGTTCCATTGCCAAGAGCTGTGTACTGCTGAATCTGAGGACCTCTCAGAAATATTCTTCAAGTGATTTTTGTTAAACTCTCAAACTGCAAATCTAAGGCTACACCTACATTAGCAAGCATGTGGCCTGATAAGAGTGGATTTATAGAGTGAAAAAATGGTGTTGAGTATCTGATGTGCAGATGATACATGTTTCAAGGGAATTTACTTCAGGCTAGTTTTAGCCTGGGCCTGTGGATTGGATATGTAGAAATAATTGGAGAGCATTAAGAGCAACACTGGAACACATTGTCTGGTTTCATTTAATCCAAAAGGAAACCCGTTTGTGTACTCAGAGACTGCTCTGTGCTGCGAGCCAAAGCGTGGTAAGTGGCAATGATCAGGAGATCACTAATGTAGCTGACCCTAATTAAGTGTCAGTCTGATCTACCAGGAAGGTTCAAATTCACATTACCTAAGACAATTATTAGCAAATTTAATTGGAATAGTTATATTTATGGTCCTAAAGAAATCTCAGTGATAACAGAACTTGTCTCAGAATTGCCAAAACTTTCCTGTCCCATTCTACGGATACTTTGATCAAAAATAGATCGGAAATTCCAGTGTGTCCTTGCAAAATTCCTGTACATATCAAACCTAATGACTGAGGACTAGGGAGAGAATTTGAGCCAAGTCATGGTTCATAACTTGATTTTGAGCCTGTTCCAGTAACACCACCCTGCCTCACGCCAGTTTGATTTAGAGATAGGCTTTGTGCCCAGCATCTAATTTTGTATATAATTACGGATTTGATGTTTGTAATATGGTCTTTGTAAAAGAAGGAACCCTCTGAGGAACCTTCGAACTACACCAACAGTCTGAATAGCTGCTTAGGTTGAGACTCAAATGCTTAAAAAAAAAGACAGAAGTGAAGATAATAGATTAATACAGCTCAAGCATGCTCACGCTCCTTATCTGCTGCAGCACTGGCCCTTGGTCAGTGCAGGAAGCTGTCCTCTATACAGACGTGCATACAATGTTTAGATGTGGAAGTGGTGGACTGAGATTAGGATCACAATAAACCAGGCTTGATTTCAGCATGTAATGTGAGGATTATTGGCTATACCTCAGAGATGTGTTTTCTTTTTGGGACTCCTGCTCCATTGGCATATGAACTGCTGAAAAACAGGAATTAGACCCTGCGAGTCAGCAGGACTGATTCTGCAGCTACTTTTGCTCCCTTGCTTCTTTCATCCTCAGCAATCTTTAGCCATGCTGCGTAGGCTTGTCCTCAATAACAAACTGATATGACTGGCAAGATTCTGTACAAGATCCACAGAAAATGGACAAGTAACTATCAATTTTAGACATGGCAATGCAATGATTACAGCATTACACTTTCACATGTCTCTATATCCCTTTGTGGAAGATTAGTCTGATGATAAAGCTGGCACTACATTTCAAAATTACTCAATAACCCTTAAGAATAACTCAGACAAGAACTGAATTTTTGCCTCAGAAATTACTCACAGGGGAGACTTCTGCATAATCCTGATCACAAAGTGTAACCAGATTGGTATCTGTTAAGATAATATAGAAGACCATAGAGCTGCAATTCTTACAACTGCAATTGAGACCAGTGCCAACTTTACTCTCTCATATTGCTGGGTGATACAGCTTGACTGGTTGAGTATTTAACAGGCAGTGCCAACCTTAACAGGCATATTGACTTCTGGGACTGGTAATATACTTTATTGACTGGGTACTATTCAGAAAGTAAATCAGAAGCTCTTGGTTTTACTTTTCAAGTAACCTGCAAGGAGATTAAATTATTAAAAAAAAAAAAAAGATCTTCACCTACAGATTTCTTCCTAGTTTTGATACCCTGAGGCAACTGCTGTTGATATAAAAGCCATTTTGCTAATAATTAGCTAATAGTCAGTTTGCTACCTCTTGTGGAGGCGGGAAATTTGTGACTTAGTTACCACATGACTAAATATGTACCACAGTCTGTAAACCTGCGTTGCATTCCAGAACTCATAATTGTCACTATTGGCATACTGTTCAGTTTAGCTGCAAATGATATTCCTCCCTGTTCTTCAAAGTGCCATTTTTTAAGAAATCATGTTCTATAGCAAAGCCAGCATTCAGATGTTCTCATCCAAGCCGATTTTTAAGATTGATGCTCTGCTCCGATTAGGAAAAGAAAATGGATTTTTCTTCAAAATTAAGCATTTTTGGTGAAGTCCTTCACTTCAGGCTGTTGCTAAGACAAAAAAATGGACCTCTTTCACACAAGGTCTTTTAGAGAAAATTGTTGGTGCACTGTACAAGCACAGGGAAACAGGCCATGCAGCTGAGAACAGATTTTGAACTGAGCCACGTAAGCTGTTTCTCAGCTGCAGGACTTGGGATTGCTCCTAACTTCTGAGTCCAGGGAGCTTCTTGGCTAGGCTTTTACACCACCCAGAATCAGGTGAGTCCAAGGTATATGTCAGCTTGCCCCACACCCCACTTCTAGAAGAAAACCTGGCTATGTCAGCCAAAGGAGGGCTGAGGTGCAGTGTGGCCAGGTCACTGGATTAAGTAGGGTGCCAGGCGCTCCACGATGGCACACAGTCTAAACACAATGTGAAAACCATTTTAGGAGTTGTACCTAATAGGAATGTGATAACTGGGTGGAGAGATGTCCATGTACAACTCTAACTTGTCCCTGAGGAAAAAGAGCCTATGGAGAACAAGCGCAGGCAGGTAAAACCAGAAGAAATATCAAGCAATATTTACCTCCCAGAGCAGTAAATGAAATCTTGAAGCATACAAGATTGGGCAAAAGGGCTGGGCAAACTAAGTCAGTGAGATGCTTCATGCCAGTAGTCTTCTGAATGAAAAGTCACCTCCTTGTGCCACTCTCCTGGTTTCTGATCATCCTCCTGACAACCGCCCACTCTCCCAGATGCGATGCAGCTACTGTCCGTGTTCCCCAGCAGCTGCCTCGCAGGAGCCTCTGCAGGACTGCGTGTTGCTGAGGCCCGGCAGCTGCTTTGCCCCACTCCCTTCTGATGCTGTTTCCAGCCCCCAAACCACAAGGAACCACTTTACATAAACCGCAAGCAAGGAGAAGACTGTACTGCAAAGACAGCGCTCCTTATTCTGCAAGAGTAAGGGCAGAAGAAGAGATTGCAGAATCAGAGCGACTTTGGCACTTCACAGGTGGAAAAGGACCTCTACCACTCACCCCCTTTGTGGAAATGTTGATGGAAGAGTTTTGCTTTCACAAGGTTTGGTGTTCTCCCTCTCCATCTCTGTTACCAATAAATAAATAAATGTCCTGGGGAAAAACCTGGGCGAGGTTTTCCTGTTCTTATTTTGAAGATCTCAACCTTTCTAATTTCAAAAGTTTATTCAAAGCATCTGACCAGCTCAACTACTTGACTACTGTCACCCATATGGCTGTGACAATGCAGCATGACCAAGGACAGCTGTGGTCACAGGCCACTAATGGCATATTATAAAAATCCATTTTTGCAACAAATATATCTGGTAGCAAAACGTTCAGAGCTTATTAGATATATGTGGAATATAAGGGCTTAAGCAATACCCTAAAGGAGTTCTACAAAAGGTTAAATACTGTTTGTTGGGGAAGATGAGCAAGTCTGCAACAAACCAGGGATCTGAAAGGACATAAAAGTTCACACATTAGCGGGTATTATAGAAAAATGGTTTAATTCACCTAACTAGCAGAATGACATTTTTTCCTTTTGTTTTCTCTGTCACAAGACCCTTTTCTTTTACCTAACTAAAAGTAGCTTACTATTAATAACTTGATAAAATGCAGGTCAGAGGTGACATTAAGAGATCATTTGCAAGTAATGCTTGGGGCTAGTAGGAAAAATAAAAGGATTTGGAAGGAGTTTTAAAAATTTTACCTCAATCAACAGACATCTGTGAAGATTATTTGGCTGTTTTAAAGCAACAGAGATGTCTCAGAGTGAATGCAGCCATTTCTATTCCTCATTAACTGATCTGCTACAAACCTCACTGGGCTTGCCTGCTTTATATCTGGATACAGCATTAAAAAACTCAAACAAAACCAAAAAAGCCCCCCCCCCCCCCCATTTTTCTGTACACGTGTGAGAGATTGCACTTTTTCACCTGGGATTCAAGTAAACACAGATTTTTTTTAAATCTTCTTGAACTAACTGAAGTGGTGGTTGACAAGAGCAGATTAAAATAGGGTGCTGCACAAGGCTTGTCAAATGTGTCCTTTCTAAGTGCAACATGGTCGTTCCAAGGAGCATTTCAGGGAGAGCGTAAGGTGAGGTTAGTCGTGATTCATCAGCTGTCCATTTTAAAGTAAATTACTTCAAACCAGAGGGTGGAAAACCTAGGGGAAATAAAGATCTCTTAGCTCCTTACAGGGAGTTAGATCCTGGATGAACATCTGAGAACATGAGTAGGGAGCTTATGGGTGAGATCTGCTCCATTTCTCACTTCTTCCCTGCTGATGGCATTCAACGTATTATATGTCTTTCCTATACACAGTTACTTCAGAGATTTTTAAGAGCAGCTGTTTCCATGTGCATGTACCCTCTCCCTTCCCAAATTCCACAGGCACAGGTGGCACAGTGGCAGAGAAAGCACTCAACTGGAGCTCCCTGGCAAGCCTACCAGGTAAGGAGGAATAGCCCTCTGTCCCAGCCATTGTCCTCAGGCAATGGATCCCACTGCAAACCTCTTGGTTTCAGCTGATTTCGATTTTTCTGGGCTATCATTAAGATTCAAAACAAATAAACTGAATGTATAACGGGAGCATACTGCTCTCTTGCAACATCTAAGTTCCTCCAGGAGAACGATTCCTCTAGCAAGTTGTCCAGTCAAAGATGCAGGCCAAATTGTTTCTAATAAAGTTTCTTCAAACCCAGAATCCACATTTTTTGTACTTCAGCCATTACAAGAGCCACTGCCCTCTAGTAGCTTTCCTGAGCAGCTCCATCACTGGCTGACTTGGCACTTCACAGGGCTGTGACATTCCTCCATTCTCCATTTTAACCTCCATTCTTGGCAATAGCTGGAATTGGTTTTCAGAAGCAGAAAATTTCATTTTGGCAGCAACCCAAGGGCAATTCATGAGAAGTCGGCTGAGCTTGGGGCTCAATGCTATCATCACTTACCAGGGTTTAGTGAGTCCGAGCAGGCAATTTGCCTTGGGTCACAAAAGTATTAGTCCTTTCACACAGTGAAAAATACTACTATGCTTTCTCCCACTTGACTTTGTCCGTTCTTGACCTTACTAACAATTATGATTTATTGTTATAATTATTCATAACTATTCCAATATCTGCTGTTTTACAAACACTGTATGTCAACATCTGTAGCCTACATAGCTCATAGGATTCCCCTGCTTGAAAATCCTCCCAAAGGAAAATCATGGCACAGCAACACTAGGAACAAGAAATATTATTGTATTAATTGTACAGCAACATGACTGTGCATTGCTGTGGCTAGTAACACACGTGTACAAAGGGTTTCAAAAAAATGAGCATAACAGTATTATGATGGGCAGAAGAAGGTTTCTATGCCTCATGGAAGGAACAAGTTTTAATGAGATATGTTAAGGAATTATTCTTTCCTATTGTCCTATATGTTTCAGCATACAGTCAACTGTATATTTCTAGAAATAGTTGGTCATATACCTCTGCTGTTTGCTGAAACAGAAAGCTTTTAAATCCAAATTTAGAGACATAAAAAAAAAAAAAAGACTGTTAGATCATCTGGTCCATCCTCTGCCAACCCAGAACTGTTCCCCAAGTTTGCTAGTGGTTTGTCCGTTGCACTACTCAGTGAGTCAGGCAGTGGGACCTAGTGCATCACCTTGGGGACACTCTTGCACAGTTCAGTAAGACTAGTCAGCTAAGAGATTTTTCCTAGTACTGTTTTATGTAATGATGAGATCAATAGGGCGGATATCTGGCTTACCCTAGTCAGAGCTGTTGCTGGGTTCCCTGCTGCATTTCAGTTTTAATTTACATCCTCTAATCCGCTTTACATTGAACAGCACTGTGCTTCCCTTAAAAAAAAAAAAATCTCATGCTAGCCCTGTACATCCATCACAGAATAAATAAAATAGATAAATGCTCAAATACCTGACCTACTTGTTCAGGCTTTGTGAAGGCTCTGCCAAACTTTGTTGTATATCAAACATCTGAAGGAGGCATTGTCTCTTGCCTCACCGCCTAGAACAGTTTGTCCCAGATTTTTTTCTTAAATACTAAACCTCAGGAATATTAATATTCTTTGCAAGAGACAGTGCCTTGAAACAGTATAACAAGTAGATTTTTATAGATCTGCCAAGACTTGATGATGTAGTGGCAGTAGGATTTTTTTTATTTTTTAAAAATAAATCAAGAGTGTAACGTCTGTGATTGAGATATGCCCAGAACATGGGATCAGGAAAGCTCCAACAGCTGTGAGCACGGACGGAGAGGCTGGGTGACTCTGAACCCACATCTGGATTCAATGTTGGGCCGGCTCCTCTCTTTGGAATGATTTGCACCAAACGCATCAGGCCGAAACATCTATGACCTTTCCAGGGAGGCAAGGATAGGGAGCTTAATGGCTAATGCAAAGATCTGCCTTTTGCAGACTTGGCACTTCCTAAAGGATCTTTACTGGTGACAGCATTCACAAAACAGAGTGAAAATTTATAGCCTCGTGTGGAAGAAGGATATTGGATAAGTCATTTAATAAATGCTTCATGATGATGCAGCCTGGAGGTAAACAAACAAGTTTCCAGTTCTGATACTGATGTCTGCAACGTCCCCAAGGCAATTTAACATTTCACCCCCATTTTCTTTAGGAAGGAGCGCGCATCTACGAGACTCAACCAGCCAAAGGCATCGCCAAGTCCTTACGCATCCACCCGACGGCTCCGGCTGCGGATTCCCGAAGGCGCGAACGCAACGACCGCCCAAGTTTCTTTCCTTGAAAACCGGAGAAGCTTCGCGGCAGGAGAGCTCAGCTCTGGGGCATCGCCCCGCCGCCGGGGGCAGCCCGAGCCCGGTGCCGGTGCCGGTGCCGGTGCCGGTCCCGGGGAGCGGCGCCCGGGGTCGCTGCCGGTGCGGGCCCGGAGAGGGGCAGGCGGCGGCGGGGGGCTCGACGGCGGGAGCGGGGGCACTTGAACCGGCAGAGCACACTGACATCTAGTGGGTGTTTGGGAAAGTACTGGGTTGTCTTCTGTGCTTGCAACAATCAAAAAAAAAAAAAAGCAAAAAAAAAAAGCAGCGTTTTACAGGCCACTCATTTTCAACCATCAGACAGATAGATGTCTGAAAAGGGCTCTTGAAGTCGGCGCTTGGCTTTACTGCTCCCACTCAGCAATGCTTTGCTGTCTGACAAGACAGAATCCGTCCCCAGCTTCACATGGTTTTGAGGCCAAAAGAAATTCTCATTGCATTTCCCTCCTCGCCAGTTTGCCTTTCAAGCCCCAATGAGCAGAAGTTGCAAGGTATTCCATATGGAAAGGGAAAGTGTAATTTTCATTTTTTCGAGGAGATAAAGTGTTTTCTGAGACAGGAATTGTTAACCATGTCTACAAGGAACCATAGCTCCTGAGAGCCTTCCAACGCTTTTTGGTTTGGGAGCTGTTACGTTTACCATGGTCCAATCCTACAACACAGGCTATTTTGTCTTCTCCCATTGAGAGTACCTATTTAAGAATTAGGGGTTAGAAGAAAAGAAAACCTTTATTCCTCAAGGACATTCATCACTAGACCCATAGTGTTTCCTAAGTGCCGATGTGGGATTAACCTTCACCGCAGATTTCTGCAGAAGCAGCTCCCAAAAGGAGGAAAATTGCCCTATACCACCAAATTATTTTGCAGCCTTTCATCCTCCTCCCACTCCATCCCCATCATGTCCAGCTCTCAGAAGACCAAGACAAATGGAGGGTCTGGAGAAAAATATTTTTGCCCAGGGTGTACTATTTCTGAAACAGCTCTGGCATTAGCAGAGAGAAAGATGATCCTCTTCCTTGCCCCAGCTCTATTTTGGCCACAGTTCCCACTTACTTTCCAGGTGCAGTCGACAAGTCCCCTTTTGGGGTCTGAGAGGGAAAAGACAACTGCAAAGGCTATAGCCAACCCAAGACACCTTCCTGCAAAGGGAAGTAGCTTCCTGTAGAGGAATGTAGCAAGAGAAAGGGACAAAGAACAATAGAGGTAAAATACTTTCAGTTACATACTCCTAATATGACTTTCTTCCTTAGTTTAGCTACGTCCCTCCAAGTTCACAAGACCAGGGGCTCTGGTTTTGGGTTTGAGGGGGAGTGGGCTGGGAAAACCTATTACCCATTCTGGTCTGACACTGAAGGCTGAACTCACACTGAAAGCATGCTGCTGTAGGTAAAAAAGGGAGTTAATGATGTATATTAGACTGAAGGGACCCCATATTAGCCAGTCATGCCCAGCTGCACTGCCATCTCCATCTCAGTGACCACCACTCCAAAACTCACAGGCTCCTTGTCTCCAGGAGACTGTAAATAGTCAGTTGAACTTGATGCTCCCATTCCAGCATTGCATCCTCCACCAAACAGTTAGGCATGCACTGTTTTCTGACACCTCTCCTCCCATGACAAATTTAGACAGCTTGGGTCATGTACTACCAGCTGGTTACTGACACAAGACTCCTCCTAAGCAAAGGATCTGCCTGCAGCATTTGTAAGTGGGAAGATGTGTTTTCTAATTCCTGCTTTCAAGGTCTCCTTGAGCACCGTCCTCTGGTAGTTATTGGGCTTGTCCTCTGCAGCATCTCCTAGTGATCCATGTCAGACAATATGAGGGAATCCTGGAGGAAATCAGCTGATGCAGAGAGCAGATCAGCTCTTCGCTTAGCATGCAGCAGGACGGCCCTACTGGGTGAGCATGTCACTCACTGCCTGTGGCTTCCCAGCAGCGGGTATACCGTTTCCCTTCGCGACGCAGTACGGCTCAGCTCTAATCAAGTGTGTGATGGTGTTACCCTTTAGCACTTGTAGCCCACCAGGGATTATCACCACAAGCTTCTGTGCTGGTGTTTCTGAAGCATGTAGAGGCAAGTTGCTGGGATGTCAGAGAGCTGTACAGAGAGCGTAAGTCACTGCGGTGGGAAACAGGCACTTCTTGTCTTTCCTATTAAATACGCGGATGAGAGGGAATGAATAACAAAGCCTGCTTGTTGTATTTTCCTAAGCAAGGCATGTAAAGCTGATTATTTGTAGAATGAAATACGTAAGCTTAACCTATGTATCTGCCAAAACTTTTTTAATCAGCCAGGGTTTTGAAAAATTCCAGCTCCTGCACCAATTGTGTTTATAAGCGTAGTATGTTTATTTAGTACTGTGCCATATGAAGATTCCTCTCCCCCCAAGTTATTAATAAGTGGGAACAAAGTTGGGGCAACGTCGTGTTTTTAGAAGGTATGAGACTTCAGGGAGGGGGAGGAGAGTGACTTTAGGATGTTTTATTTTCACCTAAGGAAAACCAGAGTCTATTCTAGCCTGCTATGAACACAGAGGGTTGTTTTAACTGTTTGGTGTTGTTCCTGTTGTTTGTGACTAAATAGCACTAGCAGATGAAATTTTTTGATACCTTACTGATTGCTTCTAAACAGCTTCCCTTCCATGACTGCAGAAGTCAATATCAGAAGTTTACACTGAATTTTAAGTCCAGCTGTAAAAGGCTTAGACTTTTTAAAGAAGGAAAAAATAAAGCACACTGTCCTCTACATCAAAATGAAAATCAGGCTAAAGGTGCGCAGATGCGCAAAGTTTCATTTTGCAGTAATTGTCACATAGTATTTACATTATTTCTGTACAAACTTCAGGTTTTGGAGAGCATTTTCTTGTTCACCTCACATCATACATTGCTAAAGGGCCATGGAGCCTTCCTAGCTTTTGAATGTGTGCAGACAGTTCTGACTCGCAGAAACCATTTGAAAGGAGCCAGAAAAATGGTTCACACACTCCTTCTGAATACATATTGAACAAATCTTTGCCAAGCACTAACCTAAACAGAGCCAGCCTGTAATAAAGCCCAAGAACTTATTAATTCACAGAGTGCAGAAGCAGGTGCTGTGAGTCTACTACTTCTGTAGTTTTGGTTTGTGCTTCTCCTGTGATAGTTTTTCCTACTCTCATTTAACTGTTAGGGTAAAACTTACTTTTCCAATACACAGTGATGAAGTGAGCTGTAATTAGCAAGGGAACTCAAGAACTGGGGATATTAAATTCACACTCTCGAGCCACAAAAAAACTGCCTACCTTTCTACAGTTATTACAGAAGCCAGTAAAGGGGAAAAGGGACATCTACCTTATTAAGATCCAGTGGCCTACATTTTTGCTTGAGAGAAGTGCTGATGCAGTAACCTGAACCCCATCCCATTATTTTCCTAGCTCTCTGCCAGTGCAGTCTGTTCAACATAACATCTTGCTGATGCAGATTGCCCAGCTCACTGCTTGCATTCATGCAGCAATGCACCTCAGAGCAGTGGTGGCACAGCAAGACATGCACAAACCCTTCTCCATTAGGAGAAGTTTCCATTTTTCCTGCCCAGATGAAATTCCAGTCACAGGTGTGGGATGTTTATTTGTGAGAGAGAGCTAGAGGGTAGTAATGTATACTGTATAAAAAGTCAGGCAAAAAGTCTCTTATAAGAAGCAAGCAGGATGAGGGGGGATTTAGATACAGGATGAAAACTGTAAAACTGGCTTTAATATTGCTATTATGCTTCCATGGGAGGGAGAGAATATGTTAACAATTTTATATTAGAGGTAAACACAATACAAAAGTAAGCCTCTGAGAGATCACCAAGCTTCTCCTCCATACTCAGGCTATATTTCTTTTTAAAGTAATAACTGAACTTCCTTTACAAGTAAAGTCCTCAATACTTAAAGAAAATCTGTACACAACAGCATCTCAGTTCCTGAGTTGTATACATAATTATATGATTGAAATAGCAAATGTCATCAATAAGGCTGCATTTGTCTGTTACAATCATTGTCTGTTAGATCGTTGTTCGGTATAAACCTATGACCTGGATGTTACTTCTCCCATATAGTAACACAGAGCAATTGGGACCATGTTTGAAATACACACTGAAGGTTTGTTCCCCTGAGGGTTACGCCATCATTTTGCTTATCCACTTCCTCCACAATAATTCTGAATTTATCAGCCAACTTCAACCAGACTTGAGAGAGCAGAAGCTTCTGAGATATTAGGTTCCTAAGCATTTTCTGAAAATAAGCAGCTAGGCAGAGAAAACTGTCCCTACGAATGCTTGCAAGGTAAGAAAGGCAGCAGCAGAACTGCATTTATCAAACAGCACAGAGACACCACAGGGATGCTCACTGCTCCACAGGAAACAAGTTTTTTTGGCCTACTTCTTACTAAAATATAAATACTTGCGGCTTACCCTGTTATGGGCCAGGTGTCCTCTGTAATGTCAGGGCTGGGACCATCCTGGGAGACAGGGGGTTGTGAAAGGTGCAGAAATCCAGCTTCACAGGAGCCCACCTAGAGCCATACAGGATATTCAAAGGGAGACGGGTTCTGAATGTAGGTGCCAACTACATTCAGTTGTAGGTGCCAACTACATACATCAGTTACTCAGAAGACCCTCAGCTTCCTAAGAAACAAAAGTACCACAGGTTACTACGTACAACACCCTGCCCCCAAATTTCCTTGGACTTAACTTGCTTAATTGCCCCAAAAGAGATGAGCTTTTGGGCAGAGCAGAGAAAAATCTTTTCTGTTTCAGGTTCTTCTGGGAAGAACAAAAAGCAAACATTATCCAGCATAAAAGGACCTGAGAACCAAAACCATACTCACATGAGCTTTCACTCCAGCTACAAAGCAGCTTGGCTACGCTCAGCTAAGGCAGCCACAGCTGGAAGACTGGGGAACTTCAAAACTCCTGCTTTAATCAGAGCCCTTACAAGGAGAAGTAACTAAATTGTGTAATTTTTTACATGTGCTACACTCTCTGTCTGCTAACCCTCCCTCCCCCAAATACAGAAAGACTAAGTCTCAACCTGCTTCTCCCCACTCTCTTCTGCATTTCAATTCCCAATGAGGCAGAGCTGGGGACTCTCCTCTCCAGCTCAGCAACTCAAACAGGTCAGGCACCTCTCTTTTCCTGCTTGTAGCCTTGACCTTAAACCTTTGAAGGGTATAAGGTCTGTAACAAAGTTAATAACATTTGAACTTGATTTCTGGTGTCTCCCATGCTGCACCTAATATTCCTGCAATATTTAACTATTGAAATTCTTGGTGTGGGCTAAAAACACCTGCCGCAAAACTTGATGTTTTCTGTTTGGTATCAAATTTTCAAGATTGTGCTAAATTTTGAAGAAGCAGAACATTTGTTCTTCACTGTACTTACTTATGCACACACATAAAATCAATATATGTGATTCGAAATGTGTGTGGTTAATGTTATTCACAAAAATAATGCTAATGGAAGTATTTAACTGGCTATCGCTACATACCTGGGTAAACAGTACAAGAGGAAAAAGACTTGTACCAGTTACATCTTGCACAGAAGACTTTAATCCCTTTCACTGTTAGTCTCAGAAGAAAGTAAGGGGAAATAAAACTAAAATCACTATTTCTGTTCACCTCCCAAAATATAACACATCATGAGCCTGAGTGAGAGCTATTATTCCCCACCCCTCCTTTTGCAGGCAGTAGGTGCTGCTGTAAATCCCTGTGGCTGACTGATGAGGTAAAGACAGCTTTTCAACCTTCATTCCATATTGCTTGACTTTTACAGCTTTAAAAATTATGTCAATATTGCCTTTGTAGTACAATATTTTTGTAGTTCTCCTTGGCTCTATTCTAAGTTTGCTTAAAGATAAAAGAGGCGATAATTAATTTGTGCAAAAGAAAAGGCAGATCCTTAAATCCTTTCCTGTTGGAAAGCAAACTGAAATGTGTGCTTAGTAGTGGTGGTAGTTAAGGGGTTTCTCATATTCCTCCTTTTCCCAAGAGGAAGAAGGTGATTTGTAAAAGCCCTTATTATATAGGAGGATCCACTTACAGTGTTTGAAGACATGAATTCAATCCCAGCATTCTTGTAGACATTCCCTTATTAGCACTACTTACAAGCACCATGCTGATAGAATAAGCTGTTTGTAAAGAACTGGCTCGAAGCCTCCATTTGCAATACTCAACAACCAAAAAAGCATTGCTCTTAGTCATGCAAAACCCAGAATGATGTTAAATATTCTTCTGCTGGAACATTATCCTTTTGCTATCCTTTAAGCCAGACAGAGAGGCAGACCTCATAGCAAATTGCCCAGTGCTCTTTTCTATGGCTTGTTTTTGGATGCCATGCAAATGCCAGTCATTGAGAAGTGGAGGTTTCCAAAATTGTTCTGAACAAGAAAATTAGATGCTGAAGGCAATAGTACCTTTCCCATTGGCTTCAGCAAGGATGGACTATATGAAAAAGCTGCTGCTGGAATCTCGCTGGAAACAGTCCAATTCTATTACCCCCTACTGGTGTGTGTCCAGCAGACTCCAATTTGTGCCACGGTCCTTAGACATGTGCAGTGGTGTGCTGTGCCTATCCCAGCCTTAAGCTTAGCATTTTTGTTTTACTGGCAGTGAGGCATTTCTTATAACTTTAATAATCTTTTCTGGTCATTGCATTCAAAGTGATGTTCATTATGAAGCAACAGGATTTGCACCTATTTTCACCAGGTGAGATTCTGCCCATCCTCGCAGTGAGTAGCATTTTTATTGGAGAATTCACCACATGCTGCTGTTTCACTTAGTTTTGGCTTAGTGTACCAGCTCTGCACTGTCTTTAAAGAAAAGCTCTGCAGTTGTTCGTTTTGTGATGTAGTTGTCCTTTGGGAGAGCTCTTTTAAAAAGCAAGGGGTCATGTCTTCTGCCTCAGTGTCTTGAGTTAAATGTTGGGCAGATCCACACAGACCTAACTTGGTATTTGGGCTGAATATACTACAACAGAATTGCCTGTAATCTATTTGTAACCATTTCTAGTCACAAAATGAAGTTTACAGCTTATACGAAACAACCTGTAAAAAGAAAACACACAGGTTCTGTGTCACTGGATGCCCTCCTTATTCCCCTCCCACCACCATCACATCCCCTGAAGAAAGCCAAACTGGTCACAGAGTAACTGCAAGAAAGATACCATGAGTTTCCACCAGCTGGGAACTGAACATGGGTCAACTGCTTGTAAGGCAGCTCTGCTCACCTCTGGAACATCAATGTGCACTCCCTGATGGGAAACTAACCCAAAAGGTCCCAGCTTTTGGTACGTTACTGTACTAGTTTCAGTTTGCTATTTGTATAGTGAAGTATCAGTCAGTAACAATAAATATGGTAGAAGAAATTTTGTCTGCTCCTCATTGAATTAAAATGAGTTTTTTGAATGGTCAGCAAAAGATGGGTTTAGGACAAACGTGGAACATGACAACATGCAGTGTAGGACATGAAGATCAGTTCAGTCAGTCACAGGGCTTACATTAAAGAGTAAAACTGCTTTCTTGGACTGCAGGGTGGGTCCCTTTGACTATTCACATAAGTAAGACAAGAAGACTTGACTCTCAAAACAAATGAATTTCTTAGATCCAAACCACTTCTTAGAAGATTCTTGAAAGGTTTTTTGAACAAGTTGTTAAGAAAGGTACAGTGTAAAATCAGAAGACAACAGTTATACAGCAGAAGAAATATGCTGGATTTGATCTTTTCTATCACACCAGTCTTATCTAAGAGAGATTAGCACTTATTATTTCTTCCTTGCCATTTTGCAGGATGGTAAACCCCTGTTTTTCAGGTTCATACAAGTGCCTAATCAAAACACCTTTCTGATAGGGACCCTGGAAACGTATTGTGTTGATTTTGAAGTCTGTCCTTTACATTTTTCTCTACTTAGAGCTATGACAATGGTGACACTTTTGGCTCTGTTGGTTTTCAAGATGTTTCAAATTCAGTGTGTTATATGAGGAAAAGGCCCTGAGATAGAGGCAAAAACAGACGTGTGAGTCATGGGGAACAACTACAAAAAGGAACTGGGGGAGAGGGAGAACATCTTTGCAGGCCAAATGTGTTTCACACATCTTGAGCTCTTGCCCTCCATCCCCTCTATTGCTGCACTTCTCCCTTCTCCACCTCTCTGCTTCAGGAACTTCATCCTCTTCCCTTGTGTTAAGGGCTCGCTATGTCCTATCACATTCCCTTTTCACTCACATACAGTAGCTTTCATTATTCCTTATCCCAGCACTGTTTGCTTCATATCTGAGTTCTACAATCCTCACCTACAAGGAGCCTTATTTTCTTTTCATTGCTTCTCAATATGAGGAGTTGTGTATCTCTATGTGTTCATCCACAACTCCTTCAGTCGAATCTCCAGATAATTGAAAAGGAAAAAAAAAAAAAAAAAAGCTTGAATTTAAGCAAAACAAGAATAGAGTTTCCTGTGTGTACTGGAGGTTTTATGGAGTATTTGCTGCTTAAATATACAGTGAGAGGCACACTGTGAATATTTCTGCTGAACACTGTGGTATGGACTATTATGGAAAGGATGTAGCTCCTACAGTACTTAACTGTTTTGGAAAAAGTGACCCCCTGCCTTCTGGGTACTTCCACACACAAAGGACTTTTTGGTTTTTTTCTCAGCATGAAGCAGAGAAGCCAAGTAAACTACTGAACCCTCCACAGTGGGGCTGTGAGTCAGGTCCAGGGAGAATCTAGTCAACAACCTGTCACCTTGTCTGAGCTTTAGGAGGATGGGGGAGGTTTCAATTACTTTTTCTCTTCTCAGAGAAAGTGCCTATCACCTGGTTTCTGATGCCAAGTACATCACAGGAACATGGGATACCAAGTTCTTGCTTTTAATTAAACCACATTCCTTTTTGAAGTTGGGCTCAGCAATTGGGAACGCCTCTTCCCTGCGTTTAAGATCTGTGCACTTTAGACTCCCAGACTCCTTGCATGTATAAAATTTTCAAAAATATCCAAGAGATGTAGGAGCTCAAGCCACTGCAATTTAAAAAGATAAAGGCTCCTAAGTCTCTTCTGGTGCTCTGGAAAATGTTAACTGATGTCCCTACTGATCATTGCAAGAGGAAGAAGGAAGAAAGATGGACTGTGAGCCATGCCTGGGCCATTTCAAGATTTTACAGCTGAAAGACAAGATCGTTGAAGCCAGTTGTTTAACTGGACCGGGAGTGCAGAGCACTGGTGTGAAGTGCTTTCTTTGGCATGTCTGACTCAGGAGACAAGTTTCATGAACCGGTTACGGGTTCTGAGTGCCTTTTTGTGGTTAACTCCAGCTCGAGAACATATTGCTTGCAATAGTCTAACTTGAAGGTGATGAAAGCATAGTTTGCTCAGCCAAGTTCCACATCCGAATATGAGGGGCACAATTTCCTGGCTAGTTTCAGATGAAATTAGGTGTTCCTGTTGTTATTTTGGTTTCCTGAAACAGAAAGAGCAATGGGAACCTTAGGTCCACATCCATCTTAGCTGCAGGAGGACCAGTCCTTCCAACAAAGATGAAACCACAGCTCTTGCAGATCTGTTGGTTTCTCCATTTTTGCTACACCCAATTGCTTTCTCCCAGTTGTTCTCCAGAAGAGAGTTCTTTGTATCCGGTTTTCAACCGTCTTCAGACTGCAGACAGCTAGGAAAAATGTTGCCAGGGCATGGGAAAGAGGGGGGGGGATGAAGGCTGCTGGGATAGTGATGGCCCATAACTCATGGGGTCTTTTTCTCCTGGCTCATGGTTTGACACAACCAACAAATGGGAGGAGGGTGATGAGACTCTGAAAAAATCTCTCAGCTAAAGGTCTAAGAGAAAATCGAGAGGCATAGGAACTACTTTGCCTGACTATTTATTGTGAGAGCTCTGAAATGGGTTATGTGGTCAGCCCCTGGGGTCAGATTGCCCCATTCTGGAAAAGGCACCTGTTTCTCTGGGCCGAGTCACTCCCACCAGCTGACTTTCTTCTAGTGCCAGAGTAGGTCTCTTGCTTGCTGCTGCGGTGCTGCCAGCTCCTACAGGCTGCATGTCATGGATCCTTGATAATGCAGCACATTTCAGCGGTTTTTCAAATTGTTGACTGCAAATTGGTTTTGGCAGTTTTTCTCTGAAATGAGCCTTACATGATTTTTGACACTTTTGGAAACAGTCATTACTCAGACAGTTGAGAGTCACTGCAAGGCAGTAGTGATGGATTTGAAATCTGGCCTATTTCTGGCATTTCAGAGTATTTTGTAAGGCCTTTCACTCAGACCATACTAAATATGGAATATCTTATCTCCAACAACACTGAGCTCTTGTGCTGGAGATTCAAATGATATCCCTTTCTGGGCTCAGAAGACCTGCCATGTTGAAAAGACAGGTAATGTAGAGTAAACGCAAATGAGTAGGTGATTAGTACATATCTGTGTCATGTGTATTAGAAGAGAATGCAATTTGGAAATGTTAGTTCAAGTATTATTAACTTGGTTATTTTCAATTCTGAGCTCTTGCTGGAAAGATGTTTATTGAATGTGTCATAAGAGTGGTTTTGTTCTCCCTTTTTTTTCATGTCTGTAAAATTTGCAAATGCTGTATGCACCCTTATTTACTTTGCAATTAACCTGCAAGAGCAGTGCTTGCTCTCTTGGCCACATTTTTCAATTACTGTAATTCTCTTTTGGTAGGCTTCCCAGATAGTGAAAGATGCAGCCACACAGTCTCAAAATGCAATGGGCAGCCACTGTCACAGTACAAAGCCTTGCTTTCCTCATATTTGCTCACTTTGCTGATATTTGAGACCACATCACGGAGCCTGTCCTGAAGACTTGCTGCTAGGGTGGGGCCAAGAAGATTTGGGCTTAAATTCATGCCCTCAGAAGGGATCTCAGCTCTGTCTGGAGAAGTTTCCTCCGCAGGAAACAGGAAATGTGGGAATCTGTTCCAAGCACTCCTCCCAATCTGCTGTGTGACCAAATATCCCTGTATCCCCAATTCTCCTTTTGTGTGACGTGGGTCATACTGTCTACCTTGTTCTGTAAATGTGAGATCGAGGAAAGGCTGTAGACAGGTAGCAAGTAAATATTATTGCATTTCCTGGCGTGAACACAGAAAGCCTCCCCTACAGCAGACGTGCCTCAGTTCTCCTTGCGCTGCGGGAGCAGGCACATACCCCTGTGTTCACACACCCCGTGTGCCCAGCCTGACTCACACAGCCTTTCCTTTTCACCGCAGCGCCCCCAGAAACATTAGCTAGCATCCATTTAGTATGCCATTTTCCACACGGCGGCTATCAAAACCTATTTCTGCTCACCTGACAATATCATTTTTAAAATGAATGAGATTGAAGACTTTATATTACCAAACAAACAATAGTAAAAGCTTTTACTGACCTACTGCCACTTGCCCGAGGACCTGGAAGTGAGCTACAAATTAGCTCACTCAGTGAGCCATTATGGATTCTGCGTGCCCCCTCCTGCGGGTGAGAGCTCTCCCGTGCTGCTGACAGTGACGGACGGATTTGCAGCTGGGTCTCCGGCATGTGGAGCTGGGGGTCCCAGCTAGGAGGCAAAACCAAGTCTCGGCTCTCCCCAGGCTTTGCTGAGCTGTTTGCTCCTGGAGAGTAGATGGTAATTATTCTTATCTGCTCAGAGAGGGAAAGAAAGAAAGGCCCTAGCATAGTGGCCTCTCCTTTAGGACCCAGAAAGTGCCCGATGCCCCCGACTCCCATCAATTTCAGCAGGCACTCAACAGCTTACGAGTGATGGTGCCTGCTATGATGACACAAGCCTTGCTTAAATTTTGGTCTCTTCATCCTCAAGCGCATGTTCATTTTGTTTAGCTGGTTAAAAACGGTGCCATTTTGTTGATCTATTCTGATTTATACTGGCAGCAAGTATAACACTTTCTGTGTATGAGTCTCTGGGTTTGTGTCCTGGAGGTAGCCGGGGATAAGAAATTTGTTTTACTCTCTCGCAGGTGTCCCTCTCTCTGAAGTTCCTCTCTGTGAATGAGCTCCATGGTAATGAAAACCTACTCAAGCAACAGCCTTCTTGAGTTTTTGCTTTTAGCATATTTTTACTGTATTTTTTTCCCAAAAAGTGATTTTGGCATCTGGTACTCCCAGGACCAAAGTGGATTGCTCTACAGCTGAAATAGAGAGGTATAATAACGGAGGTTTGAAGTTCAGATTCCTTTCATGGTGTGCCCAGAAGCAAGCCTTGCAACTGTAATTATTGTCAAACAATTTTTCATTTTATTGATTTAACTTTTTCCCCGTATCACTGATTGTCAGTAAGGACTTTTTTTTCCCCTGGACCATCAGGTGTAAGGCAAAATAACTTGTAGTCTAGTAAAACAGTAATAATTGAATGGTGATACACACAGATGTGGCTGGTGAGGTTTCAGGGTTATTTTCTCAGTGGAAGTTACACAATTCCAGAAATCTGAATTTGTCATTTACTTTTTGTTTCAAGAATTGCACTATTCAACCTAAGAATACATAGTTTTTACAAACAAATCTAATAGAAATAACAAAAGGCTTTTTTAAAACAACATTTGGTAATAAACCCAGACCTCCACTATTTTAAAGATGTATGTAAAGCCTTGGTACCAGCTACTCAAAAATCACTTAGAGACCAGCAACACAGGATCAGATTCTGCTGCTGTTCCTCAGCATGAGTCATTTTTTGCTTCAACTCAAGTCTTTTGAGGCTAATTTGCAATCAGATAAAACTCAGTGTGAGAAAGAGCAGGAGAGCTGGACCCTGAGTCACCGGGCACTTAGCAAAAATTGAAAAATACCAGAGACACCTGAAATTTTCACTGAAGACTGGTGGTCACCAGCAGATAATTATTATTATACTGGTAACAGTGAGTCTTGGCTTCACTGGCCTTTTACTACTTTGAGTAAACAGTTACTTGCCAGATTATTATTATCTTGGCACTTCATGCAAAAAACCTGTAGTTTTCCATGTTTCTTAAAGCTGAGTATACATTTATTGAATGAAAGCATTTATTAAACATATGGGGACAGATTCTCAACAGGCATTAAATAACTTACCTCCATTTGCCAAGAACTCTTGCTTTTTATGTTTTATTATGCTGAGAACTGCAGGTTGCATAGATGGAAAATGGTGGAAAATAGAAATAGGTGAAAATGCAGCTTCACTATGAAAAGCCAAAGCATTTTATACCTCCTGATATCATGTAGATCTGAACTCCATGGTTTTGGATTGTCCTCACAGTTGCATCTATATTACAAGGTCATGAGCAGCACAGAGATGTTAAATAGGGAATGACTGTCCTAATATGGGAAGAAAGTGGCATACAATGAAACTAGGATACAGCAGGTTCAAAGCATTAAGAAAAAAAAGAGTGCTTTACTGTCTGCCACAGGACACTTGATACTAAACACTTGCATGGGTTCAAAAAGTAATTGGACAAAATAATGAAAGAAAAAGTCATTAAGGTGAAACACTAAGATAACACTTCAGGGTCAGGAAATCTGTGATCGTCAGCTTGCAGGGACAGTATTCTGGAAAAGCAATGCTATACGCTTTTTCTATTATTACTTTCTTTCCTAAACTTCAGCTATTGGCACTATTGGGACAGACAACAGGAGTGGATGGATCTTTGATCTAACTCAATACAATTTTTTACATTGCTATGCAAAACACATTTTTTGAGCCACAAAATGAGAAAAACTGACACAAAGAGACTGCTGTATGTTGGGATACACACTTAAGCTATAAACTGGATCTAAACCATAACCTAAATCTCCCAAATTAGATGTCTTCAGACATAGGATTTGGTGTGATTCCATCACCAGACATATTGATGGCACACAGAATTACTAGATGTAGGGGTATCCTGACTGCAGAATTCAGGCTGATTAAAATTAGATGGGGTGTTTGCAGTATCTGGTAAAACTTTGTCCATTCCACAGATAATCTCTTCAGATCTTCAGGAGAATGGAGTAAAGCCTGAAGCCCTCCTCAGCTTTCCTTACCCTGGCTCAACTTCCACCGAAACAAGTAGGACTTTTGCCCACATAAAAGCATTTGGACTTTTTCCAGCAATGATAAATATCAGTAAACAGACCATCCTCCTGGTTGAATATAGGGTGCTATTAAGGGTCAAAACTAAGATGTTGCAATGAAAGAGTCCTAACTGTGTGACAGGGGTTCAGAGGCATGAATTAACATGCACTGCTCGTTGCTGGCACACCTTCCTCAGCTCAGGTAGACATCGCCAAACAAAAAGAGATGAAGATTGATGTTGCTTAACACTACCTTGTACGAAAATATTCTGCTAGCCCAGTGTATGTCTTTCATTTGTTCTTCTCCAAGTTTTTCACCAGCTGAGGTCAGTTGGCATTCACCCTAGCAATCACATCCTCTGAAAGCTTATTGTTGTCAACAGTGACGAGAGAATAATTTGGCACCACCCAGAATTAAAATCTTGGCCCAGGACTCATTCAACTGAATGGTAACATCAATGGGTGCTGAATTCAGGACTGACAGTTTTCTACCTTTGTTTATTTGTCCCATTTATGTAGTGAAAGCAACCCAGGTAGGTAAGTCAGAAAACATCTTGGGACAGATTCAGATGTTAGTCAGAGCAAGGTCACACAGATGTCACCAAGAGGGCCTGTAGGCTTTTATTACCTCCTTTCTCTTTTGCAATAACTACTTTTTAAAATGATTCACCAGCCGTACAGCCCACTGCACTGCACTGCACTGCTTTATCTATCAGCATTCAGATGAACTACTGCTACTGGGCTATCCCAGAGGATGATTATTCCATAGCATATATTAAGCTGCAGGAAAAGGAAGGTAACTTTGTGTGTGTGGAAACAGGCTTATATCCATATCCTTAATAAGGCTTTAAAGCAGTTGTGAAAAGCCAGAGAGTTCTCATGGAGAATCTGATATGTAACATAAAGAAAACTTGACCCTTTTACAGTACCTTGCATCCTGGGACCGAGCAGCTGCTGCGATCTTCACAGGATGCATGATATTCCAGCAATATGTGGTAGACTGGAGGACAAATAAAACAGAAAGGGTAGGGATTAGATAGTTTACGTCCAAAAAGCATTAAATGGCCCTTGATAACTCCTGGGAACTATTTATTGATTCCTTCTATGCACTGCACATTCCCATTAAGTGATTTCATTTCCTTATTTCTCCTAATCACACCACTTGGTTTAGAAGTCTTTTGCTCTCTGAAACTTGGGGGTACACAGATAAGTTCAATTTCTCAGGTGGCTATACTTCTTATTACATGTGAAAAGTTGGTACAGTAAAAGTAACTCCTTGGAGCCAGCAGGTCTGGAGCTTTCATCATTACGAATCGCTGCATCAAGGAAGCACCGGCAGGTTAATTGCTGTTTTAGTCTCAGACTAACATGTGGCTTTTTCCATCTCTGTAATGGGCACTGATAAAGCCCTTGGAAATCGTGGCTGCCTCTGAAAAGTATATTGCCACCTTGGAAATAGTAGTAAGAGACCAGTAATAATAATACTAATAAGACAGTGATGCTGTAATGGTCAAATTCTTGAGTCATTGTAATAGCTGACACTGCAAATAACCTTTACCGTAGCAAAATTTGCTCCACGCTGGGGTACACTGCTTGGAAACACCACCTTCATTTTGTGGGGCAGGGAGAGAATGGAGAAAGAGAGAGGGGTTGCTGCTTTGTTTTTTTCCTTTAAAAATAAAGGAAGAAATGGAAGGTCTTCAAATCTTTTAGTCTGGCAAAATGGAAAAAAAGCATTCCTTACTCTAGCTGACGCTCACATGCCATCCCAGGGCCCTCCAGTGCTTTTACGACCCTTGCCTTAAGGAGCTGCCAATGCCCCAGGCTTCTCACCAGCCAGCCTGACGGCATGTGGACCGCAGGAGGTTTCTCTTCCTTCCCTGGGAGCGGGCGAAGAGAAACCTCGGCTGCCTGCCGAAGCCCAGCCGGCCGTGCAGGAGAGCGGGAAGGGCAGCAGTGCTCCCAGGGACGGGACGATCCCGGCCACTGTACGCTCCCCTTGCAGACCCTCCAGCCTGCTCAAGGCAGGGCTTGCCGTGGGCTGCGGCTCACCCAGGCCGGCTGCTGGCACGGCTCACCTCTGAGCCAGGGGAAAAAGTCTGCAGCTACGCTGCAACAAGAAAGAAGTGAAAACAGAGATACAGAACATCGTTGGGTCTGTTTCCATTGGCTCTGGCTGCTGGGCATGGGATATCAGCAGCCTCTAGTTCCCGAAAGGTCCCTCCTTTGCAGATATTTACAGAGGCATCTGCAGCAGTCGACCGGACGGCACCTAAACGAATGAAAAATAAACCTACGAAATGGTATTTCCCATTCTTTGGAACACAGTAAAAGTGCCTCCTGTTCCTTTCAGCACCTAAACTAGATACATTCATCAGCGCAGGAAAAGACGCTGGCACACGGTTTAGGGAGACACGTATTTGAAGGAAACAAACCTGCATCACCCAGTACTTTCCAAATTAAATACCCCTGCCATTGCACATACTTTCGAAAACCAGGCTACCAGCAGTGTGAAGCATTTTCTGCTGTATGATGCCGAGCCCTTTGGAAGATCTTTGCTTCCACAAGGTTTTGTGCTCTTTGTAGCACAAAGGATTTGCCCTTGTTTAAAAAGATATTGGTTTTCCACTGCATAGTCATACTTGTATAGGTGACTTTCTGAGGTTAACAGATCTGGTCTAAGTGTAGAGCCACGTGTCATTTAAGGTTAGTAATAAAACAGTTCATCACAGACAGGCGTAGAGTGTCCAGGCCCTTCTTGCTGCGAAGGGAAGAGGACGACGTCCTATGTGAGAAGCAGGTGCCTACTGGCACTGCATTGTGCTGTGGTTCATCATCAGGATTGGACTCAGGGACACTGCGCGCCCTTCACTTTCAGATTTCACGTTCAGCTGATGAAGGGCGAAAAGCCATCTCATTGTGGAGGGCCAGCATTAGCCTTCAGACACCGCTTAATCCTGTTTAAGGGGGTTTTAAATATTGTACGGGTCTGCTAAGCCCCCTCACAAGGGGAGAATTTTCACCTAAAAATACCAGCTAATAAAAGAGCTCCCACCATCTGTTCACCCCCAGAAAACCAGCTAGCAGTGGGCACAGAAACAAATTCTTAACTTGAGGTGCAAAACAATCTGGATACAAACTGAGAACGACCTGTGTTTTGTTTTAAATGAACACAGTTTCTTTTACTTATTATGCTACTTTATGATTCCATATAGACAGAAAGGATTAATTTCCCACTCATGTTCAGGGAATATGCACGCTAGCAGCCATTGGATGTAATTCGTCATCTGTTTAAATCCCACATGCATCGATAGGAAAATTAAATTCAATTTCCTTTCAAGTTTAAATATCTCTAAAGATATTCCCCAATCCAGGAAAGCACTTAAGCAAGTGCTTCACCTTGGGCATGTGAGTGGTTCTAGTGATGTCAAGTGCTTTCAGGAACAGGGCTGTGATCCATAGCAGATGTACACCTGCACCATAGAACGAACACCCAGCAAATGCAGAAAAGCTAAGGCACCAGGGTACTAGAAACACACTTGATTATTTTTGAGGTCCTGTGATTTTGCTCCTGTCTGTGAGATTTTCAGCTGGAAAAAAAACCCAACAACAGCAGGGAAATTAGCTACAGAAAGGCAGTGTTTCAAAAGCACATAGTTCTTTCAGTCTCTTGGGGAAAATTTTGCACAATCCTAGTTTCAAAATAATGTTAAGGTTGCAAAATTGAGCAATCATAAAAGTCAGGAAATTTAAAAAGTTAGTATGTGTCTTTCAATGTTAGCTCAGCAATAACAAATATATGTAGTGGGAGAAGTTTATACTTGCAATTTCTGTGTTAAATATAAACTTTAAAGTATTCTTGTTGACCATTAATAAGCAACATAAACTATATTGGGTATTTAATGTCTGTAAGAGGCATCTTAATCATAAGAATTTCCAGGTAGTGGAATTCAGAGGGCTTGGTTTTGAAGTACAAAATGTCACTGTCGTGTTGCTGAGTTATTTTGGCTCTTTTCTCACTTATGTGTGAAAGTCATCACTGGGAAAGAAAGGCAATTTCACTTGTGTTATAATACAATTCTCACATCAGAATAGTTTTGTGATGTTTATGAAAGGCTATGATTTATATAGTTAGGGAACTGACTTAAGTTTGGGTTTGGTTTTTTTTAAGAAGTAAGAACTTCTGTGGTAAAGAGACCGCAATGCTTCCCCCTTGCTGGCAAGAGAACTAAACCTCCCAAAACAAACGTGCTCTACCTGAATTAATAATATGGAGCTGTTCCGCAAAATGTTTAAAATACAGAATGATCTTTCCAGGCCAGATGTGTGACTTGCTCAAATCTACGTGTCGTGGTTTAACTTACCGTGAAAAATCTAAATACAGTGTGATGGTAGTGTTTAGATAAGACAGATGTAGAGTGCAGCACAGGCTTGGTATTGCAGAAACGTTGATCCTTATAAATGAGCTGTATTGCGCTCTGGGATTTTCCTGGCTGACTCTTTCAAAACCCAGGCTAGATTAAATCATCACAGCTGGGGAGAAAATATCAAGAGTTAAATAACTACTTTATGAGAGTTGTAAGAGTGTGAAAGTTTTAAGATGTTAAATAATTACAGCACTCTGAGAGCTACAGGAAAGACGAATGAGCCTGTGGCCAACGGTCTTATTTATTCTGATGTCATCCTGAAAGACAAATGAAAATGTCAAAGATGTGGGGAGAATTTAGCACGTGACCAAAGACGTAGCTATCAAAGCAAATACGGGTCAAAGTGCGTCAGTGAGGAGTCCTACACGTACTCAGCTCAAAGGAAAGATGACATTTTGAACTCAGTGCTTCCACTGATTTTTATGTTACGTTTACTGCTCCAGTAAGTCACGAGCATCTTGAGCTCTCTGTTAGTCAGCTGTCAGCTTGTTTGTTAATGGAACTAAGCCAGCCTGGGAATAAAATATGTCTCCCATTAAGGTATGCAAGTGTGAGGACATAAAGCTTTATGTAAAATCTCCACGAGCATGTCACAAGTCCAAAGTTAAGGCAAATACCTAAGGGAGAAGAAGATCTTTGTATCATGTTTGATTCCAATCTATCATCCCCTTAATGAGACAGACCCTGGGGGAGCTGCTTTCTGCTTACACCAACACGAGCAAGTTCAAACCCATTCTCAGATATGTCTTCAGTGCACCCAAACGTTGTGTAAGCAAGAACGGGGATGTTTGGCTGATCTGGGGCTGCCAAATGTCTGTCCAGAAACGCGCTCACAGTACTATTGCCAGCTGGTCCCCTGGGGTCTACCAAACCTGGGCAAGCAGCACGGTATGCGTGTGGACCTCCTAGGCAGCACAGGTGCCTCCAGTCCCTTCTGCTGCCCAGCTCTTCAGGCTAGGTGCAGTCTCTGCAACACACACAGGCATATAGGATGCGCTGTTCAGAGACTGCCCATATTTCTGTGTGGGAGCCTTCCTGGCGGAAACATGGGAACCAAAAAAGGTAAACAAATAAAGTAAAAAATGTGAGTGGACTGCAAATGCCCACGCGGCTGTGGGTGGTTGGGATGAAAGCTTATTGGGCCAAGAGGGGGGCAGAAGGGAGAGGCGAAGGGTGCCCTGAGTCCGTGCGCATGGAAATCGTGGGGAGATGTCCCGCTGACTCCGGGCAGCTTAGCTCGGATCCAACAAATGGCCTTTCCCTTCCCCCTCCTCCCTCTGCTTTGTGGCTGCTGAGTGAAGCATGGCAGCCCAGATCTTATTTCAGGTTTTGTGATGGCGCATATTTTCTCCCTTAGATCTTTCAACGAGAGAGCACCAGCCTCTCCGTGTGGGACCGCTAACGCCCCCGGGACTGAGCCCAGAGACGGGAGGGGGGCGGGAGGGGAGGGCTGGCTGCACTGCCAGCCATCACCTCTGAAAAGCCATCAGCAATCCTGGGAATAACTGAATATTATAGAGGATATTGAGAGGATAACTGAAGATGCAGACACCTAGCAGGTTATGCTACCGGCAACTCGGTAAATTTGATTTCAGTCTTTAACAAAATAATGGTTCAAATATTCAGAAGGAGTTTCTAAAACTACCTACATCATAGGATAACGCTGACCAGGAGCAATAAACACGAAGATTTTGCATCGAGCAGATCAGTGCCAGTCTGAGTAGCACAATCCCTTTCTGAGATCAGTTTATGCAATGGCTGAAGGGGCAAAGACAGCATAAAGTGCAATACATCACAGAGCCTTGCAACAAAGATGAAATTAAATTAGGCTGAAAACTATTTTAAGCACTATTAAGTAATGTAAATAGCATGAGAGTGGGGAGCAGAAAGGGAAGAGGGAGTGAGCCCAGGTGAGACACGGATAATAAAAAAGGTATGATAACTCTCAATAGGTATTTGCAAGGCATACACATCAACGAGGTAATTTGTTTAGGCTGATTCAAGGAAATATGGCTGGGAGAAAGAGTATGAGGATTTGGTTTGGCTCTCAGGGTTTATTTCTAAACTGTGAAGCGTAGAGCAGTCTGCCACAGGAAATGTTAGAAACTCAAAAGCTTGAGTCTCCAGAATAATCTGGAGGGAAACACTCGTGCAACTGGCAGGCTGTGCAAGCACAACAGTGTCCAGTTGTAAATTATGATAACTCAGATACAATAGGTAGCCAGCAAGCTGCATGCATGTGAACAGGGGGAGAGAGCTCAAAACCTCTGCCCCCCAAGCTCCCACGAGCCAAATACTGTGTTGATGTAAATTGGTGTAGCTCCATTCCCTTCACTGAGTGACGGTGCATGGATTTATGCTAGCTGAGAGCCTGGCCCAAGGGTTTCTGACCTTCAGGCTAAAATAGGTCCATCATCTTGTGGTATTCCAGGGTAATAAATACTCTGATTTAGCTATTAGCCTTTCGTAATCTGACTGGGCAACGATTAATTTACCAGCTCACACTTGCAGACAGGAATCCTCCAGGGCACAGAGCCCCCCGTAAGTTCTGCGTCATTCCAGCTGCAACCCTTTCTGCAGATGTGGTGGCTTTTTAATCTGAGGGCCCGATAAAAGGCCAGCCTACGCACAGACTTCCCCTGGTTCCAGCAGATCATGTTCCAAAAATGGATACGGTTGTTTCCAACACGAGGCTATGGGGAGACTCTCTGATGTTGATTTGGCTACTTTTCTTCTGGAAGTAAAAGCATCCACAAATACACTGGTACACAAACAATTAGAGTTTCTGTTCCCACATCTCCTTATTTCGCACAAATTTGTTTGTGCACCAATACTATGCATAAATACTGAGATAAACTCTTATCTTGCCTTTTCCCTGCATACTAGCTTACAATAAAATGCTACGTTAAGTTCAGAGCAACGGCTTTGTGGTCTCACTGTAAAACATGAATGTTTCAAACACTGATGAATTTACACTCAGTTGAAATTACTTCCATTTTACATGTGGAGAAGAAAAGCTGAAATTATCAGAAATGTCACCCGATGTTTAGTGTTTGGCGAGAGGAACCACATACCTGATTTTCGTAGTGCTGAGTATTTCATGGCACATTACCTTGTCCCATCTCCCACTGAATTTCTTAATTGTTATGTTTGTCATGTTTGGTCCCCCCTAAAAATGAAATCTGGCACCCGTGATTTGCCCAACACTCCCCAGGAGCTTTGGGAATAATGTGGATAAAACACCCCCAACAGCAGCCTTGTTCATCTAATTTCCCTGAATACAACCCATTATTCCAGACCAAATGAGGGATGGGCTCTAAAGGAAAAAAGGCTGTTTTATCATGTACATATACAGTACTTCATAATGTTTGTGTATTTGCAGACGGATCCAAATTAAGATTACCCAGACAGGTACTAATAACTGCAGCAGAGTTTCTTCCAAACCCACAGTCAACATGTGAGAAAAGAGCCCATTATTTCTAGTATGTTAAGCTGACTCATCTAGCAGTGTCCCACAGGCAAACAAACACCTCCTAGATTCAGTAAACCAATTTCAGTGAAAGGATTGACTTTCTGAAAAGAAATGAAGGTTTATAGTGTATATTTGCTACTATGCTCTTTTAAGACATTAATACTATAAATAAAGGGCAGAATTAAGTAGCCACATTGCATGTGGCGTACACTTTATAAATGTACCATTCATCATATCCTCCTCTATGTTATACTATATGGAAGAGCCCCTACCACATCATGGATGTTTATTATCATTCAAAACTAATAACCTTGGCTACATTCAGTAAAAAATGAGATCATGTGAACTGCAAGTGGTCCAAGCACAAGAGCTTTTGTTCACGTGCCAGCCAAATAGTCATATGCATATATCCCTCTGTCTGAACACATCAATCATTTTATTATAATCACAGTTTAGCTCTCAGATAATTTTGTCCTTTCATTCTTTTTTCCATACCACAGATTTTATGGGTGGACATTGAGACCCAGTTATAGATGTGACAAATGATTTTACATTCCCCAGTTCTTGGAGCTTAAATCTGACTACCATAGAGTAGAGATGAGCATTCGAAGGTTTCTCAAGTTAAGCATCCAAAACCCAAGCTGCTTGAAATCACAGGACTCTTTTGAAAGGTCTAGTCCTGATGAACAGTTTCGGAAGTATCTACATGTACAAGTTTGGAAATATCTACGTGTACATATGCATATACATATATACAATTTCTGGTTAGTGTCCCTTCGTTCCTTAACCCTGTTGCCTATTCATGCCATGCAAGCTGCTTCGTATTGCAGTCCTCGTTCCTGAGGCCTGGGATCAGGCACTGCCTGAAGCACCTCGTTGAGGAGACCTGCTCCCCACAGCTGCCCCTATCGACCCCAAAAAGCAGGTAGCAGCCCTCGAGGGCAATTCATCCCAGTGGCGATCTAAACCTCTCTCTGAAGGTACCTACCTCAGCCACTGGCTGTCTGGAGGACTGAGGTGACAAGACTCCAAAATTTGGGGAGGAAAACTATGTGGGATCAAAATGTGGACCTGATCCTTTTTTCTTTGTGGGCTTTCTAGTTTTTTCAGGTCTATTGACTTTTACATAATTTCAGGGTGAAGATGAATCTTTTGGCTCACACCTCTAGAAAAACCCCAAATAACACAGCCCAAAAAGTTAAATACTTCTGTGATAGAAAAAAATTTGGGGTCCACTCAGGAGTATTTCAAAGTGAGATAATTTTAAAGCCAGCAGCAATTGGTGCAGAGATGACGTGTGAGTGGCCTCAGGCAGGAACAAGCCATGAAACGAATGGCAGTACCGCTGGTGGCTGCCAGCACCCATAGCCAAGACAGGCAGCCGAAAATCCGCACAGGCAGATCACGCTGGCACTCGTGAGAAGGATCCCGTCCATGCAGAAGGAAACAACGAGGCGGCACAAGGCCAGTTATAACCCAATAGTGCCGCATGGGGAAAGTCCTGGAGGCTTTGTGGTTCTGAGGAGGGGTTAAGGCTCCTCCTGCACATCTGGCAGAGCAGCAGCTGCGCTGCGGTGATCAATGTCAGCGTTTGCCACGAGAACTTGTTTCACAGGGAGGGGGTGGGAGTAGGTGTAGGATCAGGGTTGGTTACAATGTGCCTTTCAAACTTTTATTGATTTCCTAATCTCTTCTTTAAAAAAATAAAGAGGGGGGAAGAAAGAGAAGAATTTTGCTGTGAGCCCGGCAGGCCTTATTTCCCCTCAGATCCACCCACCTTCGCCCACATACACGGAGGGATCTCTTATTACCAAGTGCAAAGTGCCCGTCAATTTTTTTCCCCAAAAACATTTCGGCAGGCGTTAGCAATGAAAGGGCCTGGGGAGCCAAAACAGTTGAACTCACAGTTTCGGAGCAGGTAACCTCACTTGCCTGTCTGGCAAACGTACTACCTGAGCATGCCTTAAAGCTCTGATCCAGCTGGCACTTAAACATGGGCCCAACCTTAACAAGTCAGGCTGTGCGAGATTAAGCAAGCATGTAAAATGAGTGTATACTTAAGGCCCTGGCTCGGCTGAGGTCCACAACAGGGAGTACTTCAGGCCTGACTCTCCAGTGGTCTGCAGCTGGGAAGGATATCTGCAGCAGACATCACCACATCGCACCACTTTACACTCTCAGTGCAGACATTGAAATGGCCAAATTTCCAGTGGTTTTGAGAGAATTGGTGCAGAATTTGAGGAGCTGAAATGAAAACATAGGTTGGTAAGGGTGCACAGAGAAATACCAAAATTACTGAATGAAAATTCATTGGCAGAACCGTCTGCAGCCCAGGGGACGAGAGGCACCGCAGCCATAGTCTGCACGAGAAGAAGCAATTCACAAGTCTGGAGAAAGGGCTTGGAAAGAGCAGAAACAAAAGGATAAGACCTATATGGGTAGGGAAATAGTAAAATGAGAAACAATGAAAGAGACAGCAGTAAAACATGCATCTGTCATTTAATCCTGGATAAATACCCAGATTAGTGACATCAGTTTCTGCTGTTTATTTGGAGCTTACTTTGGAGCCATGTCTCCCAAGGCTAACGCAGCTGTGATAAGCCCAGTGGAAAGCACAACCAAGGATTTATCCCAGCTATGGCTGTTCCTGTATAACACATTAGGCAAAACTAAAATTTGTATGTAGAATTTGTCTTTTCAACCCTTGGGCTCATAAAAATAAAGCTGGCATAAGCTGGCAGAGCAAGGAAATTCAAAAGTTTCACAGATTGTCTTCACAAATTTTCACATCATTTTACAATCACTCAGTGCTTAGATGGGCTTTGAAGGTCATGAAGGCTAAACATGCATGCTGTGTCTTGATCCAGTTATGGGGCCTTGACATTGGGCTCCATCACCCCGTGTACTGCAGTAAAGTAATGATGCTCATCAAGTCAGGTCTGCTGCAGGGGTTCAGTTCAGCCGGCTCAAAGCTTCTCACCGGTACAAGCCAAACTGCACCAAAAGGGTGAAGACAAAATGATTTATCTGAGATGATGGGCTTGGACAAGAGCCCAGGAGGTTGATGGTGTTGCTGCTGGAGGGAGTGCAAACAGACACCACTGTGGCTAAAAGGGCCTTCCCCTGAAAGAAGCAACTCACGTCTCATGTACTCTGCAATCCCTGAGACGTGGATGTCTGGTTGAGCAAGCTAAAGGCAGAGACAAGCCATTGCAGGAGCACGCTTAGTTTGAGAAAGCCGTCTCTACCTTCTCTGGCAGCTGTGCACTGGGCAGTAACGCCACTGCCTCCACTTAGAAGTAAGAAGCCATTTTACCAACTTTCATATTTTTTCACCCCAGACAGCTGTCATCTTCACTGCCTCACAAAGGCTGGGTCTGGTTCACTCACTTTCTAAAAAAATATTAACAAACAAAATCCATGCAGAGAAAATGGCTTGTTTTTGCTCTTGCATATAACTAGGTCAGCCCATGAGAAACTTCCGACCAACCGCTCACCTGATCCTGCTGCAGTAGTCATGTTCCTTGCCTAACCCATTAGGAACAAAGCTGTAAGGTGAGACATTTTAACAAGGCCGTTGATGTTCTTGGAGATAAATGTGTTAAGTTACAGCTGGTTTTGCCACTTGCAAGTGGGGAGGGGAAGGCTGGTCCACAGCAGTTAAAGCATTACTGAGCACCAGGGGCAGCTGGCATCTGCTGAGAAAGGCACATGGAAAACATGACGCCAAGAAAGCGGGGCTAATTAAAACCAGTTTCTTAAATTAGAAGGCTCTTACTGGCTAATGTTTAAAAATAACACCTTAATGACATCTAAAAATAGCTGCTGCCAAGCTCTGGAGTATTCTGACCTCCATTAAATTGGGAGTCCATTTCCCGTGACTGGTGGTGTAAATCACATTTACCTTTTATATCCTGCTCTCCCTGGGATTAGCTGCAAAGCCTGATGCCTGACCTTGAAAGCCTATTTGCAAACATGCAAGAGTAACCTAGAGCACTATTCTGAATGGTGTGCAATATACGGATATAATGCGCAGGCTGAGTAATTGGATAGAGTATAATCTCAGGTTGCACTCATCTGCAGATGTGCGCAGGGAAAAATACTGAGGGAGTGGGGGACTATCAGACCAGACAGAGACCAGGGATGTGAAAGGTGGTGCTGGGGTTAGGGCCTGGGACGCAGGAGACCCGAGTTCCATTTCCAGTTCAGTTGCAGATTTCTTGTGTGACCTGGGTAGGTCCCTCGTCCTCCTGCTGTGCCCCAAAGCCATGTCTAGATCTCCTTGATCCTGGAGGGGTATTACGAGGATAATTTCTCGAAGGTGTGTGGCATGCTCGGATACAACAACCATATGCCTCACAGAAAACAAACAGTAATATAAAAAGGGAAAATACTGCTCAATTTTCCTTATGCTTAATATATGAGGCAAACCCAAACAATCTGGAAGGCAAACATATGTTGAGGACTTCTAGAGATCTTAACCCAAGCACGTGGTGGGAATAGAAATAAAATGTCTCCAGTACTGCTGGAGATAACCATTTGCTTACTTTTGCTGTGTTCCTCTGTGCTGTGCTTGGCCCTAACATGTGTCCTGTCATATTGCAGTACTCTGTCATAGCTGGTACAACAAGAGAAATCTGCAGCTTGACCTTCTCTGGCAAAATGTAGAGAGATCCCGTGGCACCTACGTGGAACAATGATTTCTGATATAAAACCCTCTGCATTTGTCTCACTATTTGCAAATTAGGCAAATTACGTCAACCACCACATAAACCTAATTATGTTCATTTAGCATTATGTAAAGAGTATCTGAAAGGCCAGAAAGCCCTAGCAGTAGGAAAATGCCTTCCTAAAACTAGCCACGCTAAAGGAAAGCTGGTCTTTGGTTTTTCTCTTCCCTTCCCATCAGAGGGCTGGGCACTTCTCCGCAGATCCCGTCCAACATTGCATTCCTCCCCATCCTATGCCTGCGCACAGCAGACACGCTCCAAACAAAAGAAAAGGAACATGTGTAAGTACAAGACTCTCAGCCTGTGTTGCTGTCCTGCCTAGCCCATATAATCCCCGTGCTTTTCAATTTTTTCCTTTCTTTTGGCAAAACATCCAAGGCAGATTCTGGGTTGTTTTGCGAAGAAACACCCCATCTTGTTCTTATGCAGAGATCAGTGCGTGCGACAGCGGTCTGGAGACAAGCATCGGCACTGATGCACACCTCAAGCACTCCTGCCTCTTTAGTGAGATAAGGAGAATGTAAACCAGCTTTCACTTTTCTCCCTCTGTGTTATTTTGTTGTTCTAATGGTCTTCATTAGTTTGGCCAGATGGTTTTCCTCCCTTTGCCTGCTAAGGCCCAGTCCTGCAAACACTTATGCTTTCTTCTATGAACATGCGTTCAGCATATGCATGGGTCTTTGCAGAATTGGAGCCTAAATTTGTTTCTGTTTCTGAATTCCAAGTTGGATTTTGATGTAACAGTTATTTTATATATTAAAATATCAGGTTTCTGCCCACACACATAATGCATGATGTATAACAGACCTTGCAAGTCAGCCATTGGAAAAGACCACTTAATCTGCAATTTTTACAGAAGGAAGAGTTACTATTCCTTGTTTTTCAGCTAGAATTTATACACGACCAAACTGTGAAGGTGTCACTCCTCAGAAGCTCCATGATGTACATCTGGTTTCACATGCTGTCATTTTGCCCACAAGCTAAAATCATAAGCTGAAACTCCACAGAGGCTAATGAAAATTATTCCCCTTTGAGTTGCTTTATTAAAACACAACCTCAAGAAATACTGGCAAGTCAGGAAAGCGACTTTAATCCAGTACTTGTTATCCTCTTCCACAGGTTTTAAATCACTCTCTTTGCTCCCTACTTTGAGCAAATACACCCTTATTGTTTTCCTAGTCCTGCTATGACCTTCTGGGAATGTTTTCATCGTGTAAAGCAACCTGCAGTTCCCTACTTTGTAAATCTCATTCATTCCAAGTGTTAACACTAGCTAATTCTCTGCTTTAGAAAGGAAATCATGTTTGTTTTTTTGAAGAGTCTGCTGGGAAGAAGAATATTTGCATTTAAAATTTTTTTTTCCATTTCATAAATTGTCTTGAGTTTTCTTCCCAGCGGGCAACAGAAGACTGTTTATATAAGTGAAGAGGGAAGCTTATTTTCCCATTACTTCCACAAAAGTACGATTAACAGCGATAACTATGCTAATTATTACACTAACTGCACTTGGAATGCACCTTACTGGCTGGAGAGGTAATGCATTGGGGTAATAATTAACTCCTTTTTTCCTCAATTACCTTTTATTAGGAGAGCAGAAGGTGTCAAAGTAAAACAGCTGCATATCTTCCAAGAAAAGCTCGTGTTTTCCAAAGGAATTCAAGCGGAGGTGCTTTATTAAGAGAACTAGTCAGGACAAACATTCACATGGCAAACTCGGCTGTTCAGTTACTTGGCTTCTCTCTAAGCCTTCTTGGCCTAATTGGGACATTAATTGCTACTATTCTGCCACACTGGTGGCGAACAGCACATGTAGGCACCAATATTATAACAGCTGTGGCCTATATGAAAGGGCTTTGGATGGAGTGTGTCTGGCACAGCACCGGCGTCTACCAGTGCCAAGTTCACCGCTCCCAGCTGGCGCTGCCCCGTGACCTCCAAGCCGCCCGTGCCATGATGGTAATTTCCTGCGTCCTTTCCGCGCTGGCATGCGTGATTGCTGTCATCGGTATGAAGTGCACGCAGTGTGCCAAGGAGACTTCTGCCAAAGACTCCATCGCGGTCTCTGGGGGGATTGTTTTCATCCTGGCCGGTCTCATTTGCCTGGTACCTGTTTCTTGGACTACCAATGACGTCGTTACAGAGTTCTACAACCCCATCCTTCCCAGCGGGATGAAGTATGAGATGGGTCAAGCTCTTTACCTTGGCTTCGTCTCCGCTTCTTTGACGATCCTCGGTGGTTCACTGCTGTGCACATCAAGCCAGTGTCGCGGGAACGAGACACCTTACCAGACGCAGCCCAGCAGCGCAAGAAGGACTGCTCCCTCCTATAGACCACCAACTGTCTACAAGGGAAACCATGCTTCTTCCCTGACATCTGCTTCCCATAGTGGCTACAGATTAAATGACTACGTGTGAGTTCCCTAAGATTTGCCTGCAGGACACAGCTGCTTTATAATTTCTGTGCATGGCATAAAAAAAAGCTATGATAACTTTTAATTTATAAGGGTTACAATACAAAGTTTACCATTGTTCATTTCTTCCTTTCCTGTCTTTTTGGAGAAAGAAAGAATGCAAACGCAAAACTACTTGCTGTAAAACCTGGAAAATAAATATAAAGGAGGCTGTGAGGTTCCAGAGACAGCACATACCTGCCTACTTTCAATTAGACTTTTGCAGGCAGGCAGTTCAAGGGCAGTTTTGCTAAAAGTAATGGTTTGGTTTGTAGTTTCTGCCCCGCGACAAGCACTAAAGCGGAACTGGCCACAACTTGTTGTTCGAACAGTGCTCCAACAAAAGACGCCGTTTTGCCTAAAACGGAGGACTTACTTCATGGTGAGACACAGTGATTTTCAGCAGTGATTGCTGGCTAAGTTTCTCATTTCCATAATGCATGAATATTCCATTATGACGAAGTATTAGTTTTGCTTTGACTTAACTTTTTGGGTTTTTTTTATAGTCCCTTGAAATATGAATTTCAATAGCATTATGACAGGTGTATTTGACAGTATGTTATAACCAATATTTTAAATTATACTACAATGTTTTGACCTTATCAAAATAAAATTTTAGCACATTTTTGAAACAAGATGATGCATCATAATGGAAACAAACCATCTCAGTGGATCAGAATAGGGTTTTTAGAAATGTCACTAATAGAACAAAACTAGACATTTGATGTTAAACTGTTATTAAAAATTAAGTATCAGACTTTGTAACAGAATGAGTATTTAGCTCTGTAGCAGATTTAGCATTTTGTACAACCTATGCATTATATAGGTCAGAAAAACAATTTCTAGAATCCTGTCCCCAAATCCCATGTAATGAAAGGTACTAATTTCTTAGGCTCAGACCTGCTGTTTTTTGCCTGGGGTCCTGACTGAGGGTGCGTTAGGGTTAGTAAGAATATTTCCGTCTACTCCAGCAGCATTTGGGGAACTTCCATTCATCCAGGCTTTGGCGCACAAGGCAGCCTCCGTGCCAGCAGAAGTTACACACACAGATCGTAACCATTGCCTGTCAGGAGGAGTAAAAAAATCAAGACATTTACTTCTAAAATCCTTGCAAAATGCAATCATTCCACAGTGTGTTCAAACAATTAAAACACAAACTAATGAACAAAGAACCCCAGCCCTCTCCATTTCATGTTACAGTGTAACATATACTATGGTATAAAACCATTACAAAAAGTAAAAGCACTAGATTCCTGTTAACCTCAGAAAGCTATAGACTCTCCAGAACAACATATGGACCAACATACTGATATTTAATAGGGTTAAAAAAAAAAATACTTCCAAGAACTGTGAGGCAACTACACTTGCTATACTTCATTTGGCAAAAAGCCTGTTTGCAATTATGTTATCACCTGGTAGCACCTCCAGAGCTGGGATCCTTTCAACATTCTCCTGGTTTCACTCTGAACCTTCCCTTCCATGGCTGATCACTTTTAGCCATTTTTTTCATGTTGATTTGAATTGTGAAAGAGTTTTTTTGAGCATTGATGCAAGTTGTCATCATCATTGTTTTTAAAGAACAAAATGGCATTTCTAAGCAATTTGCTGAGACCAACAATAACAAAGAAGGATCTGGCACCAGGCTTTGGTAATTGATCTGTAACAACTGATTATAAACTCATATTTTATTAACTGTAGCTCTTACATATGATGTGAAAAAAAAATGTACAGAAACTTCACTGATGCTGCAAACATCTTAATAACAGACTGAGGTGCAAGGAATGGACAGAAACTGCTTTGACAATGGCTTCTTAGGGAAGATGGAATCCAACTATTCATAGTCCATTACAGATTTTCTGGGATGCCTTTTTAGGGCAAAAGGTAGCCTAATGAAGGTGGCCAATTACGTAGGGTTTTTTTCTGTATTTACATTACAATAGGTCTTGCCAAGTGATTATGATATCAACTTCGTGGCTTTGGACAGCTATGAATACTGGAATACAATTCCAAGTGCAGGAAATGGGCTTGTGTCTCATTAGGTAGTATGTTTGCTATATGCTGATAAATTAATTCACTTGCCAGGATGCTTGTGCTGTGGGAATACTTATGTATAGTGCTAGTCTTACTGTACAAATTCCCAGCCAAGCAGGATACGTGACAATGGTAAGAACGGTTTATAAAGTCCTGGCAAAAATACCTGGAAGTGCTCTGATGTCAATGAAGAGAGAAATGGTTTCTTTCACAGGGGGTTGTGAATCAGTGGATCTCATTCCGTGCTAAAACTGACATAAATTTCTGCTTCTTTCCTTCTTTTTTTAAGCTGCCATTTGAAACAAAAAGCATATCCATTCTAGCAGCTTTAGAGGTCTGGCTGCAACTACTCCAGACCGACATACGTGTTGATACCCTGAGCTCCTCACCTGCTCCCCTGCTGCCACACAGACTGGTGGCCAGACCCTGTTCCCTGCTTGCGTGGAGGCTGCTTTGGCTGTCCTGCACAGGCGGTGCAATGAGGCATTGCTTGGAGATCTTAGCCAAGGAATGAATCCCCACTGCCCCTCCTTTGCTGGTAATCCCTTGGCAATCAGTGGCATTGATAAGTGACAGAGTGTCAAGGAAAGGGGATGAGTTTCCTGGACCACCGAGGTCCTGTCTATGGGAACATGCTCCTGGGGCAGCTATAACTCGGCAGCAGGGCAACAGGGCAGGGCAATGGACTAGGGCTGCCACATGCCTGATTCTGCCCACCTGCATCTGCTGGGTTTTTGCAGAGTCCCATGGAGGCAGATTTATTTATTTGTTTATTTATTTATTTAAATAAGTACAGCCTGCTTTTTGCCTCCAGCTCACTAGAGCTGAAGCACCAGCCTGCCCTCCTGGCGCAGGCACTGCAGGGAGGCGAGGAGGGGATCTAGGGCGGGCAGAAATTCCTTTTAGCAGTGCAGGCTTTGTTTGTGGTTGTGATTGTGGTTACACCGCATTTTAATCAACTTCAGTGCGATGTTCCTGGAGGAGCAGGGGTGGGAGACTTGGCAGAGAGGTGTAGGTGGAGGATGGGATTTGGCAGCAAGAGGATATTGTGGTTAGCTCTGCGACATCAGGTGAGAGTGGGGACTCTGCTGCAGGATCAGGTAGAGATGAAAGCATCTGAGGTAGGGATGGAGGCTGGGCTCAGAGAGGCTGGCACCTTCTGAGGCTGCAAGGAGCTCTCTCAAAGATGCATCTAATCAGGACCACCATGGGGGGATGGGATGAGGTCAAGCATGCTGCTCCCCACCTTGGCAGCCTCCCTCAGGGCTGGTGGACTATCTGTTCTCCAATCACCTTGGATTTTGCCATCTAAAATATGGCAGGCCTTGATATTACTTCACAGAATATGCCAGATGTGTAACTCTGATTCAGGGCATCACAAACAACCAAATACAAACCAAAAGAAATGAAGAGAAGAAAACATTCTAGTCACCTCTAATAGTGCTGCTAGAAAGTGGCTAATAGACCAAAGGAAGAAAATGTGCCATTCTGTTATTACTGAGCCTGTGGGATTAAAATCATGAGCTCCCTTGCAGAACAGTATCTCACCAACTCCCTTCGTCTGCAGGAAAGGGACCTGACCAACAGGTTGTGAGAAAAGACTGGTCTAATGACATGAAGGCTAGATTGGATGTAGGCACAGAGGCAGACCAAGACCTTCCTCAGGTGCAAGGCAGGTAGGTGGAAAAAGTGACCTATCTCTTGGCTTGAAGTACAAGAATACATTAATTTTAGGCCCCGAAGAAACTATTATGTTCAAGCCTGCCGTTCCGCACAGCAGAAGTCAGAACATTGGGGGAATACATAATCTATCAGTGAGTTTTAATGCTGCTCAGGCTGGAAGTCATCAGCCAGATCTAAATTTGGTAGATTACATGTAGGATACAGCAAGAGCGCTCGTGTCCCTGCAGACCTGAACCACAGGTTTCAACCATGGCTTATGCTGAGCTTCCACCATGATCCATGAGTTGACGTAGGAATTCACTGTTACTGAAGTGGTGAGATCCCATTTCCCCTGCCCTTGCTGCCCCAGCTCCCAGCCACCACTTTGCACTTTGGTCCTCTCTGTGGACAGTTTAACTCCTTGAAAAGGCAGAAAACAACTACATCAAAGAATGGGTTCATTTTGACACTGAAGTTAGCTAACCTACCTAGAGAAAAGGTTTGAGGAGAGACACAAAAGGCATGCCTGGGAGGGCAGGAGCAGTGGGAAAGGAGGAGTAAGGATAAGAGTGAGCAAGGATTTCCTCTTTTGCCAGCAGGGAGTCGGTCGGTCAGCAAACAGGCACAGCTGCCCTGAAAACAAGTGCCTGAGATGCACCATGATGTTCACTGTCACAAAACCAGACAGAGTTACTGGCAGACAGAAGCTCTCTGGGTCATGAACTAGTTGGTATTTTTCTTCTGTTTTTCCCAAAATGCCTAGCCCAAGTACTGGAGTGAAGTAACTGATAAACCATAGCAAAACTTAACTCATTTCTTCAAGAAATGTGTCTGAGTTAACTAATAAGATGAGGAAATGAACTACATTCAGTAGTGAGAAGTTCTGCTAAGGCAAAATTATCAGACCATTCCTACAATTAGCTGGTAATTAAGGTTTTTCACATCAGTGTATTAAGATTAATAGAAATTCTGTGTCCACCTGTAAATATCTACTGCTCATTTACTGTTTACTTTGCCATATATCCCACAAGATGAGTTGTGTAAGAATGATAGGCAAGGGTAAAGTGTTTCATGAAGTCCAGGAGCAGCCTAAAGAAGAGCTGAAAGCTTATCCTTTCTTTAATCCCTATCTGATCTACTAAAAGATTTTATCTCTTCCTTGCATGCCTTGCTTTGCTGTGCAGCATAAGAGATATGTTCTTTTCCAGTTGCTTTCTTAAGAAATTATTCATATAGCTTAGTCCATGTGCTCCAATTATCCATATTTCCTATTCTTACCACTAAACAGGCACCTGGTGATGTTGATTCCCAGTTTAATTCATATCCTTTCCTATTCTTCTGCCCATGACATCAGAAGACATGTTTGAACCTAGTAAGGCTTGATCCTGACCAAGCATAAATCAGAGGAGCTCAGCTGAAGTCATGTTACCCCTCTTCACAGTAGATCTAGAGGAGGTGTCCTTCACTCAGAAACCTGCCAGTTTGCAAGACAATTTTCCATAAACTCAAACATCTGAATGGGCTTAAAGTGCTCCACAGAGAAGAAAGGCAAGATATACTGACCTCCCTCTTTTTTCCTTTGAAGAAGGTTTCCTGGGGGAAAAGGTTGTTAATTTTATTTTCTGCTGTAAGCATGAGGAAAATACATTCATTTCATTAGCTCACACCTAAAAGATCTTTGGTAAGCAAACTGTTAGGAAGTAGAGTGAATAAAAAGAGTGAATCAATGCGCAGATTTGATCTGTTAAGAGCATATGTATATACTTCATATATGTATGTGTGGATATATAAAATGGTGAAATTCTGGCTCTGTTGACTTTAGTGAGGTCAGAATTTCACCCATAAGCTTATTATTATTGTCAATACTTCCAAGTCTATTATAGAGCTTTTAACTAAAAGGCCTCCAGAGCAAAGAGAATCAAAGTCATGGGAGCTTTGCCTCTGTAAGAGAGACGGCAAGGAAAGACTTGCAATGGCCATTTCACAAAGTGTTTCATATTGAGCAGAGTAGCTGTAACCAGTGGTATGTATGAGTTAGTCCTTCCTTCCACTCAAGTCAAGGACAATCAATTTTATTTTTAAAATGTCATAATCGCTGGTATTGATCAATGCTCCCTAACAGGGGTGCTCTCAAATCCATACTGGCTTGGGCTATTGCCACTTCCCTAGCAATTCAGGCTCAATTAGGCCACCTTGCTAATGCATGTCAGCTTCATTTAATTGCTCTCAGGCCCACAGCATGAGAAAAGGGCAAGCTGACAGAGTAATCCCACACTTCCACTTTGCAGTGAGCTGCCTATTTGTTTTATTTGTTCACATTTTAAAGGGCTAAGCACTTGTTATATGGAAAACACAGGAGAGCAAAAGTCAAGAAGTATTAATAAGCCTTGGAAAACAGAGTTAGAACTCAATTGCTTGTGCAAAGAATGTTTTCAGTACTTTGAAAATAAGGTGGATTTTGTAGCTGATGAGGGTGCTGATGAGTAGCATTTGTCTCATGGAAAACTCAGTGGAAGCAAATGTCTTCTAACAGCTACATCCTAAGGAAAACAACCTGTTTATTTGTTGGTTGGCTGTAGCAGAAGCAAATTCTAAAGGAAGCTGGTAATGAAGTGGGGATCATAGGGTTATAGTTTCTTCCATAATATTTAACATTAATGTTAATAAATTAGGAACAGGGCAAGAGATGGATGGGAGCAGGCCAGCAAAACGGAAATAGCCATTAAACACCTAAGATCTCTAATCTGTGAAAGAAGTACATGTGTAGCTCACATTTCCCACAGCAGAGCAGTTGTGAGCTGAAACAAAGAAATCACCTGCGAGTACCAAAGCGCCTAGCTGTAGACAGAAGCTCTTGGGCCTTTGCATGTAGATCTGAAACTAAATACTGGAGGAATTAAAATGCAGCTGTGAGATAAGTGAGGGAAAAGACCTCCAGGGGGTCTCTCTAGAGCATGGTGCCCCCTTTATAGCTGGGCTATGTGTGGCTGGCCACCTTCCCACCTCCTGGCTAAAGGTTAGGTTTGCTGAAGGAATAAAGACCTCAGAGTAAAGCTTGGAAGGTGGAGTGGACTCAGTGCCAAGAGTCCTGGATTGTCAGCTCCAAAACCTGATGTGTATCTTGGGAATCAGACCTGCATCCGACCATGAGAGGCAGACTAAGGTTGCATTTTATTTTTGTTTCTTTCTAATTTTGTTATTCCAAGCGGTGGATGCTGCTAATCAAATGTCGGCTTGATATTTGGGGGAGGGGAGGCAAGGTGCATCCAACAGATTTTGGGTGCCTTGATTCCTTGGAGCCAGTGGCTCTGCCTAAGTGACAGCGTAGTCTGTCTGGAGGGATACATGCTCCAGCTGCAGGCTGGAGTAAGCTGCAGGGTTCAGCCAAGCTGATGTTGTCTTTCTGCTGCCAGCTAGGGGCTTTGGAGAAAGCACTGTCCTCAACATCACACCTGTAAGCCTGTCTCCTGGAAAAGATAAGTGGCACCACCTCATCTCCATAGCTCTGCAGTCTTGCTGTATTTACCTGCAGAGCTGTGTCCTGTGCCATGTCTGACAGGACTGTAGTAGGAGAGAATTAAAAAGACAATACGAAAACAAACTCACTCCTGTACCAGGGATGGTGTGGTTTCTTGCCTCTGTCTTACTGTTTTTCATTGATTTCTTAAGTTTTTTAATTTCCAAGCCATGACAGGCCTCTCTCTTGTTCCTGGTTTCCTCTGCTCCAGACTCTCCAGGTTGCTTAGCTTATGAGTTTACTTCCCTTCTAGTTTTAAACTTGCTGAGGGCAGTGCACATGACTCAATTTATAGCACAGAAAAATGAAACCACCCAAGACAGGCAGGGAAAAAGAAAGATGTGGGCTTCAGTATGAAATTTTAGTTTAACTGGACTGAAAACATTCCAATACTCCTACAAAGACACACAATTATTGGTGCATGAAGACTATCAGATGGAAAAAGTGCTTAGAGAGGCCACCTACAAGTGCTCTATGGTTCCTTACTGTTGTCTTTGAATAAAACATTATCTGATCACTGCACAAGGTAACAGAGTTATCTGATACAGCTAGCCCTCACTTGTATTCCTCTTCTATGAGTTATTTTATTAGAACTATCTTGTATAGCATTTTTTAAGAAGACAAGAACAGTACGTTTATTTATTTGTACAATTTAACTGTGATGCTCTTGCTCAGCCAGCCTGGTGATCTGGCAAGAATTTAAGGCTCAATTCTGCAACATTATGGCTGACAGAATTTTGGCCAGAGCCAAATGGAAAATACCAAAACTATTAATTTTTGCTTTTTATGCCCAGTTGTTCTGGTTTTTAATTGCCTAACATATGAAGCTGTTGTTTTCATCTGCTTTTTATTCTTGTTTTAACTGCCAATAACCCTGCGTTTTTCAGGATTCTTTTCACAATGAACACTTAACTAAAAAAGAGCACCCACAAACATTCAAAAAATTCTCCAAAGCTGTTTTATGGTTTTATTTAAAGTTCCTTTATACACATATATTCATTTATTTGTATGTATGTATTTTACCAGCTTTAGTTTTCACATTTGAAATGAATGAAGCCCTATTATGCCTAAGGATGCTTTACAAAATTTCCTTAAATTGATCACTATGTATTCTTATATACCAGTTTATGAAATGTATATGCTATGGGTATGGACTACAAGTTATTTCTGTGTTACAGGTTACTAAAGACAGGCCTCTTTAGATGTTTAGATGTAGAAAAAGCAAACCCAGATGCTGCACCCCCACACCCCAGATTTTCTTCACTCACACTTGTTCTGAATATGCTTGAGTTTAAAAAGTTACATTACACAGCTATTTAAATACAATGAAGCAAAGAGAAACTTAATAACTCCAGTAACATGATCACTGATGTCTATGGGCCACATGCCAGAAACACCAAGGCCAGTAATGCACAATTTAAACTTAACAACAACTGGTTATTAGCATAGTAGATATACACACGTACCTGGTGAAATCCTCCTGAAATTAGGAGTGGCACTGTACATGCCATCCACTTGTAAAAAGACTCTATTTTACAGTAAGACCAGCACGGTCTGGAGCAGGGAAGAAGTGTCACACAATTCATTATGCGTGACCAATTAGCGTAACTGGTGAACCTTTGAAGAGCAGCCATCGGTCGGTACAGAGGGAAATCTGCTCCCATTCAGAGTCAGAAGATGCCCTGTCCTGACTGCAATACTCCCGGCGAGAAAGAGTGCTCCCCCTGCACCTCCTCCAGCTGCAGGTGGGTACTGTTCGGTGACAACTGCCTCCTGAAGCCAGCCGGCCTCTCCTTGTGCAGGGCTTTGACAAAGGAGTGGTGTGGTAAGGACTCCAACTCCAATGTGTGACTGGAGGAGGGATGCTCATGTCTTCTTGTAGAAACCTCATGACCTGACTGGGTGAGATGCTCCGCATATTGGCCAACTTCCACCCTCTGTGAAAGCCAGACGTGGCAAAACATTGAGAATTAGGCCTGAGCGTATTGGAAAAGCCTCTTCCCAAATGAATGCCATCTTCACCGTGATGCCTGCAAACTGCAGTATGTTCTTGGAGGGCCTTGGCAGCACAAGGGAAAGGTACCGTCTGCTCGCTGCGGTGGGACTGCTGCCACGCAAGCCGGAGTCATCTCCACGGTCCTTGCCTCAGTAACGAAACCCAAAGACAATGAGCCTGTTGTTTAGGCTTGCTGGGGTTTTAAAAGGAATCATTCTAAATGAAAAACAAAAGCTCAGGATGTTTCTAGCAATGTATGTATGGTGCTTTGTATTTTCCTTACAGTAATCGTCAGCGATGTGGTGCACTAGGTTTTGTAATGTGTATTCCTGAATGATGTTTATCTGAATGATTTATCCTGAATGTTTATCTGAATGATTGGTTTTCAATATGCATTTGTAACGGCAGGCTTTCTGGGCACCTATACGTTGGGTATTACCTTTTTGCAGTACTTTCTCACAAATCCTTCATGTGTGAAATGAGATGTAATGGGTCATTTTGTACCATGGTTGTAAAACCTTCAGGATCTTCTTTAGAAACCTTGCCCCTCTATCACAACCGATGTAAAAGTGATTTGGCACAAAAGCACAGTTATTATAATTTATTGGGTTTCTGTTGGAAGATGATGGATTTATGGTTTTTTTCTAAATTTTCTAATGTTTGAATCATTCTCAATTATTTGCACAGGCATAGCAACTATTTGAATGGTGTTTGTTTTTTTTTTAATAAAGGAAGATCGAGAAATAAAGTAAGGTGAGGCTTTCCTTACAAGAATGTAGAGAGATAATCTTTGCAAAGGAAAAAAACTAGCCAGAAAGAAATCTTACTTAAAATTAAAATGTTTGCTGCTATCGGACATTGAATATCTGGACTAGTCTTCTGATAAGACTAGCAAGGGCAAGTAATCAAATGGATATTAAAATGGAGCATGGTCAGTTAAGGAAAGGCATAACTGGCTATTGCTCCCACGGACAAAGTGAGCTGGACTCAATAAACCAGAATAGTCCTTCCCATTTTATCTGACAAAGTTTTAAATACAAAACTTGTGGGAATATTAAAAAAAGTCTTTTCAAGCAGGGAAGGAAAGGTTTTAGTTTTTCTTAGGGAATAGATAGCGTCAGGAGTGATTCGACAGAAGGGCACGGCTAGTGAGAGGAATCAAAGACCACGCTAAATGAGAAACACGGATTAGGACCTGTAGATGGACATTTGTCTGCCAAAAACCAAAGGTGGGCTGACCATAGAAGAATAATTTTAGGAATGTCCTGGTTTCGGCTGGGATAGAGTTAATTTTCTTTCTAGCAGCTGGTATAGCGTTATGTTTTCGATTTAGTAGGAGAAGAATGTTGATAACACACTGATGTTTTCAGCTGTTGCTAAGTAGTGGTTATACTAAGTCAAGGCTTTTTCAGCTTCTCATGCCCAGCCAGCAAGAAGGCTGGGGAGGCACAAGAAGTTGGGAGGGGACACAGCCAGGACAGCTGACCCAAACTGGCCAAAGGGGTATTCCATACCATGTGACGTCATGCCCAGTATATAAACTGGGGGGACTTGGCCTGGGGGGTGCAGGTCCTGCTGCTCGGGAACTAACTGGGCATCAGTCGGTGAGTAGTGAGCAATTGCATTGTGCGTCACTTGTTCTGTATTTTCCGATCATTTGATTATTATTGTAATTTTATTATTGTTACTATTATTAGTAGTATTTTCTTCTTTTCTGTCCTATTAAACTGTTATTATCTCAAGACATGAGTTTTACTTTTTTTTCCTAATTCTCTCACCCATCCCACTGCGGGGGGGCGGAGTGAGCAAGCGGCTGCTTGGTGCTTTGTTACCAGCTGGAGTTAAACCACGACAAGGAAGTACTGGCTAGACTTGTTTCTACACATCACAGTGTGGAGTTCGCTAGATGTTTCTTCTTATTCTAATTGCAACAAATATGAAAGCTGCTAGTTAGTATACAATTTCTGTTCATCACACACTATGCCTAGTGGAAATTAAAGATGGAAGAAGAGAAAAACAATTAAAGCAAAACTCAAAGAATCAAAAACCTCAAAGAAAACACTTAAAAAGTGTTCCAAAATAACTTAAAAAATAAAATCTATGTAAATGGAGAGTCGTCCCCCCCCCCAGCCACTACTGAATGCTGCCAATAGACCTCTGAAAAGAAAGTGGCTGTGTAGTGGGTTTGCATGGCAAGGTTTTGGTAGCGTGGGGGCTACAGGGGTGGCTTCTGTGAGGAGCTGCTAGAAGTTTCCCCCATGTCTGACAGAGCCAATGGCAGCCGGCTCCAAAACAGACCTGCCACTGGCCAAGGCCGAGCCCATCAGCAACAGTGGTAGCGCCTCTGGGATAACATATTTAAGAAGGGGAAAAAACCCTGTGCGGAACAGCAGCAGAGAGGAGTGAGAACATGTGAGAGAAACAGCCCTGCAGACCCCCAGGTCAGCGAAGAAGGAGGGGGAGGAGATGCTCCAGGCGCCGGAGCAGAGATTCCCCTGCAGCCTGTGGGGAAGACCATGGTGAGGCAGGCTGTCCCCCTGCAGCCCATGTGACCCCACAGGGGACTGCTGGAGCAGTCTGTGCCTGAAGGACTGCACCCCATGGGAGGGACCCACGTTGGAGAAGTTCATGGAGAACTGTCTCCTGTGGGAGGGACCCCATGCAGGAGCAGGGGAAGAGTGTGAAGTGGAAGGAGCGGCAGAGACAACGTGTGATGAACTGACCACAACCCCCATTCCCCATCCCCCCTCCATCACTCGGGCGAAGGAGGTAGAGAATTCAGGAGTCAAGTTGAGCCCAGGAAGAAGGGAGGGGTGGGGGAAAGGTGTTTTAAGATTTGGTTTTATTTCTCATTATCCTACACTAATTTGATTGGCAATAAATTAATTTCCCCGAGTCGAGTCTGTTTTGCCCATGATGGTAATTGCTGAGTGATCTCTCCCTGTCCTTATCTCAACCCATGAACCTTTTGTTATATTTTCTCTCCCCTGTCCAGCTGAGGAGGGAGAGTGATAGAGTGGCTTGGTGGGTACCTGGCATTCAGCCAGGGTCAACCCACTACAGTGGCAAAAAATTTTCACCAGGTTTCTAAGATACCACTGACAAGGTAGAGAAATAGAATGCAACAAGATCTTTGTCAACTGTTCAAAACTGGGAAAATAAAATGAAAAAACTGAAAGAACTGGTCAGAGACATAATTCTAAATATCCTCTACAAAGATGTAGCATCATGATAACACACAAACTATCCAGTCCCCTAGATCCAATCTGAGCGGAGCAGCTCAGATATTTTCATGTAAACACCACCGACTAGTTGACATCACATTGGCATCTAACTGCCGTAAGCAAGTTGAAATGGTTACCAAGCATGTATAGGACTGGACACAAACACAGCATACATTTGCACAGTAAGAAACTCAACAAAGTAAATTGCACAGAAGGAAGTCAAGAGGTATTTGGCAGGTTATTGGTCAATGACATTGCCACAGTTTTGCTGAGGATTTGGTTTGATCTAGTTAATAACAGAAAAATGGGACCACACAAGAACAAAAGTTAAAAGAAATATTCAGTCAGGTTATGGAAGCTTCCACTTACTTAGCCAGCATGGCTGAAGTCAACTACAAAGAACCTGAGTACAGAGACAAAGAAGAGACCAAAAAGTAGTTGTTGTAACATAACCTCAAGTTCCTTTCCTTTCTTCAAACTGGTGTGATGTAAAATCCAAGTTCTTACAGCAAATCTGTGTTTGTGAAAGAAGCATCACCATTCTTTGCCTCGCTGCAGTCAAGGCTATTTCACAAAAAAGACAACTTTGTAATCTTCTTTATATACAGTTAATCTGAACAGTTGGCTTTCTCTGAGAAGTTTAAAGAACACTGTCATTACAAGCATGTATAGAAGGGAAGTACTGTAATGATTCATGTAAACCTTTAACTGCATAAACACTTCCCTATTCTCTTTGTAGATGAGTTGCTCAAAGGTAGTATTACCAACACTGAACCAATCTCCAAGACAATAAAAGCACTCACTTATATTGGCCATTAATCAAAAACATTTAAGTTGCTTAAATTTATTCATATTGTTTGAAAGAGGAGGTAGATTTAACAGTCTCAGCTTCCTATCTTTAATATGTATTCTTAAACAGAACACAGAAAATATCCTTATTTCAATATTTTGTTTACAGAATCAATTATACTGTAAAGATCAGATGAAGTTATATCATATTTGGGTTACATGTATACAAAGTTAGATCATGTTAAGTCCCCTCGCTCTTGGAAGGAAGTTGAGGAGGAAGAATCTGGAAATCAGGACAGTTTAGTAAAACATTTTCCTTTCACCGAGCACTGTCAGCTCAGTGACCCAGCTTTATAATTGTTAGCATTTCCTATAGTTTTATGGAATTGGTATTTGCTTCCTCTACAATGGGGGAAACCATCACTTTGCAGCTATAGTTATGTAAATCACCAGCAACAGAAAAGTGGAAGTGAGGAAAAGGTATTTCTATCCCCAGTAATATCAAAGTGTTCATTTAGTAACTTGAACACATAACAAACACAGTGCTTCTGGATCCACATTCACACATAACTCTTGGCACTGTTAGCTGACAGATGCCCCAGTAGAAATGACGTTCACTTTATCCATGCAGTGAAGCTCTTCGCAGTTTTCAGGCCATCCAGTCTTTGGAGTCTGGACAGGATCCAGCCAAGGATCCTCATTTGGGATTTCTTGGCACATTACTGCAATGCAGACCCCGTGTCCAGCAGCACACTTGAAGTGCTGGAGTATGCAGTGCAACCACCAGTCTCTGGACTCCAGTGATGACACCTCAGGTTCCTCCCACAGCTTAAACTCACTGTCTCCCAGAATCCCAAAGCAATTAGGAGTCTTCTCGCTTTTAGTTTGCTACCTCATCGCAGAAGTTACATGGCAGACACAAGCAAGCTGACCCATAAAACCAGAAATGGGCTTTGAACGGGACTTTTGAACATCTCATTGCTTCAAAGGCCAAAATGGGAGAATATTGGTACTTAGAAAAGCTCACACTTTATGGACACAAGACATTTCAAATTGGCCTTCTCTTCCTGTAGAGGTCTTACAGTCTCTAGGCATACAGCTCAGGCCTTCTCTCAACATGGCCAGTCCTGTAGCAACTTCTGTTGACCCAATCTGCAGCAAGGCCTGCTTTTCTTTCCCTAGTCCCATCCCAAGTTTCCTCTATTCCTTCTGCAAGACATTTTGAAGATATATTTTGGCCACCTGCATTCTTTGTTTTCTCCATGGTGAGTTCCATCACCTCCTGAGAGGAAGGGAAAAACCAGCCCTTTCAGTTCCAGGCAACATCTTGGCAAGCTGCTTGTCGAAGTTCAGTTGTTATAGTTAACCATTCTCCAACCACCTCCTGTCTGTCGGCTGCTTTGTAAGCAACATGGACACACGTTGACTGAGGTTCACGATATAGACATATACATAGTAACAAATATATTATAAATACTAAATATCAGCCTATACATTGTACAGTCAGATCTCCCAAACCTTTATGCCTAGACTGTGTCTGAAGTAAACCACTCACTTTGCCTAAAGAAGTAACTAAATTTTAACCTTTAGAGTCTATGGGATATTATAGGGTCATCTCATACACTGTTCAGAGATGAAGAATGGAGCTCATGTTTCTGCATCTTTCAGACACTGACTGATGGTATCACTAGCTACTAAACAGAGCACCAAAAAACCCCTATTAATTTTACCACCCAAACTTATAATCAGGTAATGCAAGGGAAATACCAAACATGGGTTGCCAAAGACAAGCACAAGAAAATAGATTTGAAAAGTTAGTTTTGCAATTGGTTCCTTCCTGACTTTTCTAGCTCTTCTTTCTGCACATTCTTTCACTGATGTGGCATGCTGGATCCAACTGCTCATTTCAAAAAGATCTGTGCTGTTTGTACAACTTTTTAACATACTGGCTGCAAATTCATTTCACATACTAATTATTATTATTTTTGATCCATCTTTAGCAATCAGACATGACCAGGGTTAACGCTAGTATTTGTTTATTTATGGCTGACACTCAGATATCAAATTGTGAATGTTGAAAATGTATGACCTATATGAAATCATGCGGTTGACTCCATGCTTGCAGGAAGTTGCTACTGCATTTTAAAACATTACTGAAGAGCAGACAATTCTAAGAAAAATATACGATGAAGCTCCACCTTCATTCTGTATCTTTATTCTTCCATTCCCTAGATAATTTGTACTCCTCTTCCCATGCAATTGGTCATTACTGTTTTGGCATCAGTAACTAGATAATAAATTTTTTAAAGACAAAAACTTCTGGATTTATTGGCTTTTGTGTTGATATTTTATTCCTTGTCAGTGAAGCATCTATTCTACATCCACATCCTATTCACAAACACTCTAACTCTTTTTACTATCATCAACAGCAGGCAAGCATTTTGCAGTGTTGGTCAGGTAAAAAAAAAGCTTGAAAGAAACAACATTTCAAGTCAGACACTGAGGGTGCTTTTGGTCAGAAAACATTATTCAAAAGATTATGGATTAATCAGTGCTGGATTTTAACAGAGCTTTTTTTACCTGTCTTTTCCACTTTGGGAAACAGTACCATGCTTTCCTTCTAGCAGAGATTTGCAGCTGACCCCTCTAACTCTTTCATTTACATTAGTAAACTGCCCAGTTGACAGTTGAGAGAGGGGAAAGAAAATCATCATTGCCATTAAACTATTAATATGCGACATGCATCTGCCAAGGGCTGGCCTGGCCAGAGGGTTTGGCATTGCCAATGGGTGGCTAATGGAAAAGGATGCAGCTGACATTCTGAACTGTTTCATCTGCAGATTCAGTAGATGTGAAATTAATCTGTCTTCTGCAAACTAGCAGTGACCAGTTGAAGATTTACTTCAGTTGCTGAAGAGTGAAACAGATTTTAGCTTTTCTTTAAGAACAAAACTCGGCATAAGCGTATCTACCTGAGGTTTCTGAAGAAAGACTGGATAAAAAATTCTTACGTGCTCTTTACAAATATCCTCTCTTCTGATGGTTCAAGATATCAAAGAGGGCCAAGTTAATAACCGTAACTTTACACCATGGGTAGCCTGCTCTCTCTCTTTATAAATAAAGGTCTGCAAAATGTAGAACATAGCTTAAACTTCTTGATCGTATGTCTTAAATTTACTGTCACCACACCCTTATATCTGGATTTGTCTGTGGGCTTTGAAACACTTCTGAGCATCAAGGGACCTAAAATTTTGCCAAACTCATTCAGCCCATCTCTCTGATAGTTATAACTACTATTATAAGGGAAAAACAAGGAATAAAAAATCTTGCTGATTGGGTTCGATAGAGTAGAAACAAATGAGCTCCTGTGATAAGAACTGAACAGTGATCTTAGATTAGAAAAGCTCCTAAGAAGCCCCGTTGAATGGGTTGTCACAAATAGCTCCAGTGCCCTACCCAACAAGAAGTTTAGCATCTAAGCCCAGATATTGCATTATATTAATAAATGCCTAATGGCTGCTCATTTGTACACAATGTCTGCACTATCAGCATCTAACTCATTACCCCCCGGAAATCCTATGAGATACTTGGAATATGGAAGGTATTATCCTGTCCTGTGCTATCTACAGGGATATTTATGTGGCCTGCATCACTGGCAGTCTCACAAGCACTGATGGCTTTAGCCTCAGAGCACCCTCTGGAGGGATGCAAGGATTGTTATTCCTGCTCTTTTTTGATGAGTACGGAGCAAAGGGGAGAGCTAGATGAATGTTGGCAAGTTCACTAGAGAGGTTTTAAAAAGTCACCAGCCTGTACAGCACTAACCAATGACACCCATCCCCAGCCCCTTGCAGTGCAGGATGAAGCAGGTTTGTGACTGAACCCTATCATCCCCCAAATCAGCCTGAGATGCCAGAGCTGGATCAACAGCAGGGGCCAAATGCAGGGCCGCTGGAGCTGAGCACAGACAACTGCTGCCTGGCGTGGGCTATTCACGGAGAACTATGCTTGAAAGCTGTAGTTCACACCAAGCACCCATGTGCAGCTCAGACACCAGATAGTGGCAGAGCGCCACGACACTTATTTTTGAGTAGGGGTAACACACCCTATGGCCGGGACAGAGGCAGGGATGGAATCTGTATCCCAGCTCGATGCCATCTACAGTGGGCTTATCTTCCATGTCCAAAGGAAAGGAATATTTCAGCAGAGGATGAGCTGAATTATCGGCTATATCTGATTTAAACTTCAAGATACTCAATGGCAGCCAGCTCCCAACTCATGTTTCATCTGAATGCATGTGGAAAAAGCCACCTACAGCTCCCTGTAGGTTAATCACAGGGTCCCAAAGGATGTAGCCATTAGCTCCTTTCCTATTTAAATGCAGTCTGAATTGGGTATTAACTACCTGCTGTGTTTGGCAGATCTCTTATTCCTAAAATAAATAACTGTATGAAAAGTCATAAACTCTATATTGGACTTTTTCATTAAAAAAAAAAATCAAAGTAATGTCAGAATTTTAGCAGCCTCACTAACTGCAGTAAATCTGGCTCCAACAGCTGTTCATGTTGTACTGTGTGCTTCAGCCAAGTGTAGCTGCCGTCCAACATTTCCTTCTTAAGGTATCCCTTACCCAGAGCAAAGCCAAGTGAATTTTGGACAGGACTAGCATACTAGAAATTATGAATGTGCTCTTATTAGAGCAGGTTGCATGTTTTACATTAAATATTCATTCAAATAACAATCCAGCAAAATGTTTGTCAAGATGATAGTTACTTTGGCTAAAAGAACACATTTTTCCTCCAGTCTCCACCAAAACTCGCCCATATTTGTCACATAGAGAATCTAAGGACATTAATGAAGATCTTGCTTAAACTCGGCTGAGCTCCTTCACTGGTGCCAGATCCTGTTCTGTTTTATAGCTGTACCATTTCAGAAATTGCTTGGTTCTCACTAGGGACAATCCTTTTACAGGTTCCACTGCAGCTCATAAAAGGGAAAAAAGAAAAAAAAAAAAGAAAAAAGGGGGAAAGTAGTGTTTTCTCCTCCTGCCTGTTAAAAACCTGCCTGTGTTGAGCTGAGACCCACAGAGCACCTCATAAACTGGTTTGATTTCAGTGTCATGGTTTTCCATGCAGAACCAAGTTTACCTCCACGCATCCCTGCCACTGTCACCCCACTGTTACCACTACTGGCTCAGTGTGCCTTTCTATCCCCCGTTCTTCAGTACCCAGCTCTTTGTGCTGGTATGCTCTCTCGGGCACGTCTCCATTCCGGGAATAACCTCTCTTTCCCTGGCCACAGGTGTCTTCTGCTTTTTTCCCCAATCCTCCTCTGAAGCCTCTGCCATTAGCCTTTCTACATTGCCCTCATTCGTGCTGGGAACTCTAAAGGCACTTGTGTTTGGCAGTCATTTGGTGGATAGTCCAAAGCAGGCCCCGACCCTGCAGTGGGCTGTGCAGGATTGCAGAGGTTACCCATGGCCGGGCAGCTGATGGGGTATGTACCAAGCTTTGCACATTCTTTAACACCGAGAACAAAAATATGTTTATGACACAGCTCATAAAGCAATTGCTCCACGCGGCTTATCAGAAATGATGGACTGTAAAAAAGTCTGTGTCCTCAGTTACAAAGAAAACATCTTTGTTTCATACTTCCTTTCTGCTTTTTGTTAATCTCCCATTGTACGGCTAATGCATGTTTCCAAAGGCTCAGCATCACCCACATGCATGCTACAGCACATTTATCACTACATGGTGTCACAGATCAAGTGGTATCGCTGTTTGCTTTTTTCCCCTGAAGTCAGGGGTGTAAAGATGGGCCAAATATGCAATGGGTATCATATATATAAAGTCAAATCATGAAAGAAAGATTTCCTCTAAAAAGCAGAGAACTTCAGTACTCTGGTAGAATTACATACCTTATTCTGAATCAAAAACAGAGCTAGCAAGTTGGTTGGCAGTAATGAAGTTAAAGATTAGCAATATTGCCATCATGTGGCTACTATGAGTAAATGCTCAGGCATGATCCTGAATTTATTAAGCACCAGAAGGCAAATTGCATGTGAATTCTGCTGTTAAAACTAAGAGGCAATATTTAAAGTTGCTTGTTACTCTTATAGAATATAATTATCTCTTTGTTACAGTAATGATTTATGTAGCAAGAATGTGTGTACTATAGATAAGGTTATACTACCCCTTCCACCGTGACCCTTATCCTCACGGATTTATAGCTTATATATAAGAACTCACTCCAAAATTAATCTTGAGTTATCCAGCCAGAAACTACGTAAGTGAAAATCACCTCTTATTGCAGAAAGCAAGAAGGAAGAAAAAAGTAGTCTGTTTAGATGCCCTTCGTGTTTGAAATGGCTTGTAAATAAAGTTTTAATGTTCAAACCTCTGAATTACTTTATCTCATTACTGCTATGGTCATTTATTATTTTCAGTAATTTTATTATATTTTCTCTCTCTCTCACCCCCCTCCCACTCCATTCTCTGCACTATCACAACAAGCTCTTCTAAACAGACTAAAAAATGTACAAGGAAAGGAACTTCTACAGCCTACGTCAGAAGAGTTGGATTTTGCTTTGTTAGCTAGATAGAAAAATAAAGTTCTTTATATTACAGCTACCAAAAAGGCAGTCAAATCCTCTCACATGCTAAGATATCTCAGCTCCTGGCAGGAATTAATATAAACAGTGTGACTTAGATTTTTCCTATTTCTGGGAATCTGATGAGTGAAATAGAAACACAGTGTGTTTACTACCAGCACCTACTCCAGCAACTAATCCATACCAGGCATTTGCAAGGTACTCCAATTTTCCTGGTTGAAGAACACTATCTAGGTACAAAGTGCAATTGTTTTGTACACACAACACTTTCCCACTACAGAGCATTCATCATTCCAAGATGTATATTGCAATAATCAATAACTCATCTTTGTTACTGTACTGTCTGCTCTAATTACACACATTGTATCAAGACAAAATATTGCAGCAGAAGACCGTTTTGTGTTATTACTGCATATACAAGCAAGAAACACTGATTTAGCTTGTTGCTGGCTCCAGACACTGCCTTCTTGTAATAATTGATCATACAGCAGAGGTGCAGCATTTTCATGGGGTCAAAGCTCAAATTTAAAATACTGGAGCACACAGCCAACATATTATCTCTCTTCTACTTGCAGAGTAAATCCATACCTTCTTTCCTGCCCTGCTATTTATTTGTAAGTATATCCAGCTGGTGCAACCCTACTGGTGCCAGGAAAAGGGAAAACAAAAACATCCACAAGGCTCCTACAGCTCCTGGTATGCAGGAGGCAGCACTCAGTGATTCAGCTCAAACTACCATTTTAAACTAGTTCAATTAAACAGGCAAAGATCACACAGATAGCCATGGCCATTCCTGTTTTAATCTGGCCTATTTCCACTTCCCTTAGCAAACATTTAAGAATTCCTTATTTCAGCTTTGCTGAAATCAAAACAAAAATGCCTGCCCAGCTTTTTTATTTACTTTTGCTGGCCAAGTATACAGGAGAAGTTTATAGTGAGACAAAATCTGACATTATTTATCATCATCATTGTTGCGCCTAGGAATCACATCATGCGAGGGAAGAATCTACAGAAGAATGTCAGAGAAATAAGGCCCTTCAAAATTAAGCTTTCCTGGTTAATGTAACTCATAGCAAGAAAAACATTTTAAATGGAAAATGCTAAAGAAGACATCCATATAGTAGGCAAGTGTGTATGCACGCATATGTGTACTTGACACATAGAATGAACCCAACGTCACTGCAGACGGCCAGTTTTAAATAATTGGAGAGCACAAAGAAACTCCAAAGGCAGAGACTTTGGGGAGTGAAGACAAACACCGATCAGCCAATACAGAAAAGATACCAACAGCTCCCCTCCTAAAAGACAAAAACAGGTTCTTCTCCTTTCAAGAACACCAGGATCATGTTTTCACAGTCCCTGGACAAGCCCCGATTTATGACCAGTTTCCAGACAGAAAGAAATCTGTGAACCTTTTTAATTATTCATGCTCTAAGAGGCAAACCCTCTCAGGTTGCAGGCCAAGAGGCCTCAGGGCCATGGCTTTCTGGGGTTTTCAGTTGGGGGAATAAGCAGTCGGATTCTCAGCAATATCACTTGGCTGAAAGTGGCTGTCAGGCTCAAGAAAAACAGCAGTGTACGCTGGTTTGGCACACATGAAAGGGAACCGGCAGGGGAAAAAACTTAACTGCTCCCCATTTGCACATTCCAGCTCTTCTGCTGGTGTTTGAGCACCTGCAGCCCGGAGCGCTCGGGCAGCCAGGGGCAGGGCAGGCCGCACCGGCCGGAGGGAGAGCTCAGCAGGTCGCAGAAAGATTATTAGGCCGCATGGAAGACCTTCTCATGCATGGAAGGGGGAGGAAGGAGGGCAGAAAGAGCAGTGGCAGAGAAAAGGCCACTCGGTAAAGGCCCGAGCAGCCAGGTCAGGGCAAGCTCGGCACCTACAAGCTGTCGCTCTGCAACAAGCAGCTCTGCCAGTTCCCTGAAGAAACAGCACTGAGAAAATGGCAGTGCCCCAAAACCCTGCGCGGGAGGAAAAACAGACCTGCTGTGTGGGGCTCTAGGCTAGTCAGGGAGAATGATAATTGGTACCAAATGTGGGGATTTTGCTTCAGAGCTTATTGGCTGTGTAAGTGCTGCCAAGGAAGGGCTGAGAGAGCTCCTGAGCCGGCCTGTCTGGAACAAGGTGGGGAGCAGGCAAAAATACCTGGTGAATGTAGTACTGTCTTGCACCTTGAATGCTCTTTGCCTGGTAGACTTTTCTCAATACCAAAATTCATGTCAGTCTCTCCGTTAAGACTGCCGGGACCTTTAGCTGGTTGCTCCCACAGCCAGAGGTTCTGCTGGATGTGTATGCAACAAATCTTTCATGCTCCTGCAACCTGGGGGGTATGTGTCACCTCAACCCAGGACACTGGCTAATCAAAGGTCAATTGCCTGGAGAGTCTGCAGTGCCAGCTCCCGTTGGAAGAGCCTTCAGACTTGCCTGACATGCTGCTGCTGAGTGGAGCAGGAGAGGCTGTGCTCTGTTTCACAGCTGGCAGCACATGGGAGACCTCTTGATTGAAGTCAGCCTGTTGTATTTTCCTCCTGAAAGAACTCTTTCCTGGAGAAGCCTATTCTCAAATTTTCTTCTTCACCAGGTGGAAAGGAGCCAAAACCAATAACTTTTTAGAAAAAAAAAAACAATAAAAAGATAAAAAGATGATGAGAAATGTCTTTAAGTAGATCTAAGTCTGGAGCAGAGGTGGGTTTCTGCTTAGTCTTGGGGAATGCTGTCACCTGCTGGTAGGAGACTGCAAAACTAAGAGTTTTGTGGCAAGAAATCCCCCATTCCAGAGGGGGGAAAAAAAAAGCAATACAACTATAACCCAGGCTGGAAAACCAGGTGCTCTTTGGTAAAAAGGATCATCACAGGGCTCAGACTCCTGCACAGGAACTCCCAATGATACCAAACTCCCTCCCTGCAACCTACCACTAATCAGGCTTTCTGCACTCTCAGCTTCCCATCCACTTCTTTTTCCCAAATGCCAGTTTCTTCTCCTTTAGTTACCAACCCTCAAATATCTCTCTACATCCCAGCTCAAAAAACTTAATCCACACCCATGACTTTTCCTTTCCCAGCCACCTCCATTTCTACATAAACCCCTCCTCTCCTTTTCAACAACTAAGGCCCTTTCCCACCTTTCATGTGGCAAGAGAAAATCAGGAGGTACCACTGGGTAGGAGCACTGTCTCATGTCTGCCCGACCATGATTTCCTTTTTGGACTCAGAGTGCACAGGGAGCACTTACAGATTTGGGGCTGCTACGAATGTCTTTCTGCCTGTTGTTCCAAGAGCTTTGTCCTCACCGAGGGAACACAGAGGGATGAGAGTCCAGCTGGTAGCCTCAACGCCCTACGGGCATTTGCACTTTGTCCAAACTGGGGCTTAAAAGTTAGCAGAAGGTACTCGATGGTGTTCCTCATCTGTCAGATGAGATTTGAAGTAGCACATCTATATTTGCCCAGACATACTTGTATGTTTGTAAAAATCATGATATGGTCAGAAGCAGAAGGGAGATTCTGTTTGTGAGAGATATTCATTGATCTACGAGCTGAGTTAGAAATGGACTGGTAAAACAACCAGTTTCTATGTAATTCTTCATACTAAAAAGCTGTACCTTCTGTTTGTAGGAGCTTTTAGATACTGGCAAAACAGTACTGCTCAACACATCAGTCTGCAGCCTCTACTTATCATAGAATATCATAGAATGGTTTAGGTTGGGAGTGACCTTTAAAGATCATCTAGTCCAACCCTGCCATGAGCTCTTAGTACTTCTGAAAATCTGGCCCTTGTATGCCATGTTTGGGAATGACCTCCCTCCAGTTTCATGTGCTTATAATACTGATTTGTCTACATAAATTCCACAATGAAATTTGCTGTTGCCATGTAGCAATGATCTACAGCCTTTGAACTGCAACAGAAAAATCATTTATAGTAGCACAAAGAGCGGTGTGAAAAGTAGACAGGTTTCATGTAGCAAATCCTGTTATCATGTAACTTGTGATACCATACATTATCATGCAACTCCAATCTGCTGCTGCTTCATGATCCTGCAACTGCTATAGCAGAAAACACACATACAATATAGTTACTTGGTAAGCCTGTTTTCTTGTATAAGAAATGATGCTTATGTAAACATGGAGAATGTGCACACACAGTACAGAGATTCTGTTTTGAATCCTTAGGCAAATATCAACCAAATTTTGACAAAAAGGCAGTGGTTAAATAATTACAAGATGTATTAATACAGGTAGCTGGATAGAAGAAAAAGTAAAGCTAACATCAATAGCACATGAGCATGATTTCTAGCTGTCTAAAAATTAACCTTTATTACATACCAGAAAGTCTTTCCAGGAGAAACACAGTCGTGAATCCTTCCCCATCTAAAAAGTTGCAAGATCTGTTTGAAACCCCTAGTGCAATTAGCTATATATCCATCTGAAACAAGGCCTTACTAGTTCAGTGGCTCACAGAAGTATTTGGTTTTTAAGGTGGTATGTCTGCATATGTTTTTGTTGAGGAGCAAGAGATCCTGATTTTAACTAGCAGTAACTCAACAATGGAAAAGACCTATCATTGCCTGAGCAGCACTAGCCTGACACATGGTGGAAGCAGCAAGAAGTCACTTTCTAACCAGGAGTAAAAAATGACACATAAGTAAGGAGTTGTATGACTTCTTGCTCTTGCACACAGAACACATATCATGCATGAGGATTGCTTACATACTGCCCTTACACCTGCCACCCACCATGGCCACTTTCTCCTATGCTCCAGCAGCTTTGCGTGACTCTGCCCTCATGTTTTTCATTTCCTTTTAATGGGCTGGAAGACAAATAACATGGCAGTGCACCCTTTTAAAACAGATTAGGACAGATAAGACGGTATTGTTATATGGACACACATGATTAAATGCTTTTTGACTTATGGGTGGGGCATGCAAACATTTTTCTCTTTTTTTACCAACTCCCACCCAGAGCTGTAGGTGCTAGCACTGGTGGTGGCAGCAGCAGGTCCTGGATGTTGAAATACTTTGAGTACTTGTAGCAATCTGTGTATCACAATTTGGTAACTCGTGGCAAGACAAATGAAAGCTGGCTGGAGCGTATACTAACCAGATGGTCCACATGCCTTCCAGATCCCTCCCGTTACCTCTTCAAAGAGCTTTTCAACAGAAATGATGCTTAAGACATTCTTGGAAAGTTTCAGGCTGCATGTGGCATTTCAGGTTTATCATTTTACATCTCCCAACAGAGAAATGCTATCATAGTATGGACTTACTTTCTGTAGTCAATTATAAAATGTAATTCATAAGAAAGCAAACCCTGTCTTCTTAGAAGGAAGCTTGTAGAAACAATAGAAAAATTTATTTTGCGATAACATACATTTGTTATATAGATTCACCTACAGCTTTTATTTTAAAAGAAAAGTGTTTTCTTTCTCCTTGCTGCCGCTAGTAGCACTTTTTCCCCATAGCCCCGGGAGGAGGAATCCTATCAGAAGAGTGACATCCAGAGGTCGCTCTGCACTTTTTTTTTTTACACAGAAGTCTCATGCTTTGTGCTTCTGTAGCCTGGCTTTTCCAGTCCCTCACTGAACTTATGAAAAAAGGCACATGGTTTAAGGTAACGAACAAACTGGTTTTCTGACATGGAAAAATTATTACACATATATACGGACACATACTTAAATAAGAAAGTATGCAGAACTGGGACATAAAGATGACATTTTAAAAGATCTACTATCAAGCCAGAGAAGTACAAGACATGCAAGAAAACCAATCTGAAAAAGGGAAAGGATCACTTGCCTGTAACTTGAACTCTCCAAGACATATAGTCCACACAGATATTTACACTATCAGATAATGCAGAAGACTTTATTTGTGCAGTAGGCATATTGGATGTGTTCACTCCCCACCTTTCATTATGCTTCATGCACTTAGCAAAATCCATGTGATTCTGAGGAAGATGGAAAGAAATGGCACATAAAGACCACATATATTAGCGAACTCCCATGACTAGTAACTTCTCCATCTTAAGTGTTAAAGTACTTGCTCATTCAAACTATGCCAAACTGGAAGTGGCAGCATTCACAGAATTACAGAACGGGTGAGGTTGGACAGGACCTCTGGAAGTCATCTGACCCAACCCTGCTGCTCAAACAGTCCCCTCTGTCAGCCTAGAGACTGGGGAAATGACTTTGTGCTACTGTGCTCTTTTTTGTTTGTTTGTTGGCTTTTTTTGTTCGTTTGTTTGGGGGTTTTTTGTTTTTTTTTTTTTTTTTTTCAGGGGATTGGCCTGTGGGACACCGATATACACTAGCACCAAACATGCTGATGGGCACAGGGCTTGAACACCCCAAATGAAGAGTTCCATGGTTCCCTGAGTTTAACAGTGATTTGCTGCCTATTACAGAAGTTAATTCTATGAGTTCAGCTCCCTCTTCTTATTGCTGTGAGGTCAAAAGATGTAGATAGGGCATTTTTCCATAATGCCACCTCATCAGGATAGTACAAGCAGGATAATGGTCCTCAAAGCAGGTAAGATCCTTACACAAGGCACTGAGCAAAATGTGACCTAAGACAGCACCTACACCACATTCACAGCTGGAATATGAACTCAGGGTCCATTTGAAGTATGAGCAATTCAGCTGGCCAATTAAAAATAACATTTCAGCCAAACCTGGACTAAAGTGCACCCTTGAAAGAATTATGTCTATGCAATACATCACCTTATGAAGCAGTCAAGAAAGAACTGAAACAGCACCAGGCATGTTCTGTCTTGAAGCAGAGTCCAGTGCATGACTGAGAACAAAACATGAACCCACTTTCTATAAAAAGTGTAAGAATAGTTTTCCATTTCTTAAGTGTGAATGTTGGGTGGGGATAGCCCCTTGGAGACTGAAAGAGGAATCACAAAACCCAGGAATCTACAGTTCTGACTGCCACAGTGTTAAAGATAGTAATTTATTATACAAATGATGGTATCCATTTATAGAAAAAAGGTTAAAAAACTAGTGCCGTATAAATTTGACAGAGCAGTGTATAAGTAACAGAATCAACAGAGAAGTAGGAAATCATAGTGGCAAGAGACAACTAGAACTAAATGGAAAAAATTCCTATTAGGGAAGACGAAGTATCAGATAGAGCATTCTGACAGAGATCATGATATGAAAATAGTCTCCAAATGGCAGCTATGAAAGCCACGTTAACTTTACAGCTCCTATTAGATTGTAAGGCAGAACAAAAATAAGCTGAGGAACCACAAATGTGGATGTCACCTGAATGGTTAAGGTATGAAATAAAGTTGAATACTCTGGCAATTAATTGCATCTGACGACTGAAGACCACAGAGACCAGGTATGCCAATAACACTGAAATAATATACCCAACCTACTAGTTTTCAACAGAAAGAGTAGTTTACAGTGAAATACACTGTGTAAAAAACCCACAACAACAAAAAAGATTTAAAAATACCTATCAGGATAGCTTTGCAATTAGTATTTAGAAGTGTAAGTTTGAATTCAAAGGATCCTTTGCAGTGCACAAAACAAAATACTGCAGTACTACTAAGTGGGTCACTGTCCCACAGAAAGATGAACTACCAAGGTTCTTATAGCTCAAACTGGACAAAACATAAAATAGCAAGTCAGGCAATGCATGTTAGTTACAAATATCTGCTTCAGCTATCAATTCAGGTATCTCTATAAACTTTTGGAGAAAAAACTTTTAGATGTGGCTTTGCTTGGTAATTAAGTCTTTATATTCCTCTCTAGAAGAAAACCCACTTTTGAAGTCCAACAAAGCTCCATCCTCATCTCTGTGATTGAAAGCAAAGATACAGTTAGTTTCCTACAACCCTTTGCTTATTAATTACTGTTGAAATTAAATTGTAGGCAACTTACTTCATTTGCCTGAAACACTGACATAGGTGTTTGTTAATATTTCCTCCCTATTAACTTTTATTAATCACTTCTGAAACATTTGTATTTGTGCTTTTCTAAAGTATTAGTCCACTTTCTTAGAAACTGACAGAAAACAAACACTAAATAAATTACACACCTTAAAAACAACCAAATCCAGGGAAGAATGAAAGTCAAAGAGCTTTAATATGAATTGCAGCTTTCCCCTCCTGTGTGTTGTGGAACTTCAAATGATAGAAAAATAGCCTAAATCACGAGAAAAAATTATGTTTAAAACTTCTACATGCTATCACCAGCTAGAACAACTATTCACATTTTAAGAATTATCTTACTTTTTAAAATCAAGTCCATGATGTTAAACAAAATGAAGTGGATGAGCTCAGAATACTGTGGTTGAGCATTCTACTTCTACAGGCCAAGTCTGTACACCATAGCAAATCCAGAGTAGTGATTTTCAAATATTTTGGACTCATTGTTTTCAATCTGCAGGTCTTAGTTCAATTATTAAATGCTAAACGCTTAGCACAAGTATTAAATGCTAAAAAGAAATCAAGTTTTAGAAGTTTAACATACATTGGATTTATATTTTATTGGCTAAGGGAGTTAAGATTTGGAAAAATGGGCGAAAACTTCTGATGCATACGCTCAAATACTGCCGCCTCAGGAAAATCTCATGTCTGCTTTTTTTTTTAAACACAGAAAATAAACAATTAAGAACTTCCTTCTGCTGTTTAATGCTTATAACAGGTCTTCAGATGGTTTCTTCCTTTTGCTTTCTTGTTTCTTGCAGTTACAAGTTCTGATTTATGTTTCAGTCATATCAGTCATATTGTACGCTGCTGCATTCAGAGCATGTGAACATCAGCTTCCATTCCACATGTACTGGACAGCATGAATTATTTTGCACACTGCTAAACATATAAGCCAAGATACTTGAATAAAACGTTTTGGTTTTTTTTTGTCTTAAACCACATTAAATCATTATGAATGCATTTAAGTCCTTAGAAATTCTATTCTTCAGCCAGACAGGTTACTGGAAGATACAATACTTTATAAACATCAACTTAGGGACTTTGATGGAGACTTTTAGGTTACTGTATGGCTTTTTAATATCCAGATTTCCCTGATTTCCTTAAGCTGTGGCATTTCTTGAAGAATGCTGTCTTCAAGAAGTAGAAACGCACTTAGAAGTCACTTCCCAACTATTTCCTCTTCTGCAAAGCTACATTCCTGAAATCTGTGTCTTCTACTGCCAGTTTCTTTCTTCACAGCACTACGTCAAATATGCGTATGGTACTTTAATCAGGAATTGAGGATTTAACATTTGCAAAATAAATGTACTCTCAGATATGGCTGGATTGCCTTCAGACTGTGAAGAGTCTATTAAAAGCTCAGCCTTTATTTGTTTGAATTCCAGCTGACTTGACCTTCAGCAGATGTAGAAAGAGACAATTCCTCAGTTCTAGGTCGTTTCGATGCTGGAGGATTTTGAAGACTGTCATCAGATGGTAACGGCCTCTCTGAAACAGGCAGATAGGAAAATCATTTAGGCTAAGTAGATCCAGATTAAGAAAGTAAATTCGTTTGCTGAATTCACAAACAGTTCAGCACTCACCAAAAAAAACCCCAACCCTGGCTGGAGAGAGTCCAGCAACTGAAACAATGATGTGCTAGAAGTACAAGGGTCTTAAACTCACCTGTAAGACCTGGAGAACATTACATCCAAGGGAATTTACTCTTCTTGGTTTCAGTGTCAGCTAATCCACCCATTACTATAAAAACTGTAGTGACATATTGTCACGTAAGCAGCTGCCCAAGAGCAACCACAGTGAGAACACATTTCATATTGTCAAAAGCACCTTTCAAACACACCAAGACAATGAAGAAGCTGTAAAACCTGCAACTAGGTTTAGATTTGTGCTTGATTGTGCTTGTGTTACAAGCTTATAGCAGAACCCTATAATGGAAAGAACTGATTGGCAAAAGACTTTGCTGGCTATTCATAGCCACAAAAGCTTACCACGTTCCCGTTCTGAGGAAGGAGGTATAAGAACTGTATCTGTATATGCAGAGGTTGTCATATCTGGCTTCAGTGGAATCAAGTTTACTCTCCTTTAAAAAAGCAGAAACAGAAACAGTTCAATTGCTTTAAAGCCATCATTTCCACAAATACTTTATTTAAAGATTTACTTCAAATAGAATCACTTAAATTTAAATCTATTTTAGACATATTTTACTATGCATTTTTTCTTCTTGTTATATGTTAAATAGAGCATTTTTTAGAAATACTTTAAATATCACTAGTGATCTTTTCCACTAGAAAGTACTTTTACATATGTTATATGTGGCACAATGCTTGATATTCACCTTCAGAGCACAGTATCTTGGTCAAAAATTTTAAAATTAAGACTGGCTGCACTTACTATGCCCTAGCTCTGTCCATGTTAACACTTTAGATTCATAAAACACTAGGGAATTCTTTTGCCTGCTGAGGTCCACTAATAATTACTGTAAATCTATTTTGTTCTGCTAAATCTCTTCTGGACAGTACTTTTAATTAAGCACAAAGTGGCAGAGGATTGAACCATAAAAAAAAAAAAAAGTCTTACAAGTACCACCATGCATGCTACTACAAGATGACACTCATGGCATAATCAGTTGATATGATTAAATATAGTTTCTCTCAAAAATAAAAAGACTAATTAGCTGCATCAGTCACCCCACCCTCCAGGCTAAAGCCACTTTCAACTACCTACAACCCTTTGACTTGTTAGTTCCAGCAGAGATGAACACTGGTGTGTAGAAAGCCATCATCTCAGATTTTTCTTTGCAGTTGTTGATGAAATCCACAATCCTGCTTACTTGTTCACCACTTCCTCCCATGCCATCTACTAATTAAAACATTCCTATGAGAAGTTATAATAATCTCCTTTAATTCTAAAATAGCCTTGTTTTGCTGACAAGGTCTAGATCTCTATTTGCATGGTTGTCTCCTTACTGTCGCACGCCAGCTCAGGATCTTCTACTGCAGGCTGTTTAACAATCAATACATGGATTACGGGAAATTTCTAAAATCCTACATCTTCACCTTAGGAAATAACCTCAATCAATGCATTAAGTCCCACATCCATGACTGTGCACACTGAGGGTCTGTCTAGACTTGCACTCTTAAAATATTTCTTGTCAGAAGGGTCTTTAAATAGTTCTTGTCAACTGAAAGCTTCAGGTACCATCTTTGTACAGAAAATGGGAACTGAAGACAGACACCTGTTGCTGCCATACAGACCAGACGTAATGGTCAGGTTAACTTTGTTACTGCCTCACATTTCAGACAGAAATATAAAAGCTGTACATTTAAGATTCAGGATGCATTTTGACCTTTCAGTTGCAGTACAACTGGAACAAAAAGTTCCATGTCAAGACAGCTACCACCAAGACACAGGGCTAGGAATTTATGTCTAAACCTCAACCTTTAAATGTAGCACAAGCACAGCTTGTCTTGGCCTTCGTATTTATGACTGGAAACAGCAATATAAATCTCACCTTGGCGTCTTGCTCCATGCTTGTAAAGTGTTGAGAGTAATCCTCCTGGGCTGGTTTACTTTAGTGCTCTGGCTGGCTGACTGGCTGATTTTCCTCTCGTCTGAAGATGAGACTGGAACATTTTTTATGCTTACAGGTGTGGAAGGCAAGTCCTTACCGACAGCTGTAGGTGTTCTAGGTTGGAGGGTGGGAGTGCTGGGATCGGTGACCCTGCCAGGAGGAGTCCCCTCTGTCAGCTTAGAGCCCGGGGAAATGACTTTGTGCGACTGGCTCTTTTTCACTTTCTTCTCTGTTGCACCAGAAGTCCTGACATTTATCTGTGGCTTCTCCTTCAGTGCTATTCCCAGTTCATCCTTCTCAAAGGTAACAAATGAACAGTATCCATCCATGGAAGAAATAGCAAGAAAGGCTCCATCGCTGGACCTATTTGCGATTTTTTTTTTTTCCATTAAGAGTAAAGGCCAGAACTTTTCTTCAACCCTCACCCCCCCATCTATAAGACATGCTGTACCTGTCTTTTCCTCCTCCCTTACCCAGGTACACACATACATTTAAATAAAACTGCAGTCAAGTGAAAGACATCCAATTCAAATGAACAAAAGATCTTCAATTCTGGCCTTCGCATTTGATTTAATCTCTCTGGTGTCATCTGTGATGACCTGCAATATGCTGCTGCCAGCACCTGCATGCATTTAAGCTAGCACAAAGTATGGTTCAATTGCAGGTACACAATTCTTCAGCCACAGTTTCTGAAATATGGCTGAAATATGGCTCTCTTCATTCAGACTAGCAGAGCAGTTCAAGCTCTTTGGCTGCATTCCTTGTGCTATGTAGAGGCAATGCTCAGAATCACCATGGTGCTCACCTGAATGGGCTCTTCGTGCTCATTTCACCAAGTAATGTCTATCTATCACTGATTAAAAGCACTTGAATTTCTATTCTCTTCCACTCCCCTCCTCCTGACACACAATGGTGTTCACAGTGTCTGAACATCAATTATAACTTCTGAAAAAGCAGCCTCCATGTGGTCCTCAGCTTAGGGATACTGGCTAGAAAGGCATGAGAGAAGAAGCACAGGGGTATATCCTGATTGCAAGACTTGGGTTCAATTTTCAGCTCCAGTTCTGACTCCCCACATCACATCAGATAAATTACTTCATCCCATACATGAAGAACCACCAAGAACTGTGCAGATAAATCAGAATTTGGCCAGGATAGACACCTGAACTCCGACAGATGACTTCCAAAACCTCCAAATAAGTTCATTATTGCCAGTTATACTGCCTGAACAATGAGTACTTTTCATGGGCACCCACTACATTAGCTTTCACAAAAATTTTCATCTGCTTGTCCCCAGGGTGCTTGCACCTTGTTTCCCAACCAATAAAGAACAATGATTGTCCAGTTTACAGGGCAAAAAAGAGGTGGCTTGCTGTTCAGACACTGTGATGACAGTGACCACATGCACATCATAAACAAAACATAAGAATAAAGCAAGACACAAGATGTTTTTCAGAACTTCAACGTGTAAAAAGGACATTTCCCCCATCACATCAAATCTTAAGAATGTAACAATTACCTACCATGAAATGTCACTCAGGGTGTGATAATGGATGTTAGAAACATAACCAAAGGGGAAGGACTGCTCAGTATCATAAAAAAGCACAGAATCTCCTGAAGCAACAGCAAACACCAATCGATAGGGCAGATTAAATAGAGCAGGAGATGATTTCTGACTGATTTCATCTAGAATGCAAAGAAATGAACACATTCAGAATTCTGTCTTGCATTCGTTGCAAGGTAGTAACTGCACTAGCTTAGTCATGAATCTAAATAAAGATTTCATTATTAATCAGTATCAAGATAATGGCTGAGAAGATAGAACTTGTATAAAATGTAAAGTTTAATGTCAAGCACTAACATTTCTGTTGCCTGAAGTTTGCCCTGTATTGTCTTAGCTGAAGAGGGAGAAATTGGCAGAAGCTTCGTCCATCTGGATTGTTATTATTTTGTTTTGTAAAGTTTGTCATGTATTTTCCAGCTGAAATTTTTCAGCATATTTATAGGAACTTCAGTATTAAAGTCAAAAACCCCACACCTGAGGATATAGTGTAAATCAAGGTCATGACAAATTTATACCACCATGTTATATTCTGTATGACTCAGTCAAAACAATGAATTTAGCTCTATTTGTGTTATCTTGGGTTCAGCTCCTAGCTAGTCTTTTCATTGCAACACTAGCTCTTTGTAAGGCCAGATTATTCCAACTTCCACTGGAAGCTGACTGCTAGCTAGCTGCTTTCAGAAATTCCTAGTATATAGAGCTCCTGTTCAGTTCTATGATGATTATGGAAGCTATGCACTAAGACAGGCCATTAACATTAACATAATGTAAGCTACTCACATCTATAGATTTCTAGACTACCACAGATTTTCACTTCTCTGGGTGTATGTGGCAGAACCCAAGCATTCTGTTTAGAGGAGCTAGAGAGACCAACAGCAGACACTCCTCTCCTTACTTTGCAACACACCATTACAATGGATCTAAAGATTATGATGAAAATACAGAACACAACAACAGGTAATCTCTAAATCCTGTAAGGAACACTACAAATCGACCCTCTAAAGACAGGAGCAAACCTCTGCCTTTTCAGCAGAGTAAGACCAGTCTTGCTAAAATATAAACACTCCTGGACCCACTGGGCTTACACTAAGGCTGGATTTCAATCTCCAGGTAAGTTCTTATGCAACTTCATACAATCCTTTCCCCACCTCAGAACTCCTGTTCTGGCCAGTAACACCAGCACTGCTTCAGGTCTGGCTTCCTTGAATAAACATAAATGGTTGTTGCAAACTATACCCACTCTCTGGTGCTTCTGTGATGTGGGTAGTTGAGACTAACAGAAAATATTTCACTGGGCCACTCCTTCAGTGCTAAGCCAAGTTATTTACTTTTACTCACACAAAATGGTTAAAAGTTAAAGAAAAATATTAAACAGTGTTTCTGTAGCCTAAGAGGCCAAGTAAGAACATTTATCCACCATATCAAAAGGTACTCACAAGGTACTTAAGGTGAATTCGGGGTCTTAGAATCAGGAAACAGCTTCTAAGATGTGGTACAACACTATCTTAATGGAATGTTAAAAGGCTAGGGCATAAAATAGTAAACAGCCACATCGGCCTTTTTACATATTTGCTGTAAAATCATACTCCCTGAAGGATTTACAGTACCTTTATTAAATGCTCGTCTCAACTCAAAGTAGACTGGGCAGCAGCGAACAGCAAGAGTTGCCTTTCCAGGACATGGCAGGTGACCCATGGGCCTTTTATAAAGAATCAGTATTTCAGAAAACAGCATTTCATTTTTTTTTTTTTTTTAAATAAAAAGATATTTTGATCTTATTAAACTCTACCTTTTAAGATTGTTTCTGGAGAAAACATATGTGGTGTTTGTTACATTTTCGCCCGATTCAACACAGCCAGCTGCAAAAATAAAGGTTAAAACATTACTCATCAACTCAAAAAGGTACTGAGTACACACTTTATGTCCATAAACATTCTACTTCTCAGGAATTAGGCTTGTCAGTTGGACAAGAGTTGTGCAACCTGAACACAACCTAAAAAGGCATCCCAAATATTTATTTAGTGCTGTTTTTGTTTCCCTTACATACTTCCCCCTCAAAGCCTCTTTTTGATGTTGCCAGACATCTATAAAAGCAGTGCTTATATGGGCAAACTGATCTCCTCCTTCCAATGTTATTTTTACTATGACTGCAGAATGTTCTTAAGAAAGGATACAAACAAAGAGAGACCAGTCAAAAGAAACCACTCATTATTCTTCTTTACTGTTTTAACAGAGCTGTATTGTTGCAATTTACATGTCTCAGTTCAGAAAATGCCATAAATATAGTTTTTATCACAGGAGAAAGTTGATTTCTGGACTGCTAACAGAACAGTATTGTGGAGTCTCTATTTTCTTCAATAGGAAGAATGAGGAATGGCAGTTTGAAAGCAACCTTTCAAACTAGAGCATAATAGATACAATGTAAGTTACAGTACATTTCTCACATACCTGGCGTGAGTAAATAGGAGCCATCAGGAGTAAAACTGAGCCTGCGGAAAAATGACTTCATGCTGTCATCATGAAACATCCGATAGCTCCTAGCCTGTAACATTGAAAATATGATTGTGTAAAGTGCCACTAACATGTCAGCTGGAATTCAAGTGAGAAAAACCATCCAGTTGTACAATCCAACCTGATGGAACTTCTAAAATAAATGGTTTAAAAACCATGGCTCCTTCAAACTCACTTTCTGCTGTGCTATAAATTCTTCACAGCTAAGAAAAATAGTCCTTGATCCCTCTTCAGCTACTAATCAAAACACTCCAAGAGCAGTCACATTAGACCAGTAATCAAAAACCAGTAATAACCTGGAGAACAACATTATTTAACAGTCAGTGTAAAAGCCTGTTCCTTAGGCATTTAATTTTAACTCTAGTATTAGAGGTTTAAAGAGAACTTCTATAATGGCAAAACACCCTCTCTCAGGGCTGTTCTTTAGTCTCTATAAAACTGTTACAAATGTTTTCACAAAAAAAGAAAGGGAATAGAAGGAATTAAAAAGATTGTAGCCAGCTTGGAGGTGTTATTTTACTATCACTTAGAACTGTTTGGGAGAAAAAAGCTCTTTGATTTCCCTCTTAGGGTTAGGGAGAATTTCCTAAATTTTCCCAAATTCATATTTTTCCTAAAAATCAGACTACCTTTTTGAAAATTTCAGGCTGCTGACTTTAAAATATTATTGCTACGTCATATCCATTAATAAACTTACAGCTACTGAAAGACACGTTTGAAGTTTTTCCTATTAAGAATTCACTATGCATACTATTTTTTCCACACTATTTTTAACATTTACAATCAAAGACATTGTGTTACTACTTTAAACAGCTGAACTTGCAAGAGATCAACAGCAGCAGGCAGTGCTCTTTCTTAGTCATTTCTGTGATGTTCAAGGAAACCTGAAGTGGTGTCTATTTATAACATGCAAAGGTGAGACAGGAGACAAAATATCTGATATATGGATTACTTGAATGGAAAATATTTGCTCCTTTGGTTTCATAGAACAACTCATAAAATTCTCCAGCACATTCTCCAGTACCATTAGTAGCAGAACAATGTACCTCTCCTTCAGCTCCTGATCCGGACAGCAACTTGGTAACGTTGAATGCAACACGCTTGGTTTGCGTGTTGTACACCCGCAGGACCCTACATGGTGGAGAGCACAGTTAGCCATGAACAACTTCCTTCCACCCCAAGTCTCATACAACACTACAGGACCTCACTTCTCAGTCAGGACCGCCAAATATAAATGAAAATCACAGATTAATTATAACTCTATTCATGAGACACCACTGGGGGTACATGTTTTGATGGCTAAATAACCAATGAGTCACTTGACAATTATTTGACTCAATAAGGTTTGTGAAGTACCAGCATACGCATTCATGGAGGAATAAGGGAATTAGTGCACAGTGAACAGCCACGCCACTCCTACCTGTGCTGTAGTAGCCAGTATGCTCCTGCTGTGGTGGTGTGCTCCCTCCTCAACCTGACCTGTATGTCCTGTAATCCTGCTCAAGTGATAACCACCAGTGGTGGTCATAATGGATGCATGTGGTCGTGATGGCTGCATCCCAGCTCACAGTGGATTCAGGGGAGACACATAACAACAAAATAGCCAAGGGCTAATTTGAACAATGCGCCCACCTAACCACAGTGCTGGTCAATGTCCGACTCAAGCCAAATCTTGAAGAAGCCAACATCTGTAGTCTGTATGCAAATATGACTGAGTCAATTCTCTTACTCCATAACTAGTGGACAGCCCAGGGCCTGTTGAGCATTCCTGCACAGCAGCGGGCTGCACGCCAGGATCTCCCCTTGAGTAGGGACCCCTCTCAAGGTTACTGCTCGAGGTTGAGAGAGTCCTTGCCACAACAGATTCTTAGTAAGTGATTAATAGCATGCTAAACTTTGAACTCTTAGCTAAATGATATAAAGGATTGATTGTGCACATATAGTCCTTTAGAAATAAACAGTTGACCAAGTCTGGGACTAGGAGTGGATCCAGCCGCACCTAGACTCCTCTCTAAGGAGTTTAGAAAGCAAGGGGGTCCATTCTGAACCTCATGACTCAAAAGGAGGGTGCCCCTGACAGTTTTGTCTGACCCTGTCCTCTATGCAGTAAATATCAAGTGAACCTTGCCATCAGATCTTGTTAAACCACTGTCACATTTACTATCAAACTTTGTTTAATCACTGGTTTATATCAATAAACATATTGCTACTTCTCTATTACGAGTGAAGTGTGTCACTCCATCAGTGACACCTGCAGAGTGCAAACTCACCTCAAAGACAATTAGCTACATCTCTATGCCTCAGTTTCCTTTGGAATGAATGAAAGCTGGAGTACATCTCTGCACAGAACATCGGAACTCCCCTGACTTCATCTCACTAAACCAGCAGGTAGCCTAAGCAAATCCAACTGCTCATCCCACCACCCCCTCCTTTCTGCCAGCTCTGACCTTCACCAAGTTATGTTCATTTGTTAGGCTGGCAGAAAACCAACCTAACGAAAACCAGACAGCTTTCTCCTGATTTAATGTACTGAAACAGCTCCACAAAGAATCCTGGACAGAGCTAGGAAAAGAAAATAGAACGTGAGGCTGTGGCAGACAGCTTAAGACATTTGTGGAACTACTGGCTCTGTATGTCACACAGTTAAGCTCGTCTCCCAAAAGGGGGAATAGGTCTCCCCACCCCGGGCTGGTGAGCGCCCAGTCCTAGCAACTGGCCTGGCTCCTGTTAGATCCCCACTGAGCCAATGCTATTCACTAACCTTGCAGAAAAGCATCTGAAACCTGAGAGGGTGGGAGATTTCCCCTCTTCAGATTAGTTCATGCTCTCACTTGCAACTTCACTCCAAGAAAAAGTTGTGCATCATTCTATTACTTGTGTTTCACTGCTGTTCATTTTAATAAAAAGCACACAAATCTCACATAACCGATTATCAGAAGACAGAGGCTCATAATGACCTAGTTGCCATTAACTTACCATTTTTCTGAGCCTATTGCAAATCTTAAATCAAAACTACTTTTCCACTGTTACAGCAATTTTCTTTGCAGTGGGTGCCAGATGACATACATTTATTAGCCAACTGCGAACCCCTTCAGAGCAGCACACATGCCCTAAACAGTTTAAGCTCACTCAAAGTTCTGACAAGGGCCAAGTTTATGAAGTGTGTGTTTAGCTTTCCCAATGACATCACTTACAAAACTGTTGGGGATGGAAGGAGCAAGAGAGCAAAAGAAAGATATCAATGGAAAAACACTTTAACTGATTTCTTAACCTGTTTGTATCTTTCTGTAAAACAACAAGGATGAACTTATTAGCTCATTAACAACCAGAGAACAGAGCACTCTCTTAAGATGTATTTGGTATCTCTAATGACCAATACAATGAAAACTTATTTCCTGAAGAAAAATTTCTACAAAAGTTTATGTAAGCTTATTTGCTGCTTAGAGAGGACACTCAGACTTCAGGAATCATTTACCACAAGAAAAAGATTAACTAAAGTATCATTTTACTTTCACATCAACCTTCTTACAGGACGATCTGAATAAAACTAAAAGAAAAGTCACATTTATCCTGTACACTTGCTTTTAATTCATCCTCAAGTAAGAAAGAATACTAAGGCAAAACACTTAGACCAACAGCTCACCTATCACAACTCAGAGTTGCAATGTACTGGCCTAGAGGATCCCAGGTTATTCCTTGGACATAACTCTTGTGTTCATTTAATATTGAAACCTTCTGTCCTGAAATTACAAACAGTTTTCAGATTCTAAATTCAAATGTGTTTTAAAACGTTTCTTCATTTCAGAAATAAAACAAGACAAAACATTTCAAAACGTAGAGAAATCATTTTTTAAACATACAAACTGTTAACTTGATGGTACCTGATAAGAATATCAGAAATAGTTGCTTTATTTCTAGAATCTTCACAAGTACGGTAAATTGTGACATGCCAGTTTAAGGCTTGTTCCCTACAAATTAACTCAGATAAGCAGCTTGGCTTAGGCATTAAACATGCAAGATGAGTATTTTCAAAACAGAAGTATTTCAAAACCTTTGTGATTTAGAAAAAAACTTTTTAGGCAAGTCTAGAATACTGTTCAACAGCTAACTGAATTTGGCTGAATACAGAGCCAGAAATTCCAGCGTTAAAAAATAACTTCCAGCTGGGGGGCTGTATAAACTCATCTACTCTGCTGAGCAAGCACTGAAAAAAATACACTACACACATGCTGACTGACGCTTACCCATGGGTAGCTTTCAGAAACAATTCTACAGCAGTGCTAACTCACATTCTTCCACAGCTGAATATCTCAGATCCAAAGAATCGTGATGAAGTAAAGTTACAGATAATTCTCACAAAATACTGTTTTGGATACTAGTGACAGGTGGGTTTTTTTCCTATTAGTTAAGTGTTGCTTTGCTGCAAAGAAATACTATAAGCTGACAAGTTTCAAAGACAATAGCTCTTCAAAAAGACTACACAAATAGAGTGGAGGCCATGCTGCATAGTATCAAATGTCCTTCTGGTGCAGTATTCTGTCTCCAACAGTGGCCAGCAACAGATGCCTAAGGAAGAGTGTAAGAACAGAGCAAACACATAGCGGTATTTCTACAGGATACCCAGTAAAGCTGCCAACGGTTTGTAACTCAAGGACTTAAGCCAGTGACGCTCTCTTTGTACCAAACAACCCTATGAATTTTTATTATTAGTTTTCTTCCAGCCATTTTTTTAAAAAACCATGCGAGCTTTTAGCCTGGGTATTACTGAAAGCTATCTGTGAAACTCTTTCCTTTCATGTACCTGCAACTTCAATCACAAAGCCTACATTTTCCAGTAATGGCTTCTTACTTCCAACTTACTAGTTGTCTCTCTGCCTAGAAGACACAAAATGCCCTCCATGGCATTAATTGCATGCCAAAAGAAAGCAGTGAGAATAGAAGACATTACACGCAGGTAACATATATCAGCTTAAGAGGCCATCCAGCTTTTCTTAGTAATAATTCTAATAGATATGTCCCTTTAAAGTCGTTACAAGCACTCTGAGATGCAGGAGACATTCGGTCACAATGCCCCTACACATACTTACGCTCTAAGCACACACATTCTTAATTGAACATTCATGTATTTATGGTAAAGACTTTTCGAAAGGAGTATATGTGACAGTTTGGATGGGAGAGACATTAAGCACCCAAAAAGAACACAAAAAATGTCAGCAGCAGAACACTCATTTTCACGCATGCGTGCTCTGAAAAATTAAGCTGGATTCTACTTTATTTTTCTTAATTAGACACTAAATAATAGAAATGCGAGACAAAAGGTTAACTTTAGAGCAAGTTAAGTATTTCCACATTAAATTAAAAGTGAAAGTAATGATTACACTGCTAATAAGAAAACATCAAGCCATTGTAAAGCAACATAACTTAGCTGGTTACTATCCGAACTTCTATAGATGGGCCTTTAATCGGAGAATACAAGCAATCCCACTGCAGTAGGATGAGAATGAACAGAAGTGTTTTGCCTAATGAAGCCTAAAAAAAAAAGTCACATCTTGTAAAACAGCCTGCATCCTATACTTGCTTCCCCTTTTTTACCTAGGTAGTTAGTTACCTGATACCAGTCAAGTTTTGTTTGTTTGTTTGTTGGGGTGTGGAGTAAGTAATATACAAGCTGCTTGTAGGAGTTTGGGGAGAAAAAAGATTGGGTGAAGTTTATTTCCTGAATAATCCAAGGTAAAGAGATTACTTCTGTGTAAACTTTGCTGCCTGAGGGTATCTTTATGTGCTGGGCTATCTGCCTCACAATCCCAGAAAACTAGTAATCACAAAAGAAGATGCTTTCAACAATTCTGGTAAATACCATGAGGCACTTCCACCAGGACTGGGGACACAAGGGATAAACATAGCATTTACCTTTATTGACATCCCACATTATAGCTGTGTTATCTACAGAAGCAGATGCCATGTAATTTCCATCTGAGGTCCAACAAATATCATATACATCTTCTAGGTGGCCTCTAGAAGCCAGAAGAGAAAAAAACAATTATTAATTTAAAAATTTACAGCTACATGTAAACATGAGTTTTATGCATTTTCAGGTTAAAAAGAAAAAAAAAAAATCAGAGGCAAATGAAGTATCACTGAAGTAAAATGAACAGCATGACTTTCAGCTTTTAAAAAAAAAAATTCCATATTCAGAAGGTGGTAGAATATTTTAAAAAAGCACACCCTACTTCTATTCCAAACAAGCCTGCCTTTTCAACAGGCTTTTTCACAGACAATGAAAACCCCACATTTGAAGTCGTTTATGAATTTGTACCTAGAGATCTGGAAACAAACATTTTAGGATTTGTGCAAACAGAAGACAAAACACTACACCAAAGCAATTAGGAAGTGCTGCTATTGAAGAAAACTTTCCTTCAATTTATGGGTCTCATAAAAGTGGTAAACAAACATGCATATTCAGCAGAACCACATGAAACAGAAAATTAAGGTTGATTTAGATATAGTTGAACAAACATTGCAAGATATTCAGAACCACCTGAAAGGGCTTCATCAAAAAATTTTTATTGCTTGTCATTTGAAGACTTATCATAAGTGTGGTAACTTTAATAATAAATATTTGCAACACCAAGGGGAAGGGGGATTGCATGCATTTGTTTGTTTTAAGAGATTAACTCTAATGTTCCTAAAGGATCATGCTGGTACTTCAAGAATCCCACTAGCACTTTTGAAATTGTTCTCACATAAACCTCAGAAGTTGCAAGGAATGTATCAGTTATGGATAGCAAAGTTAAGAATTTACACTTTTTACAAAAAATAATTAATGATTTTATCAGTATAGACGGAGACTAAAACTTTTAACAGATACACACAGAAAGCAAGGCAGAGCTATACATACTGCTCACTCAAAATGCATTTCCAAGTCCAGAATCACTAATTTCTTTCAGACTTCATCCAAGAGTGAGAAGAGAACACTGTTGTAGTTCAACTGCCAGTGGTGGTTTGATGCCTTAGCCACTATCAGCTAATACTTACTCAGTCTTAGCAGGCACAATGTGCATATTTTATTAATCATTGTACACTTGAAACAAAAGCTGTACGATACAGTAGATTTTCAACCATTAAAATGAACTACTTGAAAAAGATTGGTTGAGCCTCACAGCCATCATCTGGCATGAATCATTTTATCCACTGATGCTTTTTGCTTTAATAGTGACCAAAATTTCCACTATAAAGCTAGCAAATAAAACTTCACATTTACTTTATATATCTCTGTCCTAAGCTTTCAGTGACTGCAAATCTCAGGAACAAATTTCAGAGCACATCAGTTATGTCACATAAATGCCAAATCTTCTGCCTTACCCAAACCTGTACATTGGCAATGTATCAGAAAAAGTTAAATACAATAAAAGGATGAATATTAGAGCAAGCAAATTTTAGAGAGCATTGATGTTCTACATACACTGAACAGAAGACTGTATCAGATGAAAAAAGCCACTGGGGAATCAAAAACACAGAACAGAAAACAAACTCATAAAATATTAAGCTACCTTAAAGTTTTAATGACTGTCCAGTTCTCCTTGTTAAGGTGAGCTTCATCTTCATCCTGAAAAACTAATGGTTCCAATTCTTTGCTATCATTCAGCTTCCACAATAAAATAACAGCATCTGTAGAAGAAATCATATGAAGATTCTTTCTTTCCCACTCACTGTTTTGTTAATGCATGACATTTAGTTCAACATTACAATTATCTTGCATAAGACACATGAAAAGCAGTTCTTACCATCTCCTCCAGATGCTAGGATCTCACCAGTTGGAGAGAAGCGCACAACATTTACTGCTTTGGTATGGCGAGCAAGGTTGGACAAGAATTCCACAATTGCTTTTCCATCTGGCCCTTTTTCTACTTTCCATATCTAGTTACAAAAGCATTACAGACAGTTTTCAGGAACAAGATGTAATATATATGCACCGCTTCATTAATCCACAATTTACTTCTTGGGCAGTCATTCTGAAGTTATTATCTGAAACTTTCAGAGCTAAAGCTGCAGTTGCACCACAAATTTTCCCTCTATGAGCCACAGCTGTGTACTGGGTTTATGTGGCAAGGTTTTGGTAGCTGGGGGAGGCTTCAGGGGTGGCTTCTGTGAGAATACACCAGAAGCTGTCCCACGTTAGACAGAGCCAGTTCCAGCCAGCTCTGAGACTATTGTGCATCTGGCCAAAGCTAAGCCTATCAGTGACGCTGGTGGCATCTCTGTGATAACTAATTTAAGAAAGGGTAATAAACACTGCACAACAGGAGCTGGGAAAGAGGAGTGAGAATACGTGGGAGAAACAACCCTGCAGACCCCCAGGTCAGTGAAGAAGGAGGCAGAGGAGGTGCTCCGGGCGCTGGAGCAGAGATTCCCCTGCAGCCCGTGGGGAAGACCATGGTGAGGCAGGCTGTGCCCCTGCAGCCCAGGGAGGTCCACGGTGGAGCAGATATCCACCTACAGCCCGGGGAGGACCCCACGCCGGAGCAGGTGGGTGCCCAAAGGAGGCTGTGACCCCATGGGAAGCCCGCGCTGGAGCAGGCTCCTGGCAGGACCTACGGATCTGTGGAGAGAGGAGCCCATGCCGGAGCAGGTTTTCTGGCAGGACTTGTGACCCTGTGGGGGAACCCATGCTGGAGCAGTCTGTGCCTGAAGGACTGCAGCCCTTGGGAGGGACCCACGCTGGAGAAGTTCATGGAGGACTGTCTCCCACGGGAGGGACCCCACGCTGGAACAGGGGAAGAGTGAGGAGTCCTCCCCCTGAGGAGGAAGGAGTGGCAGAGACAATGTGTGATGAACTGACCACAACCCTCATTCCCCATCCCCCTGTGCCACTCAGGAGGAGGAGGTAGAGAATTCGGGAGTGGAGTTCTGCCTGTGAAGAAGGGAGGGGTGAGGGAAGGTGTTTTCAGTTTTGTTCTTATTTCTCACTATCCTACTCCATTATTAATTGGCAATAAATTAAATTGTTGAGTCTGTTTTGCCCATGACTGTAATTATTAAGTGATCTCCCCATCCTTATCTTGACCCATGAGCTTTTCCATCGTATTTTCTCCCCGTCCTGTTGAGGAGGGGGAGTGACAGAGCAGCTTGGCGGGCAACTGGTGGCCAGCCGTACTCAACCCACCACAAGCTGTAATTATATTGCAGTATTTTTTTTAGTCTGGTGAAATATATTACTAAGTATTTCCAATAAATGAAAAAAAGAAAACAACCAACAACCAAACATATAACATCATTCTCTCTTCAGTCATCGACAACCTCCAGCTTCAAAGGTATTTGACAAGCCTATAAATACAATGATTCAATAGTATGGAATTACAGAATCTTGTTAACAAATCCCTCAAAACAAATTGTAACAGTCTGAAAAAAAAAGCTGATTACTACAGAAGAAAAAAACATTTTAGCTCTCTTTAGAAGTCTGAGCAAATTGAAGAGTTTTGCAGGACACCCCAAAGGTCAATACATTTAGTGGTTTCAAACAGATGATCTGAGCAAGAATTATAATAATTCCAGTTCCTCACTGATCATAACCACAGCATTAAGACAGTTGCATGATACGGACACTTCGCCAGCCATGCTGGCTTAAGGAATTCCTGATTCCACTTGTTCTCGATTTTGCAGCGCATAATAATGCCACTCCTACTGCTCTACTTGTGCACTGGTTCAGCCACGAGAGCAACACTGTTATGTCCCTATATTCTGGGACTAAGGCCACAGACATCTAAATCCCATTAGGTGTTTCAAATATTCTGTTCTTGGATGCAGCTCAGTTCAGAAAAAACAAACTAAACCAACAACCAGGCCTTGATAGGAATATACCAAACAACGAAGCAGCCTGAATTAAGACCTCTGTAACTTCTGCCAGTTTTCCCCCTTTATGCAATAGTCCTCCTAAAGAAGACGTAGCAGCAGTATCTTTTATGTCAAAGATGACTGAAATTTTTCTGGCCCTAAAATATGTATATGTATGACTTAAGTATATATTCAGCAACCTACATATAGAGTCAAAATCCCTGAAATGCATACACCATCAGGTAAGAAGTCAATTTGCCAGTGAGGAAGGGAAAAGTTTTGGCTGAGGCTACTGGAATAAAACTTTAATTGTTAATGACATTTATCCCATTTACCACCTCCAAAAGAAAGCGGCATTCTAATCATGTACATATCACAGCAGTTACTATTCGTAATAATTTGCTACTAAACACATTAAGATATATTGGCATATTTCACAAAGTACTGCACTGAGGATCCTGAGAAACAAATCTGGATCCAATCCAGGCATTCCTAATGTAAGTATAAATCTGATCTTTACAACTCAAATTCTCTGCTAAAACAGAGCATTTCCCTATTCAGAAGAAAATGCAGCAGTAATACAAAAGAAAGGCTTTTGACTGTACCTATTGCACAGGTAGTAAAACCTTATTAGAGTATTTTTTATTTCTTCTTCAAATAAGTGATGGAAGCCTGACAGAACATAAGCAGGCCCAAAAGATAATTAAAATGTAAAATACCATGCAAGGACAGGTAGACAGACAGATACATACACACATAGCAGAGAACCTACATGAATTCTTTGCATTGGAGTTCATTACTAAGGAGCACAGGGAGGGTCCCCGGTTGGAACCCTTCTTTGTTGCAGGATGAGTTTGAGGAGCTGTCTCAAATTGAAAGGTTAGCAGTAGAGATTTTAGTAAACAAGCAAAAAAAGTATTTTACAGGAAATCACCAGGCCCAGATACCAAACCGACCTACAGGAACTCAAACATGAAATGAACAGCCCAGCAGTGATGGGTAACCTACTGTTTCACTCTCAGCTTCAAAAAACAGGGGAAGCAAATGCGCCAGTTTTTTTTGAAGTACTCAAATGGTGACTCAGAAAAACTGACCACTATGTCTACCTTCCATATTGAGAAGCTGTTAAATAAATAAATAAATTCAATTTATTTCTCTGCAAAGGAAATTGTGCCTCACTTGGCCATTAACTTTATTTAAGGAGTTGACTAACATCCAGGTAAAAAAAACACGGTTCACCCAGCGCACTCAATTTCCCAATGCTTCCAACTAGGGCTAAGGCTTTTAGAGAAACCAAGAGATCATTGAACAATGGGGACAATCCTCATGTGCATTAAGAATTTAGAAAAACAACTGCCTGATTTTGCAAAGGTAAATCCTACAGCCACATCTTTTGGGCTTGTGCTATTCAACATTTTCATAAGTGATTCTCAAAAGGATGAATAACTGACTAACAAAGTTTGCTAGCACCAACACAAAATTACCTAGGAGAGATGCATCTCAAGCCGAGTGAAAAGGGCTGTGGAAAGATACCATACTACTGAGTCACTACTTACAAAATGACAAATAAAATTCAACTTTTATGAACATAAAGAAATTAAAACCAGTTGTTTCTCACTAACCCACAAGACTGTGCCGTAAGTTAGCAGCTACTACTCCGGAATATCACCCAACAGTCAATGCAGGTAATTTTCCAGAAATAACAGTTCAACACTCAGCAGCAGAACTCAGGGACAGTACCCAAGGGTAACAGTCATTCGGTATATAGCTGTACAGTCTCATACTCTTTCCCTAAACCATCCACCATGGATGTCATGTACCAGCCAATAATCTAGTAGCTTGGACAGCAAGCCATTTCCTGCTCTGCACATGCTACAAAACCAAACCAAACAGGTTTGAAACTTACACGAACGGCTGTGTCCACACCTGCTGAGGCCAGTCGATTGATCTTCCCATCAGCTCCATGTTGGAAATCTAAGCTGTAAACAGGCTCCTTATTATGCCACGCTATTTCACAAGTGATGACCTTCATGTCTGCTAAAGAAAACAGAGCAAATACCAGATAAATTCTTGTTTCTTACGACCAAGGCAATCAAAAGTTAACGCAGATTTTGCAAGCGCCGCAGACCTATCCCACAGCAATTTCACCACAGAAACTGACAGGACGGTTTAAGGAAGACCAGTTCTAAATGCTACGATTTATTATGGCTACAGTTACTGCCCGGGCACTGCGTGAGAAGGGTGATAAAGCCGTGTCTCTCGGCGGCATTACACGTTGTGACAAGCACAGGACGGGGTTACAACAACCGGGAAATCCCGGGGGCAGGCACCGCAGCTCTTCCCTTCCAGCCCCCGGCTGCCCGGGCCCTGCCCCCAGCCCGGCTCCAGACGGGGGCGAGCCCCGGCCGAGCAAGCAGCGGCAGACCGGCACCGCGCGCGTCCATCCAGCCCCCGAGGCAACAACTACTTCCGTACCGACAGCGGAGCACCGAGAAGCCAGAACGACGGGAAGGCACCAAGGCCCCGGCGGGGGAGGAGGAAGGCGGAGGCGCCGCTGGCCGCAGCCGCCCCTCGGCCGCGCGGCTGCTCCGCGGGCGGCACCGCAAGCGGCGGCCGCTCCCCGGAGCCCCGGGGGCCTCGAAAGCCGCCCCCGGGGGACTGGCGGTACCCGACGCCTCCAGAGGATCGGCCACGCGAAACCCAGCGCGCTCGCTGGCGACAGCCCCGCAAGCACCCAGGCTACCTCCCCGACTCCCCGCCGCTTCGTACCCCGGCTGCCCGCCCACGGAAAGCCCGGCTGCCCGCGGCGGCTCCTCTCCCCGCGGCGCCGGCGGTCCCGTCCGCCCTCAACCGCCGCTAACGGCCGGGGGGCCCCGCGCGCGGGGCGGGCGCGCCCCCAGCCCCTACCTGCGGCGCCGCGCGGCCTGGCCGGGCTCCAGCGCGGGCGCGCGTTTCCCGCCCCAGCCCGCCTTGCACCGCCCCGCGCCTGCGCGCGGCCTCCCGGCCGCCGCCTGAGGAGCGCCCGGCGGTGCGGCGGCGCCCCCTGCCGGAGGCGGGAACGGGCGACAAGGCGGCGGCGCCCCGGCCAGCCCCGCGGGCAGCCCGGGCGGACGGCGGACTCGGCCCCCCCGCGGTTTCGGCTGGCGGTTTGCTGCAGGCGGACGGTCGGGCAAGGTGCCCGCGCCGCCATCGCAGCACTTGGCAGCCCTGCCCGCCCCCGCTGCGAAAGCGAAGAGGGGGGCGGCGGGTGGTTGGGGGAAATCCTCGGGCTCCGCCGTGCTGCCGTTTTGGCTAGGGTTTTTTGCCTGCGTTCTGGATTTGGCCTGCCCTAAGCTTGCTTCCACTTAGAAAAACCCACAAAAACAACAAAACGAAACAAAAACTAAAAAAGCCCAACGCCCTCCCACTCGGCAAAAGAAAAAAAAAAAAAAAGCATTACTGTATTTGAGAAGGTTTTACATTTAGACTAGTCAAAGGGCAACCAATCCCCCAAATTCCCCTTTCTTTCAAAGGCAAACCTTTCCATTCGAAATGATACTTAAAAAAATTACACCCTTAGAAACTGGCATCTACTTTTCCTTCTTCCCACACGGCCTATGGCTGTGCCGCTCTCGCCGCCTTCCCAACAGCAACAGGCAAAAGAACCACCGGCCGCGTGGTTAAAGCCAAAACTTGTACTTCTGAAGACCTCACCGGTTATTACACTGCCTCACACAACAGGCGAGAAAGCAGAAGAGAACAAATGAAGAGTTATTTATACAGATTAGATTGATTTTTTAAAAAGAAAGAGGACTTCTACAGGGCAATGAGGATTTCCATTGCAAGTAGGACTGGGCTTACAAAGCCAGGACGGTGCAAGTCCTCGCGCTTGATTTCAAATTTCACTTGCGTACCAGAAAGCATCAAGTACACTCATACATTAAAACCAGGAACTTCCTTGAAATTCAGTTAACACATACCCTGGATTCTAACTGCACTGCTTTTTCCATACCCAGAACATTTCCATACCAGGTGCAACCCTTTCCACAACAATGCCTTGTGATGCCTTGAAATAAAGGCTGGAGTGGAAGGACTCCATCGTATTTTTGTAGCGCTTAATTTATGCTTGCTTGAGCGACTTTGAAACTTTTGGTATGTAAGAAAACCTTGAGCTTTGTTAACAGTATGCACAAAGAGATAAGAAGCCTTGAGTTCTGCTGAGCTTTGTGATTAAAACCTGCCAGGGCCAGCTAACTAGGAAGAAGAGATGAACCACCTGAGATGACCCACACTGCGCATGCCTTAAGAGAGAGTTCAATTAGCGGACACCAAGAACATGACCACCAGAGGGTTTCAAAGACCCCAAAAGACCACCGACCCATTTAATAGCACATGCCCAAAAGGGTGGACACTATGTAAATAATTTCTGGGAAATAACATGAATATGTACAACCGTTCTGGGAAATGTAATCAATATGTATATATTAGAACAATAGAAGCGTTGCTTGCTGTAGGTAACGGTATGCACGCTAGGAAGAACTATCCCCCGTGCATCCAGCACTGCAATAAAGAATGCCTGCTTTCTAAAAAAACTCCAAAATTGAGTCTTAGAGAGTTTCTTTGACCGGCCAGCTTTTTCGGTAACACCTGCACACTGCCGCCTCTTTATTAGTTGTCTGTATTACATGATCAAGTACTGGTCAGGGAAGAACGGTCTGCCTCAGCCACAAAAATACCTAGAAGAACTTGAGCCTCTCATGCTGGGGAACTGATCAGCTAGCCTACAGGTAACATTTCAGAAGGAGAGCTGATCCGATCTGATCCAAGAGCTTACTGACACCCAAGGAGGTAGGTGGTCTCACCTCCCTAACTCTAACCTTTGCATTCCCGTCACTTCCGCCTTAGTACCCCAAAGACAACAGCTCTCTAACAAGGCCTTGAAAAACAGTTTTGCCCGAAATCCTCTTACAGTAACAGTCTTGTCATTGGGTAAGAGAATTCCCTGTACAAAACCAACCGTCTGAAGGAGCACAGCCAGCCAGCTGGTCTGGGGCTCAGTTAGGATGCCCACCTGCTCTGAGGGCATGCTTGGTGTGCCCAAGTCTTCTGCTCAAAACCAGACTGAGCCGGCTTTCTTGTAAGACTGAACACTTAAAATAACGCAGAAACATTAGGCATTCTGCATAGTATTTATTTATAAACAAAAACATTGCATTTGATCACATACAAGTTTTGATCCAGCAAACTCAGTTTTATATATTTTTATTTTTTAATTTTTTTACAAAAAATACATTTTAACAAGTAAATAAAAACCATTTCCATTAGTCCACTGTTCTCCAAAATGTAAATGTACAGGGTAAATTTGCCATTTTTAATATAGACATAAGCTATATTTTGCCAGTTGTCTATAAGAAATTCAGCTACAGAGTCTGATGAAACATAATAAATAATGATTAAGAAATGGAAAACTACACACCAATAAATGGAAAATATAAACTTTTTAAAAGTCATACAAACAGTTATATTACAGCCACCTCTTCAAAAACCAAACATTCAATTTATCCATTATAAAGTACAACAGTATTGCATTACCCTTATTGGCATATTAGAATAGATAGCATCTTAAAATTGAAATACTGCCCATCAAAAACTGACTGAACTACAACTAAGAGGAACATAATCTAATTAAATCAGGACAGTAGCAGTGCAAAAGCCAAAAATGTTGGCTTTATAAAAAAAGATACTTCCAAGGAATGAACATACTGAACGCTATTTCATGATTTTTTTTTTATTTTATTTTTTTAAATTTTTTAAAAGCAAGAACCATTCTTCTTGATCACTGTTTGGATGACAAATACCACCTCAGAGTAAAAGGTGGATTTGCTATCTTTGACGCCTCTCTTCTCATTCCTGATGACTTCAAAAGAAAAACATATAATTGGCTGAGGATACTGTCACCACTGTAACAGTGACTTCTCCCAGTACCATTTCTTCCAGGAAGTTTTTACATGAGCATTAGAGCATAAAACTAGTGGCTTAAGAGTCACTATAAAACATTTACGGAAATAAAAAACGGGGTGGGGAAAAGGGACTCCCCCATCTTGCCTATAATAAAAGACGTCTAAACTTTAAGATAGCATAAACGAGTTATATTTGAACATTTTCAGCTTTAGCTCACTCTGTAGTAGTTAACACCACAGATAAGGAAACATGCCTCCTTTTCAAAGTACTTCCATTCAACTAGTTAATCAAGGATTTAGTAGTCTGACTCATCTGTACTCAGCATGGTACATTCTGATAGGAAGGTAAGTTTCCGAGAGCCGAATCTCGGGACCCTCGCATCTCAGCCTGAAAGACTCCAAGGCAGACTATACGTTTAATACTGCAATGATTTGATTTTTGAGATTATATATATAAGCATTTGTATACATCACAGAACCTCTATGTCAACCCTGTTCAGCACTGGGCTTCCCTGAAAAAAGGCCTTCAGGTCTCAAAAGGTGGTGTTTGATGCAGAGCAGAGGTTGCCCAGGAATCCTACCTAGCTTTGGATATGCCACCCCAGCTTGTTCTCTCCAATGGTCCAGCAGGATGCTTCCCATTCCACCAGCTGCCTTTGACTTTGAAAAAAAGTAGGCAAGAGCTCTGTGTGAAATCTGACCATTGAAGCCATGTACTGGTAACATACCTGGACTTGTGCACCAGCACTGCTGTGTTCAAATGGGAGCTATAGGGTAGAACTGAAGATCCCTCTGACTGTGCGCAAATACAGACAGGTTCTTGGATGTAGGGAACAGCAAGCAAGTAGCAAGGGCAGGACAAAAACAGGCATGTGGTTTTCATCACTGAAAAGGCTGAAATATCCTAGCCATATCCCATGGAGTTGTTTATGCTGCAAAACTATGTACAGATAATGTTCTTTAGTGACATCAAAAAATCCAAAAGGGAGTCAAAGATCACCAGTTTTCAGGATAAAACCCCTTAAAGAATTTTTCTTTTTTTGGTAGTAAAACACAAATATTACCCATATGGCCAAAATTTTCGTCTACTAGTTACATTCTATCCCATTAATGCAACACACAACATTGCCAACAGCAATGAAACAATACTGTAGTATACAACAACACTACTAAGGTTTGTTCTGAGAAGGAAATCAAGGAAGGTTCTTTTTTGCATTTTTAATATATTCTACTACTTAGATTTTAGAAGAGGAAATAATTGCAAGTATTAATGCTTATATAACATCAAAAGTCAACGAAAAAGCTTTTGTAGAAAAGTATTAAGATTCCTAATAATAAAAATATTTGCAAATTTAATTACAAATACATTTTAAAAGCAAAATCCTTAATTAAGTACATCAGGGTTGGTCAATATTGACAGTTTTCCTTTAAGAGGAAGTGAAGGTAACACCCACTGCATCTGTGGGAACATCTAAACGTGTAGAGTATATACACTTATTGATTAAACTATGTCAAATATATAAAGTGAAGAAGCAGTATATACAATTTTGAACCTACATAAAGGTTATAATGGAAGATCAGGTAAGAGTCTGCTAAAATCTTAAGATATTAAGTACTACTGATTTCATGCATTTGTTCTACAACTTGCCCTAAAATTTCATCTACTACATCAATATCATAATTTACTTGCTGCAAGTCTAGATCAGGCATGATTGTAGCCAGAAGTTGTCCAACATTCACTCGAAGGGAGCGTAGTTTCAGGCTGTGAAGAAATAATTAGATATGATTAGATGTAGATGAAGTTTTAAGTTCAAATACACAGTACTTTATTTAACAAAGCTGGACTAATACTGTATACTGGAAAGGCTCTGTACATGACTTCCATAAACCAACGAAAAACCTGATGCAGTTAAAGCTGCATCAAGGTAATTTCAAAATCTACCGGTTTTTCAAAGCTAAGCCTCTCAAGTTTTAATTTTGAAGGTGTATATTCCCTTAGTTTCAAACAAATACTAAGCGCTAAACTGAATTCTGCCTTTTCCAAAACAGATCAGAAATATTTCTGAATGCTTTTATTTAAGTTAGCAAATGAGCACAGGCACAATCCTTTATCCCACAACACCTTTTTATTTCTCGAAACAATATTAAACCACAGTATTTTTATACATTTAAAAGCACAAACTACTACCACCTATGGGAACAAAAGAAGAAAAAAAGAGAAGGCAAGAAAAAGTAGTTTGTCCAAAGGCTTTAAAATATAAAGAGGAAATAAAGTAAGAGCTATGGTACAGGGAAAATGCTGTGCCTCCTCTTTTTGCTTTCTTTCCTGGATCCCCTTGCTCTGTCCTCTTCCTGATCAAATTGCTTCCAAATCACCCATCCCTTCTCTTGAGCATTTCCTTCTACCATCAGTTCCTTTATCATCTCCAGTAGCCAGTCTTCACAGTGCCATCATATCCCAACAGGACTTGTGGTAAAAGTTACTTACAAGTCCTACATATATTTGCTAATTCTTTTAGGAAGCACAAGTCAGATGCTATAAGAAGAAAATGAAATGCTGGCAGATAAAGGGGAGATTTAACCACAGAAAAAATTAGATTGAAAGGGGTCTCTGGAAATCACCCAGTCCATTCTCCCTGCCCCCCCTTCAAAGCAGGGCTAACTCAGATCAGGTTGCTTAGGACCTTCTTGTGTTTTGAAAATCTCCAAAGATGGAGATTCCACAATCTCCCTGGGTCCCTTTTTCAGGGTTTGACTACCCTAGCTGTGAACACTTTTTTTTTCCTCTAATACTTAAACAGAATTTTCCATGTTGCAGCTTGTGTCTATTGCCTCTCATCCTATCACTGTGCTCATGAGAAGAGCCTGGCTTCATCTTTTCTACACCCTCTCACTAGGCAGCAGAAGTGAGCAATAGGTTTTCAAGGTATTCCACCCTTTGTAAGGCTATATCCCACAGATTCCCCGTATGTATCAGATGGTCCAGCCCCTGCCTATCTTGGTGGCCCTTCAGTAGACTTGCTCCAATATACCAATGTCATTCATATACCAGGGAGCCCAAAATTGGACACAATACTCCATGTTTGGTCTCACAATCCCAACAGTAGGCAAGAATCACTTCCCTCAAACTGCTGGCTGAACTCTTGCCAATATAGCCCAGTAGGCACTGGGTTCTACCACCACAAGAGTGCACTGCTGACTTGCATTCAACTTTTAGTCCACCAGCATCACAGGCTGCCTTCTTCTAAGCTGCTTTCCTATGAGTAGTCTCCAGCTTGTTCAACTGCGTGGGGTATTTCCAACACAGGTGCAGAATTTTGCAGTTGCCTTTATTGAATTTCCAGGAGGTTTCTTTCAGCCCATTTTTCCAATTTGTCAAGGTCCCTCAACAGCAGCCCTACTCTCCAGAGTATCAATGGTTCCCTCCAATTTGATGTCATCATAAATTTACTGAGTTAATTTTGCTCCATCATCTAGGCCATTACTGAAGGCATTAACTGTTACTGGCCTCGATATTGATCCATGAGCTCAGCAGGCTGGCCAGTTTTATGACTCCGCTCCTAGTCTACCTATCCAAACCATACCTCACAAACTTCGCTACCATGGTATTATGGCAGTCCACATTGAAAGCTTTGCTAAAAATGAAGGTCCACACAGCTGTTCATCTCACTGTAAAAGGCAATGAGGCTGCAAAGGCACAATTTGCCCTCAGTAAATCCATGCTGGCTGTTCCTAATCAGCTTGACTATCATGGGGCTGCAGGTGGCTTCCAGGTAGATTTGCTCCATGGTCTTCCCAGGGACTGAGGCTACACTGACCAGCCTGTAGTTCTGCCTGTCCTAAATATGGGCACGATGACTGCCTTTTTCTAGGCATCAGGAACGTCGACTGCCGCAACCTTTTGAGAAACTGTTGCAAGGCCAACTCTCCATCAATTGGCCAGCTCCCTCTGATGCATCTCAACTGGTCCCATGGACTTGTGTATGTCAAATTTGCTTAAATGGTCCCTTAATTCAGTCACCTTTTATTACAGGTAATGCTTCACTCCCTAAGATCACCACTTGGCTCAGGGACCTGGGTGGCCAGAGGGCAGACCTTACCAGTAAAAACCAAGGTAAAGAAGATACTGGGTACCTAAGCAATTTGTGCCTCATGCACCTCATATCCAGCTACTAAGTACCTGCCCCACTGAGCAGCAGGCCCACATTTTTCTTAGTTCTCCTATTGCTGCTACTGTGCTTACAGAAACCCTTCAGGTTGCCCTTCACAGGCCTGGCCAGTTTTAACTCCAGCCGAGCTCTGGCTTTCAAATCCATCCTACATGCCCAGGCAGTGTGCCTGTATTCCTGATGGACTGCTCATCCCTGCTTCCATCTGGTATGTGTACTTCTTTTCTGTCTTTGCTATTTCTATTAACCGAGAGCTGCAAGCTCCCTATTTATAAGTTTAAACCCTCGTTTAGTTCAAAGATACACTCTGGACACAACCTAGTTCCATAGGATTGGTCTGCAGCAAGAAGTTCTTACAGGAAAGGTAAGTTTCAAAACAAGACCCAAACTCTTTTCAGTAGAGTATTATTGATCCAAGAAAGAAAAATAGAATGTAAAAAGTGAAGTTCATCTACACAGGATAAGCTAATGATCGCCTTCTTTCCTGCCTCCTTTCTCTCTCCTTGTGCTACAAGTCGTGCCTAGAAATTATATAACATTTTTGATATTTTAAGAAGTGTCAGTATGGCATTCTATTGTGCAATGGCCAACCCTGCTCACACAAATACCCAAATCATATTAAAAAACCCAACCAACCAAACAAAAACCACTTGATAAAAAAATGTTACTGAGTTAGGAGTCAAAAGAGGCAGTAGAAAAGAATTCCAAGCATCACATTTTATTATATGATAATCAGACATGACCTTCATCAAGATTATTCAGATACAATCAGCCAGTCAAAATCTTGCTTGAAATATAGTCTAGAAAGAACAAAATTGATACCTTTCTCCATCAGAAAAATTTACAGAGTCTTCTACATTACTTGTGGTAGAATCATTTGCACGTGCTACTGCTTGTGGAATCGAAGCTTTTAACTGTGCGATTTCTGCTTTGAGTTCTTCACATTGACAGGAAATCTGATTTTTTTCCACTTCTAGTAGTTCAATCTGGCAAGTAAATAAAAATAATTTTATATATGAAATAAAATTGTGGTGGATTAAAATAAAGACAACTTATACAAATTTAAATCATTTAACTTTGTTGACTGCTTTTAATTAACTTTTCAGTGAGATTTTAAGATATGATAACCTAGACAAACTGGTTTAAAGTAGCCAGCTGTCAGTTGAACCACTGTATGCGTGCTCCCTCTAAACCTGCTCAGTCTCTCTCGTCTTGCAGTCAGAGCCACTCAGAGCCTTGCAGTCTCTCTGAAGTTTTCTTATTTCTGTCCATGGAAGCAAAAAAACAGAAGCTCCTAGGCTAATGTAGTATTTCTTCCCCCTTTCAGGTGGCTTGATTAGTTAGTGGACTGAACTATACAACACATTGTGTACTAGAACCGCTATGAAACACCCATTAAAAAAAAACAAATGTAATTGCTAATTTGAAGGATAGATATCACTGTTTTAACAAACATACCTCGCTTTTATATCTGTCTCTCTCAATGCTGCACTTGTCCAGTTGCCTGAAAACATCATCCAGTTGCACAGCAATTTCCTCTACCTCACTCTTATTTTCACCATCAGCACACTTGCTGCATTCAGTTTTTAAGTTCTGCAGGGTACTGCACTGTTCCTTTAGTTTTGCTATTTCTTCTAAGGCCTGTTCATAGAGAATTGTCACTTCTGCCAACTTTCTTTCATGAACCTTTTCTTCTTCAGATGAAGAAATTGTCTCAGTTGACTGATGACACATTTCTTTTTTTACATACTTATTATTCATTTCTAAAATCCTCTGTTCCAGTGTTTCTACTTGTTTGGTTAATACTTCACATTTGTTTTGGTACATTTCTTTTTCTTTGTTTAATAATTGCAGCCGATTTTTCAGTTCATTTCCAAAATCTACAGAGGTCTCAGAAACATCATTAACATTGTGCTGTTTAGTTTCCATCTCTGCCCTGGGAACTTGAATATCGGTGTCATCTTCCACCTCTTCCTTTTTAACAACTATGTTTGGGAGCTCTGTCTGTGTTGATGAGGTCAACTGTTCACTTTTTGATTCTGAAGTAGCTGCACTGCAGGGTTCCCTGACATCATAGTTTTCTATCTGCTTCTCCTCTTGATCCAGATTAATACATTCAGTTTTTACTACAGGAACATCAGAATCTGCTGAAGGCTTTGGAGTACTGCTCTCCTCTAAAATAATGACATCTTCATCATCATCATCATCATCATGGTTGTTGAATGTTTTGTCATTTAATCGAGGTGTCTTTAAAGACACAGGTGTCATGCAACTAGATGTCTTCCGTTTAAGACTGAGAAGCAAAATATGAAACTGTTTATTGTATTGCTCAAAAAGTGCAAAGTCATTTGTTTCAAACTATGTTTAGTGTTTCTATAAGCATTGTTAAAAACTACCACTCAGTAACTAGAAAGGGACGTCTCCTTGCATAGTATTTTAACGTGTGTAGCCAGAGTAAATACCTTTCCTGTAAAAACAAGTGGCTGACATCCACACACTAAATTACCTTCACACATCATTTTAAAATAGACTCAGGCTCAGTATCTGCGGGAACAGCCCCCTGCACCTGTTCCTTAATGAACAGAGGTTGAAGAAAACATACTGCAGTGTAGTTAACACAATACAGTCTTTTACTAAACAGACAAACCACTAAGCAATTTTCCTTGCCAGCGCGCAGTATTTTTTGCTGCATTCGCTTTTGTACCTCACAAGGTTTCTAGGTACCTTTAATCAACCTGCTGCTTCCTATAGTCCCAAAAGTGACATATGAATTTTGGCAGCTATCACCTGAGGATGGGACTACACCCAACACCATCATTTTCATTAACAAGTTATTAATTTTAGAAATAAATAGGAATCTACGTTGTACAGGTTCACTAACCTGTTATCGGAATCAGAATGAGGTGAAGATACTGATCTATTTAAAAGAAGCAGAGGTCTTTTGACAGAAGCATTTGATGTTTCTGGTAAAAGTGATCTTGGAACAGCTTCCTTTCCACTCATGGCTGAGAATGTTTTGAAGTCTTTACTTGAAGACACAGGTGTTTTTAAAAACATTTCATTATTGATCTGTATGGTAATATTAATTAAGAATGAAAAGAAACAGACATTAGTAGATTCTTCAGAATAGGTTTAAGCAGTTCTCCTAAATATCTGCCAACACCTAAAACTCTGACTGATGTTTCTTATGTATAGTACAAGGATCTCCTTGAACCCGGGCTCAGTATTTTGCAATAAGAAAGGCTAAGTTAGCAAAACTTGCACATTGCAAACCCCAGTTTTCTTAACTTAATGATTGCACGACCCCTCCCCCCTCCACCCAAACTCTACTGATGTGTGTGAAGTATTTCCTTCATGTTGGTTTAAGACATGAAACATACTAGAAAGCAGCAAGTTCTGTATCATAATTACAGACTTCTGGAAGATTTCTCAGAGGACTCTGAATGCTGTATGCCAGCTGCACACTCCTCTCCATGCACAGATTTATTGCTGTCAGAAAGCAACTTTCTGATCTTACAAGTCTTTCTCCAGAAACAGCTATTTTGAAGTACCCTGTAGAATCTCAGGCAAGAGCTTCTCCCAAGCTGCGTCTCTGTCTGAAGTCTGACCATCATACACAAAGTATGGGACAGCCATCTCTATTAAAGCTGCTCATAATGAATTCAGTTTGTCTAAAATGAACAACACTTTACTTTCAGAAAGTACTTTTGTACTTGGGTAAAAGCAATGGCAGAAAAATTAATACAATGAAGTATACAGGTTAAAACAGCACATGCAAAATCTCCTCTCCAGAAACAGAGTGATCTTAGGTTAGCACTTTACTTTGAAAGCAACTTAAGCTAAATCACATTTAGGAAGTTTGATTCCAAGTTACAATCTAGACATTCTCATCACTCAACCATGTTGATTTGCATTTAATTTAATTTGAATTTGAGTGCCTCCTTGCGAAAGCACAGCTACTACAAGTCTGTCCATGCCCACCCCCTGCCACACTTTTAAGGGCATCTTTAACTTTCATATCCTCATCACATCTCTCTACAATGAATCCACTTTCAATAATTAGCTGTCATGCCATAAAAACAGGTATGAGTGACTGACATCTTTTCTAGTACTATTTTGTGAGAGGGCTTTGTCCCTCTCAGACTCTTTAAGTACTACATAGAAAGCAACGGTGTATTTTCCATCATCGGACAGCAAAGATGGGGGATTTTTGGTTTACTAATAGTGAGCATAACCTGTATAACCATCAAAACAAAACAGGATGTTGAACCAGTCACTTGGCCACTAGCAAAAGCAAACTCTTAACTGAAAGCCTGGCCTATTTGATCAAACTGCATAGTATTGTTGCCAGCAAGAATAAGTCTGCAACCAAAGTCAGTTCCTATCAACTTCAGGAGTTACCTGGTGGCTGTACTCTAGTCGCTTCTTCAGTTTTTCCCTGTCTCTTCACAGCAGCAAGGAAAAAAAATTAAGAGCTTAGATTCAAAATGTTAATTTCTTATTAAACCAAACCAACCTCAAAAACTAAAAGCAAACACAATACTCCTTATCTCAGCTAGATACAATAAAGTTCTAACGAACATATTCTGGTTTACTGAATGAAAATTTTCTGCATGAACTTAGAAGCTAGTATAGCTTAAAGTTAGCTTCACTTCAAACAAGTTCTCTCTCAGATTAAGATTTAAAATTGAAAAAACCCCAAGACTCCCACTTCTAGAATGCTAGCCAGCATTAGCTAAAATTATCCAAGTCATTTTTTTTCCATACACCTTAGCTAAGAATCCTCTCTCTTATTCTTCAATAAATGTATTGAGGTATTCAGCTGCTTCAATGTGGACCTTGAAAACAATAGTTACCTAGACAAGGTCTCCTAACAGCCCTAGTAGCTTGCTGCTCTAACATCCCAAACTGTCCTCATATTGCTTAGTACTAGGAAACAATGCCCCTCTGAGAGCTGTACTTGAACACCAATTGCTACATTGCTCTCCTTAGTAGTTATTAAATGAGAGAGGCCCCTTTCGTTACCACTTTCCTAATTTTGATTTAGGAGGGCAAACAGGCATTAAGTCAAAGAGAGAAATTTGAATGTAATGTCAACATGCTAGTAACAGAGAAAAGAATAGTGCTATTCACCTACTGACTGCTACAATCAAGTCTTGATTTCAGGGCACTATTTTCTGACTGGATATACTCCCAGAAGAGTTGCAATTATACCACAGGCAAGAGAAAAGGGCATTTAGTTTTCACATTCCTTTTCTAGTGTTGAGACACTTGTAAGAAAGTCTAGTACTCACTTTTTCTTGTAAGTTTTCTCATATGTAGGATGTATTAAGTCATCATCTTCTGGTTCTTCTGGCACATTACAATTCCTGAGTTGAGGAGAAAAAAAAAGCAACCCAAAAACCCCATGACAAAAAGAGCTTAACATCCATGCTTACAACAGGTGATAAAATAAGAACTAAAAGCAGTATTTAGATATTAATCAAAATCTAATTTTACCGGAATTGTGGGTCAGGGTTCAGTGAGCAGTACCACTTTTCTGGCAAGTGCTCTATTCCATCTGGCAGCTTCCGCCATTTCAGACATGCATCACACTGTACCCATGTCTGATCAGGCTGTTTTCTGTGATGGAAAAAATATCAGAACATTCACATGAAAAGTTCATTTTCATGACTGAGTGTAAAACAGTAATAACAGTATGTAAAATTCTTTTATTTCAAAGTGATACTCACTGTATCTCCTCAACTGGCAAAGCTAATGGATATTCTTCATTTTTCTTTGTTTTCATTTCATTCCAGTAATCATTAAGCTTTTCTCCTAATGCTGCTATTGTAAGTCTAAAAAGAAAAGTTTTTAAAAGACCATCTTAAATAATCAAATACTAGCACAGAAAGAACCTTTTTAAACTACAGTGAAAGAACAAACGTATGAACCACTCTAATATTTCTATTGCACAACAGTTAAGCTTTTTGCTTTTAGAAAATCCTAGAAACTAGGAATTGTGTGAAGTCATGTTTGTCAGCAAAGAAATTACTGGAAAGATGAGTTGGAGCACAGACAAAGACTGAAATCAAGAGTGCTCAATTCAGAAGCACTGTGAATGTACAGTGCAAACCCTGAAGCTACCTCACCAAGTCAACCTCAATCATAGAAGAAAAAAGTACAAACCTACCTCTGTCAATCCAGTGTGTGTATTTGTAGATGTGTATGTGTATTTGTAGATGTATTTGTGTATGTCAATCCTAGCTGTGTATTTGGCTGATGTTTCTGTACATCCATTAACTGCAGGTTCATGACTACTCTATGCTGATGTACAACAATACTACATTGAGAATGCAAGCACACGATCACTTTAACGTAGTATAAAGTCTACACGCTTCTAAAAGGAGCAGGCCAGTCTTAGCCTAGGTTAATTTTTAGCTGGATTAGTTTCCTGATCGGGGCTCATAGTGCAGCTCAATGACTACTAGAGCTGGCACACACAGGAGGGAGTGGTGCGGAAGAAGAACAACAAGCCCCACAGGTGAGGTAGAGATAAGACTGCCTCTTGTCAGCATGCTGAATTTATGTCAGAGTAAAGTGGCTGCATAACCAAAGCCTGAAAGTTAGTCCCTCCCTGCTTCGCTTATTCCAACACCTACACCACCCCGTCCCTTGAACTAACACAAATGTTTGTGCAGTGAACTAATCTGACCTAGAGAGTTTTGATCTAGATCACCTCTGAACCCAAGTCATGAACTTCTGTGCCAAAAAAAGGAAGCACCACAAGGGCAGAAATGAGCAGCAATGCATGGATGGGATCACATCTCTCTTCAGAAGAGGGAAGAAGGGCAGGTCAGCTTACACTGATCATGAAATTACAGCATCAGTTTTACGTTTCTGTTTTGGGCTGGAAAGTTACATTTTGAAAACCTGTAGTACTCTTTGCAGAAAAACTTTTCTAAAAGATCTTTCAAGTGTAGTATCTCTATGCCCACATTACAAGTGTTTTTAAAAAGAAACAAGTAAAAAGCATTCGATGCTCACTGTGCCAGCCTGTGGGAACATAGTGCAAACCTTGGTCAACACCAATGACTATCCTACAGTGTTGCTAATTCCTCACCCTCTGTCAAGGGAACTGTTAGTGCCACCACACTGGTAATGGTTCAGGGAACATCTGTATTGAAAAAACTAACACAAGAGCTATTTTCCAGTTTGACCAATTCCCTGATCTGCTTTACCATGTGTTCTTAACAGCTCTGCTAGCACAATGGTAATAGAAACACGGGAACTGCTTAAAGCTGGCAACACCACTGCAAAGAGCAGCACAAACTGTTGGTACCATTTAAAGATACAGACAGATTGAACCGTAGTGGCTGTAGCAGCCATCAGGCTTGCTGCTCCTCCTCCAGAGGGCTGCTGTTTCAACAGCATGAATGACCAGATTTATCTTCCTATAGCCCCTCAGTTGCTGCAGTTAACAGCTCTGTTTATTACAGCACTCTGGTGTGGTTTCTGGGTTATCTTTATATGCAGAGCTGTGTATAAATCAGCAATTCAGGAAAGGTGTTGTGGACAGCTCAGCTTGCCAGTGGAAGCTGAACCACAACTCGTTGAAGGTCAAAACATGCAGCTTGAAAAAGGTAATGACTTCTCCTGCCAAAGTTTACCCCACCTGTGTTTGCAAGTCAATACCTTAAATTTCTAAGTCCACATTGAAAGCAAGTGTTAGGGCACACAGAAGTGCCTGCTCCTTTAAGGGCATATGGTCAAAGAAGCCATAAACAAGAACATACAGAGACAAACCTGACTGTCAAGGGAGGTAGTGATAAGAACAAACCTGGTCGGTCACACTAACTGGTAAGGATATATGGAGTGTGAGAATGTTTATATTTTCTGTTGGGAGGATAAGGAAAGGGAAGGGGACAAACACAGAGAGTCATAAAACCCGATCAATTTGCGTTAACAAAGACAATAACCAGAAACAAACCTGGTCAGTCACACTAACTGACGGGCTATCAAGAAACTGCAGGCAAACTGGGATTTTGCAACTGATAAGGATGCAAGCAAACCTGAGGGTCCAGGGTGTTTGGAGAGGGTCAGTGGAACTATGCCAACTGATGAAGCAATGCGCATGGGGAAGGGGGAGCAGGGAGGAACAAAGGGAGCGGTAAATAGAAAAGGGTATAAAAGGAGTTGGTTGCATGTAAAACAGGTTTGGTCAGTACAGTTGTCTGGCTGAGCCCTGTGCCTGATCACCGCAGTCTGTCCTACCTTCTTGTATCTTCTTATTTAATATTTTCTTAACTCTCTACATAAGCTCATTCTCTAGCCTAAGTGTATGTGTACGGCAAGGACTAAGTGCCAGCTACTGGTCAGAGCTCTCTGTGTTTGAGTGGATTTGGTGCCAACTCCTGGAGTCAAAACCGGGTGTGTGGTGTCAGCTGCAAGTGCAAGTGGGGGTCTCAGCTGCCACCCACTGAGGCAGGAATGGTGTGTCCTCCCAAAAAAAGTTCCTGGGGTGGACCGGCATGAGTGAGGGACTCAGTGCTGGCAGCTGGAGCAGGACTGTGGGTCACAGCCCATGTGCCTGGTGCTGGCTGCTGGTGGGGGGGATGAGTGACTGCATCTTCTCCAGTCCTGGTGAGCTGGTGTGCATGTGTATTTGCTAGCAAACTCCAAACTTGACTCAGCAGTGAATAGGAGACCACAAGTCCAGGCAGGGCTATCAGGCAGGCAAGGGCTCATGCTGGCATACTCAGGGAGACTTGCAAATATGGAGTGTCTGTGTGAGTGTGTACATGTTTGCTAGCCAACATCATACTGTACTAGCCAGCGCACAGGGGACCTGTGAAGCAGGTAACAGGGCGTGGGATCCAGGCAGGGGTACAAGGAGGACAGAGGGGTCGTGCTGGTACTCAGGGGATCCACAAATGTACAAGTGCTTGTGAACCTAGAGTGTCATGTGTGTGCCTTCACTGTGAGCTTCTATCTCTACAAGCCAAAGAGGAGGAAGGGGTCTTGGCTGTTTGTGTTTTAAGTGAGTCCTATATGTAGGTGCCCCTTGTCTGCAGCAGTCTGTGTAACCAGCCATTTCAGTGTTCTCTGTGTGTGTGTCTCTGGGACATGTGCTCAGCTTTGCTACTGGTTGAACCTGAAAACAGGAAAGTGGCAGTCGCATCCCTCAGCCTGGGCAGAAACCCTGGGTCCCCAGGCTGGGCTCCAGTGGCTGTGCAGGAGGGAGTCCTGGGACAGAGCTGCTGGAGGAGGTGGCTGCTCCTAATACCACTTAACATGAAGCAGCACAGAAAACAGAAAATAGCCTTGTCATCATGAAAGGAAAGAAAGTAATACAGAGCGGAACAATTCTCAAGGTTTGTATTCAGATAATTTTCCCTGGGCAGTTTTTACACCTTAGCCTGAAAACTGCTTAGGGAACTCATCCCCTCTAGCCTTTCCTCCCCCACATGCCTCCTTCCACAATGCCAGCACAACTGATTCACAGCAAAGCAGTGTGAACAGACGTAGGAAATTCACCTGGCTTAAAAACAATTATAATTTCTGAAAATTTTAAGTCAGACTAGGTTCCCAATCTGGTTCACAGTTTAACTATAGGAAATATCACACTAGATACTGACTGATGGAATGGAAGAGATATGTAAAAAAGTGGCAACCCTGAGTTAGAAACAAAAACTGAAACAGTGTCCTAAATCACTGCTGCCTTCAGGATGTCAGGTATTTTAAATGCTCTATCAGGTAGCAGAGGATTTGAGGGCATTCAAGTCCACTCTTAGGAAAGAAATTGAAAAGAAGGGCTCAAAAATATCCAACAAAGCTTTTCCAAAAAAAGACCAAACAAAATTTGTTATGAAAAGAAGTTAATAGTGTGGGATTCATGTATCACAATTTTAGTCACGTGCCATACAACTATCCACATGTCAGTGAGTTATTCTGTGCTCATTTTACAATCAGTGAGGGGAAGAATTGCCACCAACCACTTTTAGAGCACTTGCTTTAAAATGTGTATCATACGCTAGACTTCACTGACTGCACAATGAATGCAGTATGACCAGTGTATATGTAAACAACCCGCCCCTACTGTTCAGAACAGTCATGCAGTTTAATGATGGAACATAAGCTTTTATTCTCACTACTTAGAAAAGAAGAAGCCTTTATCGTCAAGTATGTCACAGTGAACAACACTATTCAACAGACAGTCTACATAAAAATATACATTTACCTGTATTCATTTGTGTAGTCAAAATCTTGTTTATTATGAGTTGGTTTTAGGAAGTTGCATTCAATAATCCCAACTACACCAACACCCATGTTGTTTGCCTGTAAGAAATTAAGATCTATCAGGAAAAACAATATATATTCTATGCTAATACTGCAAGTTTGTCAGATGTAATTATAAGCTATATATACACTAGGTAAAAACTCCTCCTCTCCAAAAAGAAACTCTTGACACAAACCCCCTAAATAAAAAAAAAATCCTCTCTTCCACCCCTCTTTTTGTCCTGAAAGATATGCCCAGGCCCATATTTTGTGTATCAAGCTTACTTTCAAAAACAAACATTAAAACAACTGCATACAATTTAATACAATTTTTAACTGCTGTACAAACTAAAAAAGGTGGTTTTATAAAGGATACATTAGTATCCTCGTTTCCATCTGTATTCTTTTTTAAAATCAGCGTTTGAGTGAAAATGATTTCTAAAGATTTTTAAATATTTTTGAGCTTTAATTTCTTACCTTTAACTGACAGCCAACTCTTTCATAAGCTTTGATGAGTCTGTTTTTATGGTACATCATTATTCCATAATGATCTTTGTTTCTGCAGTTAAATCCAAAAGTAATTCTTACTGTTTTAGCCTTTTACCAGATATTAAGGAAAAATCTCGTTAATCTCAAGTAACACAAAAAATATAGTTACTCTGAGTGTTCCTTCTAAATTGGGTCCTGGAACTTTCTTTTTTTATATTGAGATAATTTCTTCAGTATGTATTTACAAAAAAAAAAAAAAAAAAAAGAAATCACATTAGTTTAACTGCAACTTACCAGCAGAATCCAGACAGCTTACATAAAAAGTCACATCATTAAATTCAGCATGCAATGATGTAAATATTAGCAAAGGATACATTCAGAAATTTTGGCCGATATATATCACGTTCAATGAAGGCAAGGCTTTTCGAAACCAGCTGTGTTTTCACTTTCTGTCCTCGCAGAATGATCTGCATTGTTGGCTTCAGATACAAAATACTGCAATAAGCCTACAAAACATAGAGTAACTGCTGTTACTAAAAAAACCCCAAAACATCAAGATATGAATATTTTTACAATACACGTTATCTTTAGGAAGAGAAACTCAAGTTTTAATTAAATTTTATGAAATGTGTTTTTTTCCAACTTGAATCTGGAAAAATAGGTAATGCAAGTGTGCATAATAAGCATACATATATCACAAATTAAATAAATAGCAATTGAAGGGCAACTTTTATGAATACAAGTTAATTGGGTGTCTGAAGATGCATTTTTACCACTAAAAGAGCTCTCAAACACACAAGCCTCTTTTTTTATCCCCTACTGACAGCTTAAAAATTATATTACAACCTTTAAAATAACAAAAAAAAGTGTGTTAACTTTGTTCCAAACAACTGCATATTATCATAGCTTGATAACAGCTATGCAATCTTCTTATAAACCTGTAGCTCTATGAATTTTAATTTGCATTTCATTTATCATTATATTTACAACTTTTAGTAATTGAAGTGGATATAGGACTTCAGTGAGTCTTAGAATAATTGAAGGTTTTAGTTCAACTGGAATAATACTTTTGAATATTATCCACAACAGGTGCCCAGAACACCCACTAATTCCAGATGTCCTTTCTTACAAAAAGAAGCCTTCAAAGCTTATGAATCAATAGTGGAGACAATGGTTGTATCAATTAGCCTACAGAAAAGCCTTGTCCCTGTCTCCCTGCGTGTATTCAAACAACAGAGCTGCTTCCCAATTCCTTTACCTCTTTTTGAAACCTAGAAATGACACTGTTTTAAAAGATCCACATGGGGATAGCATCAGTGCTATATGCACGTATACCTGCACTACAATGGACTGTTTACTGTGCTGACAACCACATCCCCTCCATTTAATTTCTGAAGCTACTGATTGCATTTCTTTCTTAATCCTTAGTGGATAATGATGGCTACATTTGACAGCAAAAGTTATGTACAAGACTACATAAATCCCAGTAATTTTCTTCTAAATAAACAGCAAATGTTTACACAAGTTCACAAATACATTCCACCTTCAATTTTCAAAATTAATGTTGACATATTGCCCTAACATTTAAATGTTAACATTCGTCCTCCCGCAGTCAACACTTCTGTAGTATAGTACATTACACTAAAAAAAAAAACATACACCCTCCAGCTTCCAAAAGTAAACAAACAAATTTTAAAAGATGTTATACATACTCGCAGTGAGTAGTCACTTTCTGGAACAATCTGGTCCAGTCTCTCTTGTTTTTTGTATCCTCTTTTGCCTGTTTCATCTAAGTCTTCTGGAATTCTGATGTCGTATTTATCCTTGTCAAAGTCAAACTCTGTTTTTTCATTTTTATCTCTAAGAAATAAGATTTTAAAAAAATATACTAATTATGGAAAAAAGAAAAGCCACCAGAAAATAAGATATTGTGGCACATCCAGTGGGTGTCACAAGGACGCAAGAGAAAGGGAATTCCTTTGAGCCATGCTGGTTTTCCTCACAGATTTGCTAAAATTCACATAAACAAAGTTCACCAGTTCCTTTCTGATATCCAAGGAATACAAGTGAAGTGATAGCAAGTGAGACATTGATGAATTCTAACTTAAACAGGTCACACTTCAAAAATAAAAGCTGTCAGTATCAGTTTTAAATTCTGGATGGACCAAGACACATGCATACCTTCTAAACGCAAAATTTCTGAACACTACAGATTGCCTTCCTAAGATTTTTAATGCTGCAAAAATGACACCACAGCTTTGCAACTCGATAATTATCACAATTTCTTATTGGACCACTCACTACATGTATACTCTATATTTAGTTGCAGATATATACATTGCAGTATACTGGCAGTACCTTTGCACACAACATTGAGATATATCATAGTTGGCAGAAATATTCCAGAAATAAAGTCTTTTAATACTGAAACAGCTCTGTTGTTTCTTTTTTAAAGTAGATTTCATTACAACTTATCAGAAACAACATGAATCCCGCCAAAAGTGTTCTTTCCCACAACTTCCCATGAACACACTCCACAATTCAGAACATGAAAGTTATCCTGCCCAGTCAGCTGAGTTCACAGTATTTTCTTTTGCTCAAGCAATGACGTGATGCACATTCCTAAAAATGTTCATATCTAAAACCAAATGAAAGTCTACCTGGGCAATGCAAATTAGTTTCTGAAGTGTAAAGGAGGTCAAGTTTTTCTTATGGAGCAGGTGGCAAGGGGAAACAACCAGAATCAGTAATACATTTGTTACCTCCAGCTTTCTTATATTAAAATCTCCTAAGCTAAAAGTGATTTGGGGCTCTACTACTTGCAAGAAATTAATGAAATAAAAAACCCCCAAACTTTTCACTGGCTATAATTGACTGTAACATTTAATCTATAGTCATCCAGGTGTTGCTTTCTGCCGCCCTCCCCCCCCGCCCTTTTTCTGATAGGCAACAATAAAGATAAGAAACTGAAAACCAAGCTAGTTTCTTGCCAAATCCATAGGACCGAAACAGTTCAAAATTTTTTCCTATGGATACCTTGTTATTTCAGGTATTTAAAACTACAGTAAGCTAAACACTTAAGAACACAGTACAAGACAACATATTCCCAACCAATTAGTGCTGTCACAGTTAAAGACATGCTAAAGCTTTTCTAGACAGACCATCAGACAGGTTCCCTGCTAATAAGGCAGAAGCAAAAACGTGAAAGAAAGGGAAACAAGATGGGAAGTGATGACACCCATCTGCCACTGCTACAGCAATAGCTGTTTAAAGAAAAAAAAAAAAAGCAACAAGCAAGTCAAAGCTAGAAAAGGCTGGAAATCTATACTGCCATGAACAATCCCACAGAGTCAAGTAGATAAATAAGATAAATACACACAACTGTACGTATTTACTTGGATTTCTATTTATTTTATGATAAACAGTTAAGAAGTTTAGAAAGATCTAGATCGCTCTAGAAGGATACTGCTGACTCCAAACTTAAAAAGCCGGTAATACTTGCCTGTAAATACAAATATTTTTTGTTTGAATTTTTGCATTTGTAATTTTATAAGTCTGAAATAACAGATTTATAATTTATCTATTTCAATCTTCCTTCTGGAAAAAGCAACAGTATCTTATCAAAGTCCTTTACATTCTCCTTCCTTTTGCTTTGTTACTTGAGATATTAGCAACAGTTCTCATGCAACATTACAGCCCTTCAACCATGCAAGTTTGAGTCTAGTTTCCCAGTTACAGCTAACTGTCCACAGTCTTTTGGAATTATTCCACAAAAAAACCCAACCCTTGTATGTTTGCATACACTCAAAGTTAACATAAGCTAAATGAGAGATATAAGAGACTGGACTTCATCTTACCTTCTAAGATTCCAAATGATAATTCTTGTTCCTTTTTTCCCTATTATAGCATCTAGCTCTGCCAGTAATTTCTCCTCAGTAGAAAATAAAGAATGTGTTAAGATGGCTTTGAGGCTGTTTTTGGATTCTGTTGGATCACTGATCTGTCGTAAGCATTATGTTAAGGAGAGTAACTCTGAATGAAGTAAGCTTTCAGAAGATAAGGAAACTTCTGCAACAGTACTCACTTCACAGGTTCTCATTCCACATCTCAGAGCTCCTACAAATTTAAAAGCCTTAACAAATTATAGCCTTCCTTGCATCTTACAATTTATTTAGGGTATACATAAGGCTAGCCAAGGAGATTTCCTTTACTGATATTATCATCCAAATTTTGCACGTACCCACAACTTTTCATTCAGAAATTGTTGAAAGGATATGTTCGTTGTTGAATGTCACTATAGGAACCATGACATGTTCTGCTTTTGTGACTTCAAGGAAAGTCTGAGATAACAGGCCCACACTCATGGTTTCTCCATTCTTGGTGAAGACTATTGCATCTTTTCCCAGGCGCATGGACCCTGATTTAAACCCATTTCCATACAGTCCCACTGGAACACGGCCATTCATCACAGATTTCTCACTGAAGCCAAAGCTGAAACATAAGAAAACATTAGAAGAGTGTAAAAGGCCCTATAAAACTTGATATGTGCCAGACTTACCAAATTAGACTTAAACACAATGAGTTTATCTCTTGTTTTAGAGACCAGGGACTACTGTACTATTAAACAATGTACAGTTAAGCAAATCCTAAAAGTGAGCCATATAACAGTGCTAAAACCACACTGCAAGAATTCAGGGACATTTACTTTCACCTTTAAATACGGGAAAGAAATATCATCTCTCTGGAATTATGCTCTAAGCATTCTTACAGGATTCTAATAGTTATCCTGTGGCTTCACAATAAATACTAACAAAAGCCCCTAAAGCTTCCCCCCCCACTTGCTTGAAAATGTGTGATCTACAAATCTTCCATTAGTAACTACACATTACATTTAAAGTAAAACACGTAACTGTATATGGAATGTGGAATTTAGCAAGCAAGCTATTAATTATGGTATTCAACAGAAAAAGAAAAAAAACGGTTTGAATTCAAGCTTGCTCAAGTTTAAACCCAGAGATTTATCTGCAGGCAGAGCAATCTCGCACTAAAAGAGCAATTGAACAGCAACCTCTTTACTAACTGTAGAAACAAAAGTTGCAGAAAGATCACTTGAAACCCTACGGAATATTTAAAGATAAATAGACAAACCACATCGACATAATTACCATTCCCTTGAGTTTCCCACAATACCTTCTATTTTCAATACTTCAAAGGGTTTGAACTGAATCTCCCTTTTTCTCTTGCTCGCCAAGTTAAACTAAAGCAATCTTGATTAAAAAAAAAAAAAAAAAATTAAATTCTCCTTAGCTCCACTCGAGGGCACTACAGAGAGTTTACATTGCACAGAAAGTTAAATGGGAAGGTTGACAGAAAGGATAAGAGAAAATTATGAGATAAAAATATACTGACAAAGTTGTATGAAAGTTTTACTAGCATCTGTCTATTCTAGAATCTCATGTGGATAATTGCTCACCTTCAGAAATGTTAAGTTTATGAACAAAATTAGTCGATTACATATGAGAAAAAGTAGCAAGCTGAGCAATAACAGAACTAGAAGCTGGAATTTTTACAAGAAAAAAATTGCAAAAGAAGTTATCCACCTTAGCATTTTGTGTAGCTTCTCTGAATTCATACCATTTCCATTATCAGTGAACGTCAAGCAAATATTGTTGTTTATCACTGTTTTGTCTATCCATATCTGTTTAGCGCTCACATCTGGATCGTAAGCATTATCTGAAGAGAAAGAAAGCAAACAAGGGTGGGATACTAAAAAGCAAAAATTAAACAGTTTAAGTGTGAACATATTTTAAAGTGTTTAATTCCAGTGAAGATGTCAGATAGTAACTCTCCCAAAGTTACTTAAACCCACATGTAGCACACAACAGAGCCCTATCTAGCAGAAATACATATATAATCAATCTGCTGAATGTTAGTCTTGCAACACTGCCAAACAGATATGCAGAACAGCTGTCCCTAACTTTATTATGGTGTTATGCTTGCACATATGTTTATTTGGTGAATATGGCAGCCTAACATAGTTCCCTAATCATGGGCCTATGACGCTGAAGAGACATGCTAAACTAATGGGGCTCTAAAATTGCAGCCATTTTTCAGCTCTGCAGTTAGGTATGTAATACAGTTGCACAAATTTTGTGCTGGCACAGACATAAATTTCTCAGCCAAGTCACTGAATACTACTCAACTTTGGCACAGAAGCAAGAAGCCATAATTTTTAATAAAGTAAATGTTATGCTAAAACCTAAATCTCCTAAAACCCAATCTTCTTTATAGTTGACAATATTAAATCAAAACATTACAATGAGATAGCTGCATCAAAACCTGGCAAACCTTGTGTATTGGGTTTGTGTGGTGGGGTTTTGGTAGCAGGGGAGGGGCCACAGGGATGGCTCCTGTAAGAAGCTGCCAGAAGCTTCCCCTGCTCCAACTCAGATCCGCCTATGGCCAAGGCCGACCCAATCAGCAACAGCAGTGGTGCCTCTGTGATAATATATTTAAGAAGGGGAAACCTGCAGCGGAGAGTGCAATGTGAGAGAAAGACCTATGCAGGCACCAAGGTCAGTGAAGAAGGAGGGGAGGAGGTGCACCGGAGGAGGGGATGCCCCTGCAGCCCGTGGTGAGATGGCAGGCTGTCCCCCTGCAGCCCATGGAGGGGAGCAGGGGAGCAGATGCCCACCTGCAGCCCGGGGAGGAGCCCATGCTGGAGCAGTTGGGTGCCCCCAAAGATGGCCATGACTCCATGGGAAAGCCCGTGCTGGAGCAGTCTGCTCCTGAAAGACTGCGGCCCATGGGAAGGAGCCACGCTGGAGAAGTTCATGGAGAGCTGTCTCCTGTGGGAGGGACCCCACGCTGGAGTTGGGGAAGAGTGTGAGGAGTCCTGCCCCTGAGGAGAAAGGAGCGGCAGAGACAATGTGTGATGAACTGATGTTTCCTATCCCCCTGTGCTGCTTGGGGAGAGGAGGTAGAGAAACTGGGAGTGGAGTTGAGCCCAGGATGGAGGGAGGGGTCGGGGGAAGGTGCTTTAAGATTTGGTTTTACTTCTCATTATCCTGTTTTGATTTGATTGGTAACAAATTAAATTGATTTTGGTTTTTTCCCCAAGTTGAGCCTGTTTTGCCCATGGCCATAATTGGTGAGTGATCCCTCCCTGTCCTTGTCTCAACCCACGAGCTTTTCTTTCTATTTTCTCCTCCCCATCCCGCATTGGGGGAGGAGTGAGTCAGTGGCCTCGTGGTGCTTTGTTGCCAGCTAGGCCTAAACCACAACAACTTGCCTGAAAACAACACACAATTTCCCAGCTATTACAGATGACAGTAACATAGAGGCAAAAACTTAGGTGGAGATGAGCAGCTCAAATGTGAGAATAGAAAACAAAACCAAGACAAGTTTCTACTTTCATTTCCTGTCTCCTAAGCAGCTGTTGCAATATTTACTTTCTCCCAGCCATGCAAACATCTCTACTGACTGGCTCTCGGGAAGCTTGGTTATTATCTACAGTGCAGACAATAGCACATCATTAATATGCATGGATGCAACAACATCTTACCTGCTGCAGGCCTGCAGGCTTTTTAATTGGGAAATCAGATTTGAAATACTATCACAACTTCAGATAATCAAATCTGAGACACTAAAAAAAAGCAAGCAAAAAACCTGAAGCCAAATTTCCCATATCCCAGACAGTTCTGCAAAATCTAGAATTTTGACTCCAGAGGCACAGGAGATTTACGTGAAAAAACTGTCGCTGCTCTGCTACCACATCACTTCCATATTAACAGAGCTAAGTGTCACAAATACATATTTTGCTAGTTCAAGTTGTTTGAATCTAAGAAGGTATGACTTTCACAGAAGGGAAGTGAAAAAGCCTTTAGACTAAACTTTCTGTTTACAGGATTTGAAAGAGTTTGCAGCATTGCTACCACAAGTGAAACAGAAACCATGACTCCCCAAACGTTTCTTTGCAGCAAAACTAGTTTAAATCTCATCTGCCCTAACACCACTTTATCGCATTTCTTTCCCCTCCCTTTCCCAGCACTGTGCTACTCATGGAATTTGTGTGTGTGGGGAAAGCACAGGGAAGAGGAGGGGTGGGATGTGATGGCACAGCAGGAGGCAGTGCCCCTGCCTCCACTGCCTGTTTTGCAGGTTCAACTGAGGGCCATAAATAAAGAGCTCAAGCCAACACTGTAGCCTATAAAAAGGAATCAGCTTGGTAGGTTGCTTTCTTTAAGCATGAAGTACAAATTGCATCCACAGTGAAAAAGTTCATAAAATATATTCCAGCATCAACAAAAGAGGACATTTCAAGTACAATTTAAAGTTTGGAAGTATTCTTTTAAGACCATGATTTGTGGAAGTCTTCTGATTTGCTAGCTCACGAACTCTCTCTAGATGTCCCATTTACCCTCTTCTAAGCATCACCATTAGTTCACCTAAATTTAATCTGACTGAGGACTAAGGGGAGAAGCCAGCAATATAACCATCAAAAAGTTGACAGGAGAGACTAGAGCTTAAAAGGCAAATTTTAGCATACAGACCATTAATGTTTTATGTAAGTTTGCATAAACTAAAATTCAGGCCTCCACAATGTAACCCTATTTACATTATTTGATATTTAGCATATGGTATAGCCTTACATAGCATGCGAAAGACAGATTACAAAACTTATTTAAATCAACGTGACTAACTTGAAGCTTTTACAACCAGTATGTTGCTACAAAGCTTTGAAGCTTTGTTAAAGCAACACATATGACAAACCAGAGGCAAAGGAAGAAGACAAGTTTGCATGCCTTGCACAGCACATCTACCATCATTCCAGCCAGGTATGGCATGGGGTGATAAAACAGCCGAAATGACTTAACATGTATAGTTACCTGTCCTGGTTTCAGCTGGGATAGAGTTAACTGTCTTCCTAGTAGCTGGTACAGTGCTATGTTTTGAGTTCAGTATGCGAAGAATGTTGATAACACTGATGTCTTCAGTTGTTGCTCAGTAGTGTTTAGACTAATGTCAAGGATTTTTCAGCTTCTCATGCCCAGCCAGCGAGAAAGCTGGAGGGGCACAAGAAGTTGGCACAGGACACAGCCAGGGCACCTGACCCAAACTGGCCAACGGTGTATTCCATACCATGTGATGTCCCATCTAGTATAGGAACAGGGAAGTGGGGGGCAGGGACTCGCCGCTCAGGGGACTGGCTGGGTGTCGGTCGGCGGGTGGTGAGCAATTGCACTGCGCATCATTTGTACATTCCAATCCTTTCATTATTGCTGTTGTCATTTTATTAGTGTTATCATTATCATTATTAGTTTCTTCTTTTCTGTTCTATTAAACCGTTCTTATCTCAACCCACGGGTTTTGCTTCTTTTCCCGATTTTCTCCCCCATCCCACTGGGTGGGGGGGGAGTGAGTGAGCGGCTGCGTGGTGTTTAGTTGCTGGCTGGGGTTAAACCACGACATTACCCCCGAAACAGCCAGCCCTTCCTGCAGCCACATGGTTCTGGTTTCCTCCTTTGTGACAGCTCCGGCCTTATCTAGCTGAAAAATTCCTATTTTCTTTTGTTAGGTCAATTTTCTGAATTAGCAACAGCAAAACTGTTGCTCCTATGCACAGGAAGTGAAGGGATGTGTGACCAGGAGAGTTGCTCCCTTTGGCAGCAGCAAACTGCTAGATAAGCTTGGCAAGTCTTTCCAAACCACACCTTTATTTTGAGGAACCAGTTAAAGAAAGTCTTCTAATCATTCCCTAACTCGGAAAACAAGCAACTCTGAAGATATCCAGTTAACTGCTATTCAGAATCAAAGGCAAGATGAGCAACAGGAGCTAATAAATTGAACAGATACACAAACCCTAGCTAACAATGGACAACAGAGCCAATAACAAAGAGCAGAACTCTTAGGACACTGATGGATGGACCATTAAGAGGAACCACTCAAGTATAACCCTGAAGATGTTCAGCCAGAAACTTGGTAACCCAAAAGAAGAAAATTAGGATGCTTCAGGAGTATTGTGACAACATGCAAAAATTACCATTAGATGTTTTGAGGAGGCATCAAAGAAAAGGGAAAGGTCAAAGTGGATGGGAGAAGAATGCTATAATGGGCGTGGGGGAATAACACAGACTGATTGTGTGCAAGCTGGCTGCTGGTCAGCATGCTTGTATGGTTGGACCCTGTGCCACTCTGTCGTACAAACTCACTAAACACTATTTCTAACTATTTCCTGTGTCAGTGTGCTCTCTATTCTCAGTGTGTGCCTGTACGCATTTGTTCCACTAGCAAACTTCAAGTTGGACAAGCCAACAAGTTAGAAGAAATGAGCAACTGTTGAGATCCAAGGTCCAAGCCAGAAACTGGTAAAAAGCCCAGGACACAGGCTGGTCCTGATGTACCTACCATTCAGACAGCAGATGACGCAGATGTGGCCAAAGAATGCCTGACTCTGAAAAGTCACTGCACTTGTAATCAAGATCGCAGCATAATGGGAGGTTTTCCCAAAGCATGCAGAGCTAATCCTGAGATCTCACAGCAGCCTGGGGGGCTGCACCACCACAACAGGTACTGGAAAGACTCCCAGATCTTGGCAAAATGCCCAGAACCGTGGGTAAGCACAAGTGATAAGTGAGTAAGAGTATGCATAGGCACCACTACTGAACTTTAGTTACCCAGAAAGCAGGAATAGGATAAGGCCATTTGTGCTGTTCACATTTCGAGCATTGCTTGTGTTTATGTGGGTTCTTGCAAAGTTACTGTCCTCCTGTCTGTGCTAATCTGTCTATGGCCAGCTGTGTCTGTGCAGGATGCAAGTGTTCACGTCCATCTGGAACGTGAACTCAGACTTACTACTCTCTGGGACTGGGAACAGCAAAAAGCAGTATGCTGTGGTGGACTAGAAGAGAATGAATTCACTTGGTCCTACAGTCTTCTATATTTGGCAATCCTTAATAAACTCAGTAAAAAGAAACCAGCAAATCCTACAAGGCCCCTTCAACTGATGTCAGGTAGTGTAGTCCAGGTAATTTATATAGTTTAGCATTAAGAGAATTTTATGTGGAAATGCTGCTGAACAGTTGTCTGACAATCTTGCAATCTGATTTTAGCTAAAATGTAGACTAAGTAAAGCCATATGTTGGTTAATGCCTAGGTCATAGTGACACTGCTTGATTTAGAATGACCATTAATCAGTAGCTTCATTGCGTAGGCCTGGTTACTTTGTATAAACAATGCATGCTTTGCTAATGACTATACCCTTGAAGAAGGGACTAAAGACTGATAAAAAGGAAACATGCTGCTCCAGAAGGCACAGAAGGCTGGATGATTGCCAAAGAAGCACAAGCTGGGGGAAAGGTAAAGGCAGCAGGGGGAGATCCTGACCACCGACACAATTCAAAACTGGAAAGACTTGCCACCCCACCCCCACAAGGAACATGCTTGCTAATTTACATAGCAAGCAAGGCTAATTTAAATATAATTAACCAATAGTAGATGAGATGGTGACTACCAACCAATGAATGTAAATTTAGGCAGGTTTTTACTAATCACGTAACAGGAGAAATACGTTGTAGTTCTTTGGTGTGGTATGCTATCTTTGTGGAATTATCATCTAGCACCCATCTTTGCGCAAACATGAAATAAATAAATATTTTGGCTCTGTGCGTAAGATTGGCTTATTGCACACCAGGTATCAAACCCCACTTGTGACACGACAGCAGTACATATGCCGTTAAGAAAGAAAAAAGTCAATCTGACTACCAAAACAATATATTGTAATATTCTGAATGGTAGCAACAGGATCAACTCCTTCCCCTACCTGAAGGAAAAAAGTTTTATAACAAGAAAAAAGTATTACAATCAAGTACTCAGGCAAACTATTGATGTACATACCTATAAGTTCTGCAATTGCACTGAAAGGCCAGGTGTGACTGGTCGAGTTGGTATGCAAGAACTTTGGACAAAGCTGAAATAAACCACACACAATGGCATTAGTTTGTGCTCTTCAACGACACCAAGCCAGAAAACAGTACATTAAATAAAGTAACATTAAATTAAGCTGTTTCGTACAACACTACCAAAAAGCTGTAATTTAATTTACTTTTAGATATTGGCATAGTAGCACCTTTTAAAGGGAACATTAATACAGCTATTAAAGACAAAAGAGCAATACAAAATTCAGCACAGTATCACACTATATTCTGAGCGTGGGTTATATTGTCATCCTATCAAACTCTCTTTACCTTTATAAAAATATAAGAAACTATTGCTACACACTGATGCTAGAGGTTACAGAAAACATCAAAGCCTTAGTCCAAATCTAGCAACATAAGTACACGCTCTCAAATGTTATAAAAGTACATCTTAAATCATGAGCATTAAACTTAATCCGAAAAGTGAGCAGCACCTAATATACTCAGTGGCTTACTGTCTGATGTCATTGCTCCTTTTGCCCATATTGATCAAAATCACCTGTCAGATTCTCTCAACTAGTGGTTTGCGCTTTTAGCAATTTTACAGAATCATAGAATGGTTTGGGTTGGAAGGGACCTTAAAGATCATCTAGTTCCAACCCTCCCGCCATGGGCAGGGACACCTTCCACTAGACCAGGTTCCTCAAAGCCTCATCCAACCCGGCCTTGAACACTTCCAGGGATGGGGCATCCACAACTTCTCCAGGCAACCTGTTCCAGTGTCTCACCACCCCCACGGTAAAGAACTTCTTTGTTATATCTAATCTAAACCTACCCTCTTTCAGTTTAAAACCGTTACACCCTGTCCTATCACTACACTCCCTGATAAAGAGTCCTTTCCCTCTCCAGCTTTCTTGTAGGCCTCCTTTAGGTATTGGAAGGCTGCTCTAAGGTCTCCCTGGAGCCTTCTCTTCTCCAGGCTAAACAACCTCAAATCTCTCAGCCTGTCCTCATAGGGGAGGTGCTACAGCCCTCTGACCATCTTTGTGGTCCTCCTCTGGACCCACTCAAGCAGGTCCATGCTCTCCTTATGTTGGGGGCCCCAGGCTGAACACAGTACTCCAGTTGGGGTCTCAGGAGAGCAGAGTAGAGGAGGAGAATCACCTCCCTCAACCTGCTTGTCACGCTTCTTTTGATGCAGCCCAGGACACAGTTGGCTTTCTAGGCTGCAAGCACACATTGCTGGCTCATACACAGGCTTTTATCCACTAATACCCTCAAGTCCTTCTCAGGGCCGCTCTCAGTCCACTAATTGCCCGGCCTGTGTTTGTGCTTGGGATTGCCCCGAACCACGTGCAGGACCTTGCACTTGGCCTTGTAGAACTTCATGAGGTTTACACAGGCCCACCTCTCAAGCCTGTCAAGGTCCGTCTGGATGGCAGCCCTTCCCTCCAGCATGTTGACTGTACCACACAGCTTGGTGTCGTCAGCAAACTTCCTGAGGGTGCACTCAATCCCACTGCCTATGTCACCATCAAAGATGTTTGTTTTGGGTTTGTGTGGTGGGGTTTTTGGTAGCAGGGGAGGGGCCACAGGGATGGCTCCTGTGAGAAGCTGCCAGAAGCTTCCCCTGCTCCAACTCAGATCCGCCTATGGCCAAGGCCGACCCAATCAGCAACAGCAGTGGTGCCTCTGTGATAATATATTTAAGAAGGGGAAACCTGCAGCGGAGAGTGCAATGTGAGAGAAAGACCTATGCAGGCACCAAGGTCAGTGAAGAAGGAGGGGAGGAGGTGCACCGGAGGAGGGGATGCCCCTGCAGCCCGTGGTGAGATGGCAGGCTGTCCCCCTGCAGCCCATGGAGGGGAGCAGGGGAGCAGATGCCCACCTGCAGCCCGGGGAGGAGCCCATGCTGGAGCAGTTGGGTGCCCCCAAAGATGGCCATGACTCCATGGGAAAGCCCGTGCTGGAGCAGTCTGCTCCTGAAAGACTGCGGCCCATGGGAAGGAGCCACGCTGGAGCGGTTTGTGAAGGACTGCAGCCCGTGGGAAGGACCCACACTGGAGAAGTTCATGGAGAACTGTCTCTAGTGGGAGGGACCCCATGCTGGAGCAGGAGAGGAGTGAGGAGTCCTCCCCCTGAGGAGGAAGGAGCGGCAGAGACAATGTGTGACGAACTGGCCCTAACCCCCATTCCCTGTCCCCCTGTGCTGCTGGAGGGAGGAGGTAGAGAGAACCAGGAGTAGAGTTGAGCCCAGGATAGAGGGAGGGGTGGGGGGAAGGTGTTTTAAGATTCGGTTTTACTTCTCATTATGCTTGTTTTCATTTGATTGGTAGTAAACTAAATTGATTTTGTTCTTTCCCCAAGTTGAGTCTGTTTTTTTCCCGTGACCATAAGTGGTGAGTGATCCCTCCCTGTCCTTGTCTTGACCCACAAGCATTTATTTATATTTTCTCCTCCTCATCCCACTCGGGCCAGGGGGGGAGGAGTGAGCAAGCAACTTCGTGGTGCTTTGTTGCTGGCTGGGCTTAAACCACGACAATGTTAAACACCACCGATCCCAAAACCGACCCATGAGGAACACCACTCGTCAGTGGTTTCCACTCAGACATCAAGCCGTTGACTGCAACTCTTTGAGCGTGACCATCCAGCCAATCCCTTATCCACCGAGTGGTCCATCAGTCAAATGCATGTCTCTCCAAGTTAGAGACAAAGATGTCGTGCAGTACAGTGTCAAATGCTTTGCACAAGTCCAGGCAGATGATGTCCATTGCTCTTCCCTTATCCACCAACGCTGTAACCCCATCGTAGAAGGGCACCAAATCTGTCAGGCACGATTTGGCCTTAGTGAAGCCATGTTGGCCATCACCAATCACCTCCTTATTTTCCACGAGCCCTAGCACAGTTTCTGCTCCATGATCTTGCTGGGCAGAGGTGAGACTGACTGGCCTGTAGACCCCTGGGTGTTCCTTTTTTCCCTTTTTAAAAATGTGGGTTACGTTTCCCCTTTTCCAGTCAGTGGGAACTTCCCCATACTGCCATGACTTCTCAAATGTGATAGAGCATGGCTTAGCCACTTCATCTGCCAGTTCCCTCAGGACCCACAGATGCATCTCATCAGGTCCCATGGACTTGTGCACCTTCAGGTTCCTTAGATGGTCTCGAACCTGATCTTCTCCTACAGTGGGAGGTTCTTCACTCTCCCAGTCCCTGCCCTTGCCTTCTGCATCTTGGGCAGTGTGGCTGGAGCACTTGCCAGTGAAGACTGAGGCAAAAAAAGTCATTGAGGACCTCAGCCTTCTCCATGTCCCGGGTAAGCAGGTCTCCTGTTTCCTTCTGGAGAGGGCCCACATTTTCCCTAGTCTTCCTCTAATCACCAACGTACCTATAGAAGCTTTTCTTGTTGACCTTGACGTCACTGGGCAGATTTAATTCTATCAGGGCTTTAGCTTTCCTAACCCAATCTGTGGCTGCTCGGACAATTTCTCTGTATTCCTCCCAGGCTACCTGTCCTTGCTTCCAGCCTCTGTAGGCTTCCTTTTTGTGTTTGAGTTTGTCCAGGAGCTCCTTGTTCATCTGTGCAGGCCTCCTGGTGGTTTTGCCTGACTTCCTCTTTGTTGGGATGCCTTGCTCCTGAGCTTGGAGGAGGTGATCCTTGAATATTAACCAGCTTTCTTGGGCCCCTCTTCCTCCAGGGCTGTATCCCATGGTACTTTACCAAGCAGATCCCTGAAGAGGCCAAAGTCTGCTCTCCTGAAATCCAGGGTAGTGAACTTGCTGTGCACCCTTCTCAATGCCCTAAGGATCTTGAACTCCACCATTTCATGGTCACTGCAGCCAAGGCTGCCCTTGAGCTTCACATTCCCCACCAGCCCCTCCTTGGTGGTGAGAACAAGGTCCACCATAGCACCCTTCCTCATTGGATCCTCTCTCACTTGGAGAAGGAATTTATCATCAACACATTCCAGGAACCTCCTGGACTGCTTACGCCCTGCTGTGTTGTTCCTCCAACAGATACTGGGGTGGCTGAAGTCCCCCATGAGGGCCAGGACTTGTGAACGTGGAGCTGCTCCTATCTGTCTACAGAGGGCCTCATTAGCTCAGTCTTCCTGGTCGAGTGGCCTGTAGCAGACCCCCACTGCAATGTCACCTGTCCCTGCCCTCTCTTTAATCCTGACCCATAAGCTCTCGGTCAGCTCCTCATCCATCCCCAAGCAGAGCTCCATGCACTCCAGCTGGTCATTGACATAGAGGGCAACACCCCCTCCTCATCTGCCCTGCCTGTCCTTCCTAAACAGCCTGTACCCTTCCATTCCAACACTCCAGTCATAGGAGCCATCCCACCACGCCTCCACGATGCCAATAAGATCACAGCCCTGCAAGCATGCGCACGTCTCTAACTCCTCTTGTTTATTCCCCATAAATATTTGATCTCGTACATTTTATCCTCACTTATGATAAGATGTAACCAGAGGAACGTAGCCACTACTAGGATTAGATGAGAATATGCAAATAAAGTACCTATTTATGGGATGTATCTTATAGGTGTCAGTGACAAGAGTATTCTCAAGTAATTTATGAAAGCCTGGGTTCTTATATATTCACCTAGATCAAAAGACTAGAAAAACAAGAACTAAATAACCATATAACTTAAGGATTTGTCAATGCAATGCTTGGAGAAATTTAACTACTGAAACTGATACAGTTGCATTTGCATTACCACTGAGAATATCTGTAATTACACTTCTACAAGGCCTTTAACACAAACCCACTGCGCATATATGCTTAAGCCTCATTAGCATAGTTATGTTGATGGCATAAAAAGCAGTTATCTCTGAATACATAACATTGGAAATAGTCCTTGCACAGTGTAGTTACATCAGAAAACATAATATAATCCACATTATAATATATATAAAATCAGAAAAATATTTTTAAATAGTGTGTGCATATCCGTACTTCATAAATTTTACAGAACTACTACACTGACAAGCACTTTTATATAGTTAGTAAAGTGTAAATAAAAGCAAGCAACCGCTTCAAGTCTCCAAGTTCATTTATCAGTGAAAAGGAATAATGCTACAAGCAAGTTCTAGAGCCATGAGCCAGGTACCAGCGTGGGAGTAAGGCAGCAGCAGCAGCCCTAGTTCAGATAACATAAATTGCCAAGAAACCTCACCTTGATTCTAAGGTCGTAAAAGCACAGGACACACTTTCAGACTGCAACTTAATCCCTGCATTTCTCCATCAAGCTAGAGTACAAGCATGAACAGACATCACATTCTTCGTTGCCATCTGTGCTTTAAAACTCTAGTTTTAGAAAATCTGGTAAATTGAGTCAGGCTAAGTCACTGTGCCCCTTTCAAATTCCTAACGGATAGTTACAAATAATTTAGAATCCAAGAAGAAAATTACATCAAGCCTATTAATGGAAACCTCACATATTCCATGGCACATGGTTAAAAGGATTTCTCAATTTCTTCCTCTGCCATACAGTAACTCAGTGGATCTTAAGACCTCTGTATCATTCTCTTCAACATTTACAGTGCTGGCAGCATTTGTTCCTTTGCTTTCTAAGCTTCATGCTCAAAATATACAAGAACAACTGGGGGGGGTGGTGGGGGAGGGTGTGTTCTGCCTGAAATCCCTCCTTGTCAAAACATAAACACTAACACTTAAAAAAAACCCCCACCACATAGATGCACATTCAAGCATTCAGCATCTGCCCAACTCACTGCTAAAATATTTCTCTGCTGCTAGCCAGTAAAAAACTCCAACCATACACAAGGTAGACCGGGACCTCTGGAGTTACTGTTGGCATTGTAACCTCAGCAATATGGACTTGGCAAAAAGTCCAGACCGTAGTTTTGATAAAGGCATGAACTCACAGTGGTGAACCTCCCCTGATCACCAGACAATGCTGATGAAGGAAGGAATCTCAGTGTCACTAACACTGACATAATCACAAGTGTCCTTTTTTCCATGAAGCAAAGCATACATGGGCACAGCAAGAAAATCTCTTCACATGTTGCCTGTGTAACACAACGCTTCTCCATCCCTCATTTCACTGCTGTATACTAGTGATTAACTTTGAAAAAAAAAAACCAGCGGCTAAAAGAAACAGCATCTTCTATAAACAAACACCAGAATTATGCTGATCTTCTCTGGATTGCTGTTTCAAGTGGTAAAGTTTTGAGAAAGGTTGGAAAGTGGTACACAGAACTGGGAACCTGTGAAAAGGTATATGAAAAGTGAAGATATGGGTTGGAACATGGGAACTATAACAAATTGGTTCTTGGCTCTAATATCTTTTCCCCCAGCAAAAGGCAAGTGAGTATCCCATTGGGTAGTTCACGGGAAAGTCTACCTCAGAGCAGATAGCACCATTTGCTCATGTAAGGCACTGAAACAAGGGCACACGACAAAACCAGATTAAAAAACAGAGAATAGTGGTTTAATGCCATTACCTTTGTAGCTTGCTTCAGAGCATACCAGCTGTTAGCAACAACACATCATTTCCTGATGAATGCATCAGGAAATATTTAAGCCCATTTTGTCCCCTTATATTTCATTTCATCAAAACACTGCTTTAATTAGCTCATGAATAATTGAAGTTCAATAAGTACAGTAAGAAAGAGTTAGTCCCCTGGTGAACACTCACTTTTGGCTATGTTAGCATGACAGTATGCAGCATGACATGATCCAGTTGCTTTGTTCACCGGGCCTAATATATTTTGTTACTAAGTGGGTTTTGGTTAGCAATTTCATTTTTTCTCCTGAGACAAAGTGCAGCCAAATTCCCTTTGGAGATACAATTAAAGCTCCCCCTCCTTCAAACTGCATATACAGTGCATATTATGAAAAGACTAAACTGCACTAAGAAGAGCATCTCCTACAATTATGACCAGCAAATATTTAAGAATAAAGCAGCTTATCTTTCAAAAATGACAGACAGCTTTGGGAATTTTAGTTTTCCAAGAAAACTGGAACTCTTCCATCCCTTGCAGATCATAAGGCATGCACAAATCGAATTACCACTGAACAATCTGTCTTATCTTACAATAGTATTTCACAACTTCTTGGGGAACACCCCACTGCCATTTTCCTCCTCTCCCTCCCAGTCATGCTAGTCCAGTTACATGACTGTGTAATGAACCACATCAGGGAGCTGATCCAAATTAAAAACCATTTTTAAAATCTTATTTTTAACCTGGATCACTTCCCTGATCTGTTAATTGTGCAACTGAGCAAAAATTTTACCAGAGCAACAGAAGGAGATAAATGCCAGTGTGGGAACGAGTTACCAGACCTGCGCACACTGCCTGTGTTGTTTATCCACGCTCCTGAAACTAATGGAAATATTTTGGCGAAACCCAAAATATTTTCAAAGAACAGCTGCTGACAGAAGAGACTGTGACCATCAGCTCTCTATTGTTCTCTAGAAAACAGAGCCTTCTGCACCGTAGGACACAACCTATCAAAACACTTTATTAGCTGCTTCACTTCTTTAGTGAAAACCCACAAAAATCCCAGCTTTCACTGGAAATAGGCTGAATGTAAATTTTCAGTTAGGACTACTAACAAACAAAAACAAACAGCATCCTAAAATTAATTCAGAAAGTTACCAATTGCCCCAACTTTAGCTTAGATTTCTCATCTGTATCTGTCAGAGTTCAGCTTGCCAAAGTGATTTCAACTTGAGAACAATTTAAACGCTGCAGTCTGACTTGTGATATGCAGTTTTTTTGCAAAGGCTGATTATTAATGCTGATGTATTTTTCCCCTCAAGAAGACCAATAATGCGTTAAAAACAAAGGAAGACCTCCTCCTCTTTTTTTTTTTTTTAAACATTGTGTTATCTAAAGAAGAGCACTTCTCTAATAAAACATATCAGACAAACTGTGGATTTCAAACACTTACAAGAATCAGAGACCTGAAATGAAAGTGTAATTCTTAAACTTCCATTCAAGTAGATGATGTTTATAGCTAACCTCTACAATCATGGCAGTTTATATTGAGGTAATTTAAGCAGTGCTGAGAATATACTAACATACATTTTTCACTCAAATATTTGATAAGTTACTTACAGTAATGATCCAGCTTCTTTCCACTATTCTATAAGTAAGGTTATGAACCAGGTGTTTGTAACTATATGTGCAACTTAAAGGCATAGATAGCTGAAGTCAGAAAGGCTTAAAAAACCGTCCTGTTTCATCAATGATGTATCAACAGCTGAAAAAGTAGCTTTAACTTCATTTGTATTAGCACAAATAAGGAAATGACCAATCGCCACAAAGGACAGCAGCAAGCAATACTGTGACTGAAAAACACGGTACAGTAGTGGATTTAACCGCATGCACATTCATCGCCCTTGTTAAAATGTAATTAGGCCTCTTGCAAAGAGTAGTTAAGATTTTAAGTAACAAGCTTCCAATTAGAGGTCACCGAGTTCACAGCTAACTACATCAGTACAACAGACTACGAAATTCCGCCCCCTAATAAACAACCCAACCCAACCCAACCCACCCACAGGCTGTAACTCCCCCTCCCGCACCGCCCGAGCTAACTAACCTAGCTGATTTTGTGCCGAGGACGATGACGGAGAGCCCCCACGGCCTGCCGCCCACCCCGCCCCGGAGCTGGTGAGCGACGCCGGCCCCCGGGGGCTCCCGCTCTCCGCCCCCCCCGCCGGTGGGGCTCGCCCGGCACGGCCGGCAGGTGCTGGTACCCACGGCCGTTCTCGTCAGTGAAGTGACCAAACCACAGCGCGCCGGGGGCTGGGTAAGGACACCGCCGGGGACAGCCTAGGACGAGAGGGAAGTCTGAGGCAAGGAGGGGGTGCCGGTTTATTTCAGGCGAAGGGCTCCGCAGCCAGCCCAACCAACGCTGGGCCGACAACTTTTTACCCCCCGAGGGGCGACGCGTCGCTCGCAGCCCGGGCGGACTCCGCTCCCCGCTTTCGCTGAGGGAAAGCGACGAGCTGTTCAAGCGGCGGCCGCGACGGCCCGGCAGCTCCCTCCTCCCCAGAGCGCCCTGCCCCCAGCCCCGCCGCCTGCCCCTCAGCCGCCGCGGGCCTCGCACAGACACCCCCGCCCCCCTCGGCTGCCAGAGAGCGCCGACCCCGCGCCGCGCCCCGTAGCGGGGGCCGCCAAGGGAGCGAGAGCGCGTCCCCTTCGGAGACCTCCCCCGCCCGGGCCCCGCGGGGATCCGGGCCACTCACCGCGCTGAGGCGGATGCCGCCCTGTGTTTTCGCCGCCATCTTTTGTGCCGCAGCGAGAGCCGGGGTGTGGAGCGCCCGCGCTTCCGCCTCGCCCACTCCCGGGGAGAGGCGGGCCTTGGGGCCCAGGCCACGCCCCTCGCGGCGGGGGGCGGGGGGGGGTGGTTACGGGAAGGCGGTGGCCGCGCGCCGAGGTCAGGCCCCAGGGGCGGGAATTGCGGAAGATGGAGGTCTGCTGTTGCTGCCGAACCTAAATGGCCAACGCTGCTGTTCTTTAAGCGGGCACTCGGGAGACATTCAGCGCTTTGGCAGTACTAGCTGCTATGCTACAGTATTTCCCAGCATACATGCAGCGGGCATCAGTGATTTTCAACATACGCAGCGTAATCAAACGTTAGCAGCTTCTGGGGTGCAAGGTGCCTCACACAGCATTACAAATGACATGCAAAGACCGCAGAGAAAGGACGAAATCTGAAAAGCAGCTTTCACAAAGTCATCGAAACCATACTCCTCTGGCCTTAGGTGTTCAAGCTCAGTTGTACTTCCAAATGAAAAGGCAGTACTTTCAGGGCATTTGCCCTGAACTTAGAAAAACGCACAGACTGAAGTTTGCAAAGCTCTGGCGCACAGAGAAAGCGTTACGCAACGGCAGTCCCTAATTTCGCAGGGGGAGGCGCTCCCCCCATACAGGGGTCAGTGCCTGTCCGACAGTCAACGATCGCCTGATGCTGCAGCGGCAGCAGCTTCCTCCATCTGCTCCGCGCAGTTCTTCCAGACGCACAAATCCAGAAAACTTGTCCCAGGACCACAGGACTGGGATCCCAGGGTGGAAAGTTCAGGAATGCAAAAGATAGGGACGTAAGAGCTGGAGCAGTAGGGGGTCGTGATGAGAGGATTAGGGAGGCGGTGGGGCAGCCTTTCCCTAGGCAAGTGTAGGGGCTAGCACAGACTAGCACTGAGCCACTGCTGCTAGGATCCAAACAGGTCTACAGAGTTCTGTACAGAGCCCTCATCCACTGAAATTGAATTTGAGAGCTTTTACAGAACCTGATAAAAATTGAAGTTGGTGAGTGAGCAGTAAAGGTAGTCTGAAAAATAAGAATTGCGTTTGAAAAGGTATTTCAAAATAACATTTAATAGTATTAGAATTGCATTCAAATATAGTATCAAATACACTTAACCATTACTTAATGCTCTATTTCAAATTCTGCTGTTCTTTGGCAGTTACCTTGGTTGCACCTACTATTTTTTTCCTTCAGGAAAATGAAATCCTTTTGAATATTTAAATACATCTCCCTCTGTGTGTCATGCATTGCGGCTGTGCTATCTCAAAGCTGAAGTATCCAAGAGAGAAAGCTAAGCTTGGTTATTCTGAAAACAAGCAAAGAACTACACAGCAAAGCAAAAGCATTTTCTCTCCTGTTCTTGATACTGAGTTCTAGGCAAAGGTTTTCAGATTCTGCTTTGACAGTACCAGTGTTAGAGCAGTACAATCCTCCTTCGTGTGGATTTAACAGCAGTGGCATAAGAAGTAAAATGACTACAGTCAGTCCCATATAGAAAAGGAATAAAGTTACACTGCTAGAGATACTTCTAGGCCTATGTAACTGTGCCCCTCCACCATCCAAGTAGGATTTTTGTTTTAGTTAGAGCCCTTTCCTCCTTATTCACGTGCTATTTATAATGATACAAGATCTGCTTATATACTAAATATTAAAGAACTTTTTCTTCTTAAGAATGAGATTCTGCTGCAGTGAAAGGATTCTGCAAGTCACAAATACCTGAGGCCATTTAAAGCAGCCATCTGAAGAACCACAGAACAAAGGTAAACGTACATATGAAGGCAGAGGTTAGAAGCAAGTGGTATTTTTGTGGAAGGTAAGATCATCTTAGAAGTCAGACAGTTATACAGACCTAAGTCACAGATTCCATTTTTACAGTTCAACACCACAGCTGAGGAGGAAGTGACTGATGTCCGACCCCCCAAACATCTGAAGTACAGGCAGCCAGAACGGGACATTCCCTTTCAAGGGGAAGGATGACAAAACCCTCAATCTAAGTAACTGGTTCACCACCTCCAGTTAGCAAGGAAACTACATGAAGACACGGGTTTATAGCTTATGGGAGAATGTAAAACAAATGGTTTGATGGCAAAAAGTTGTCTTAGATTTTAATAGCCCATTTAACAGCATCACATCAGCATTTTAAGGGAAATACCCAAGTACGGAATGCAACCACCAGAAAGCTGAAAGTAAAACTACCAAATCATCCTGAGTATTAGCAATATTCTCTCTTAAAATTATTGAAGATATGTAAGTAATGAACACAAACATTTTTTAAATATTCTGCTTCAATTTTCAAATAATGAAAAGTAATCCTTTTAAATGGGTAACTTTTCATTTGTGCTCATTCCAATAGCATTAGAGATCATTAAAAAATTATATTGATACAAATAATTCACATTCTTAGTGACTACACAATATTACACTTCACTCTATCACTTAACTGTAAAAATGCAAAGAAGCTATTTAAGTTTAGCATAAGCCTATTATAGTATTATCTTCATAGACCATTACAGTATTATCATAGTAAAGCGTGTTGTTCAGTGTTTCATTATTTTAGTTTATAATCCAAAGATGAAATCTTCATATATCTGTAGGTAAAAAGCACTGCAGAGTAGCCTTCCATGTTTGTTGTGTGAGTTTTGAAAAAGTAAATCGCTGACCTCACAACCTGGTGACATTAAACCACACGTTTTGTATGTCCTTTTTTAATTAGCAAAAACAAGAGTGATGAATTCCAGTACCCAGCACGTTTACCTCAGTTGTGATGTTCCAAATAACTCAAGTAGCATGTACCAGTCTACAGGTATATCTTACAAAACCAATTTCTCTGGAGGCAAAGGTGTTCAAAAAAAAAAGAGCAGACAAAGCTTTCCACCATGAAAAATATGATAAACTTCCCCTCCCAGACAAATGAGCATTGCAAAATCAGTCAGATAATCTACTAAGTATGAAAATTCAATGGAGTCCATCTCCTCATTTAAGAAAACTAAGCCTTTTGTTGTATGTGTTGCTACAATGGTGCTTATCTGCTGGCCGTCAGAAGTGTCCTTCAGACATGCAGCTGCACTGTTTTGTGGTAGAACTAATCCCTGTCTCCCACGTCCTGGGCGGTGGTAGCAGTGCAGTTCCAAAATAAGCTGCACCTTGAACATTACTGTAGTCATGGCACTGTGATGATCCCCCTACCTCTTTTAACACCTAGGAACAGCCAAATACATTCTTTTGTATATAAAGTGTTCTTTAAAAAAAAAGAATCTTATTTTCATTTTAATTAGGCTGTTGGTATACAGCAATTTATATTTTTACAGAATTATCTTCATTTAGTTGCATTTCAGAAGCTGCAAAGTGACCTTAGTCACTGAAAGAACAAAATTTTTTAATTTAAAAAACTGAATTAGAAAATTTTTAGTCAATTAACTAAAATAAAAACCCCTCAAGTAATGTAAATTACAAAATGTTACTGCATAGATTTGTCTTTTATGCATGTTTGTCTTTTATTTAGGAATCACTAATCCTGGAGAATGCTATTATAGTACAGAGTTGAAATTACAAACATGGTAAGTCTGCAATTATTTGCACAATGCTAAGACTTATAAAATACATCTGTTCGAAATTTAAATGATTTGTTTAGAAGTTTTCAGACAAGTTAAAGGAGAAGTAGAAGTGGGCTTTAACCTCAGGAAATGGCTTATCTGCAAACTGATTGTACACTGACATGCAATATTAGCTTTTTCTTAAATTTACTTTCAGAACACAGTCCCAAAGGCAGCTTAAAATACTTACTTGAGAAATTACTGGATAAATGGTACAGTTGCTACTTTCACCAAGTCAAAAATATTCTTCCTTTATTTACAAAATCTCTTTAATCCTTCACATTGAAAACAAATAAAAGAATACAGTTACTATGATAAATTACCACTAAACTGTACTTTTTTCCCCCCACAGGAACTGAAGAATCCTGCTTTTTAACACCAACTCGGAAGCCTGGATTATTGAAGAGCGCTCCACAACAGGAAGAAAACCCAAAATGTAGTTTCAAAACTTGTGAAAAAAGAAGAGAAGAATTGCAGTAAAGTTTTCCCTTTTTTCACTATTTATTCACCACGAGCCAAGTGTCCCATGTGTGGCTTAACTTTCCATATTTTCAAGGAAGTCACATTCAACACTCTCTTCAAGCTGTTGCAAGATCTTTATGCCATTACTGCCAATGTAGTCCATAGAGAGAGATGTAGAAGCATGTGAAGTCTGGGACTCGCTCCCATTTGTTGTAAATGCACAACACAGAGTCTTGAAGAAGGGCATAAGCTGCGTGATGCTAGATACAGAGCGGAAGTTCAAAAGAGGAAATTTGTGCTTCTTGGAAAGTCCCTCAGTGTTGTTTGTTTCCTGTAAGCAAACAAACCGAGATTTACCAAAGGTTTTGCATTAAGACACAATGTTGTTAGGGCTTGTCTGAACCCTGTACTATACACTTTTTTCATACTAAGAGATCCACAGCCTACAACTGTATCACAATATAAATTGTATAGATGGTATACCGAGTTATGTCTATATTTAGATTCGAGGTTCCATTAAACAGCCGTCTCACAAGTTCAGAAGACTGCAAATTTGGACTAGCCTTCAGAATCAGGTATCAAACAACAACAGAATACAGAGATATCTCTGAGAAATACTAATGCCCCTATTTTCTTTCCTGGAAGAATTAATATTAAACCTTAACGGTAATTGAAAATGCTGTTATGGTAAACTTTCTTGACAAAGTACAGCATGCTCTTTTTTATAAATACCGGTCTTGTCTGAGACAAATTGTCTTCACTGGGTGGTTGTGGGCAGATTTAAGGGAACAACCAGAAAACTGTTTATCATTCCCTCACACTCAACAGCAATCTGACCTCTTCAGGATATACATGTGAAAGCAGGCAGATCATTTTTAAAAGCCTCATGAATTTTATTAGAATATCTAAAAACCTCTTGCCTACCTTAAAACCTTGTCACTTGTTTAGAAAAGCAAGTTAATGGATTTAAAAAAAGAAAAAAGAAAAAGATTCAAGTGAAGCATTCTTTCTTTACCCCATATTTCATCTTCAGCAGATCCATGATTCTTACAATGTGTGGTCTGCATTCCTGATGATGTTCTACCAGATGAGAAGTCACCGTAGATGACTCTGTGTCCACCTCTGGGACAAATGCCCATTTGTACCTGAAACAAATGGATTATTTGATAAGATGTCAGGCAGAAAAAAATCCTTATTTGGATCATACATATTTTAGTAGAGCACTGGTTTGTTTGCAGAAAGAGCTGTCATAACTATAATTTTATGCTATTACCAGAGCCAAACTTAATGAACAAGGATGTTACTATCATGTCAGTATTTAAATACAACTGGCCTCAAAAAAATCCCAAGTGTATGCAAAGGGAAAACAAAGAACAGTCTCTGTCTTCCTCTTCTCCCAATTTTTCCAAGTGTTGTGGTTTAACCCCAGTCAGCAACTAAGCACCACGCAGCCGCTCACTCACCCCCCCACCCTCCCCTGCAGTGGGATGGGGAAGAAAATCGAGAAAAGAAGTAAAACTTGTGGGTTGAGATAAGAACGGTTTAATAGAATAGAAAAGAAACTAATAATGATAACATTAATAAAATGACAATAGTAATAATAAAAGGATTAGAATATACAAGTGATGCACAACGCAATTGCTCACCACCTGCTGATCGATGCCCAGTTAGTCCCCAAGCGGTGATCCCCCTGCTCCCCCTCCCCCCAGTTTATATACTGGGCATAACATCACATGGTATGGAATACCCTGTTGGCCACTTTGGGTCAGCTGCCCTGGCTGTGTCCCCTCCCAACTTCTTGTACCCCGCCAGCCTTCTCGCTGGCTGGGCATCAGAAGCTGAAAAATCCTTGACTTTAGACTAAACATTACTTAGCAACAACTAAAAACATCTGTGTTATCAACATTCTTCTCATACCTAACTCAAAAACATAGCACTGTACCAGCTACTAGGAAGACAACTAATTCTATCCCAGCTGAAACCAGGCCACGAAGTTAGAGAACCTCCTAACGAGGATGGTGAAATCCTCCTATACTGACAAGTCCAAATTGTTTTCCCAAATACCCCAAATTACATTTGTCTGAATATCAACATCTGCACTTGTAAAAAGAACTGATGGCAAAATTAAGTCTAGAATAAAATAGATCTGGAATTACTTTAAAGAATAAGAATGGTAACAACCTGGAGAACGGGTAAGTAATTAGAGGACTTACATCTGAAACAACTGCATCCTGTCTGGTGGAAATGAAAGTGCTGTGTCCAAAAACTTACAAGCTGATAAGTACAAGGACAGTTCATTCTGTTGTATGTCAGATCCACTGCCATCACCTGAGACTTTCTGTTTGCTTATTTTGCTGTTGCTCCTGTGTTAGTTACAATTAAGAAATGTACCATTAAACCATAAATCCACTAAATGTTTTTCATTCGGCAAAAGAGAAATGTACACATTTACCCAAATGACCACTTGCACCTGTGTACAATAAAAACTATTTTTATTCTCTGTGACCACTGTGATTAATATGAAAGGCTGTTAGAAGAAAAAGTAATCTAAAATATTTAGAAAAAATGGCAACATGTTAAAATATTCAAATGCTGACTTAGCATCTCTTCTATTTTTGTATGCAACTAATAAGTGGTACTTATGTTTTTTGAACATACCACTATTTTAGCTGCTGAAAAAAAATCCTGAACTATGATTCATCAGTACCAGACATACACAAGTGCAATGACAAAAAATCCTGTTGTCTCCTCCCTATCCCAGAGAATTAAATAAATAAATAATTCAATATTTGCCAATACAGAACAAGCACAATTGTTACCAGCTTTCACAACTCCTCTATCAGACAAATGGTAATTCTTACTTTGATGGTTCATCTTCCTCAGTTAAATCTTCTTCCAGCTGTAGAAAAGTCTGAATCTTTAAAGAAATAAATTATTTATGGGGATGCTGAAATGTTCATACAACTTAATCATAAAAAGACATGCTTCACATAGTATAAGGAACCACACACTCTTAGGTTACTCTTAGGACTTGCAACAAATTAACAAATCATGCAAGAGATTACATTAGCAACAACAAAATTAATCAAAAAGGTATTTCCTAATGACAGTGTTAATTGTTTTCCCAAATTATCAGACTAATGTAAAACTATGAAAATATTTCCTTTTTCAAACAGGGGGTGTATTTGGGAGGAAGAAGCAGCTGAAATGGGAAATAACACACACTAATCAGTTTCAAATTACTACTTATTACTTACCAATTCAGTTACCATAATTGGCCACAATGAGGTTAGATGCTGAGGAGAAATCCTTAACAAAAGAACTCTGAAGAAGAGAAACATCTGTGCGGCAACTATAGAAGTCTGCCCAACACGGAGGTTCTCAGTCAGTCGTTCTGAAATAAACATTAAAAAAGTAAAAACAAAACAAAACAAAAAAAGAGTAGTATCTTCCTGAACATGTGTTGTTTTGGGAAATAAAAAATGTAGAAGGTGGCAAAACAAAATTTATGCTTTATCATCAGTTTTGGCTTGAGTCCCTTGCACTCTATTAACAAAATTGTGCTTCAGAAAAAGTCTGAAGACATGATGGTTTTATATTGGACAAAACTTTGTCAGAACTGACATTTAAAGAGAACAGCAACAGCCCAAGAGTGGCTGGAAGATTGCCACAAAATAATCATGCTTCCAGTCATATTTCCAGACCAAAGGCTTTGGAACCCAGATTCCTGTCTCCCTCTTAATGAGATTATTAATTTGTTAGAATTCAGAGATTCACAGCATCATAAATTTTGCTAAAAACTTTTAAAACATGGAAGTATGTCTTGGAAAACAGGTGATATTCCTTTCTTACATAATTTATATGTGTTACAGTTGAAAAAAAGAGGCAGGTGAAATTCCAAATCTTACCTTGTATTAAGGGAAGATAGAGATGATACTGATCAATCTCTCCACTGAAGACAGCGAAAGCTTGCCGCTTTAACAACATTGCTTTTTGCTCAAAACTTGGGTACAGTTTTAAGGCGCTGCTCTGCATATCTGTAAGAGACATAAGAAATATCTACCATAGAAAGACTTCTTATGTTTTGGGCTGAAAATAATTCCTACATCCTGAAATCTTTTAAAAAGAAAAACTCTCTTTAAGTCTACTAATTGGAATAATAAATTGGTGTTGATCCAGATCTGCTCACGCTAGCAGGAAAATTATATGAAAGAAGCACTGCAACTCCAATGAGGCAGTCCAGTATTTTAAATCCCTGTCTCTGCCCTTATGTGTATGAATCTTCTCCTCTTTTCAGTCTCCTAAATCCATAGATGAGTGATCTCAGAGCTTTAAGACTTACTGAGAAAAAAAGGAAGTAGGTTTAAAAACATATATTGTTAAAAAAGTGCATTATGAATTAGTCTCACACTGTAACCCTTCAAATATTCTTTTAAAAGATCTGAAAAAGAGACTAAAGCTGCTTTTTCTTTTGAAGCTCCATGCAAATTCAAGAGGTTCTATCCTACCCCTTCCCCCACTTTCGTCTACACTCTTCTCAAGCCTGAAATAGAGGTCAAAGCATGTTGCTCAAAGGTTTGCTGTACTGGTGCACCACATTCCTATAGCTTGATGCCAGTATACAGATACCTGCAAAGTTAGCCAAAGTCTCCTTGCTTTCTGACAGGGAACAGCTGCAAAAGGTCACAATTCAGCAACTTAAAATTATGGTAAAATGTGAATGCAGGAGTCCAACATTATCATTTCTAGAATAAAAATACTTGAGGGGTGTTTTAGACACAACCAAAATACAGAATTAACTTAGCACAGGTTTTAGCTGTGAATAAAGTTAGCAACATACTCAATTATGCAGAGGCATTGTCTGCATCTTATTGATACATTAGTACATTAAAAATGTACCAAATAGCTCAAATGCAAATAGATTTCAAATTCATGTAGAAATAAGTTATCAGTAGCTGATACTTACTCATCAAATCTTTAAACATAGTTTTCTCATGTGTTAGAAGATGGTCAATAATGGATCTCCAACTGAATAAGATATAGAAGGAATTAGATAACCAGGGAAAGCTTTGGTATGGATTCACCTCAGAAAAGATTCTGGTCAAACATTTCATACAAGGAAACAGTTTCCAAATGGTATTCAACATGCAGACTCTTTTCTGGTTTAACACATACTGCATTCTAGGTCCTCCAGCTCTACTGTATGCAGTTCCCACTAAGGGGAGTATCAGCATGAAACAAGTTTATTCTTCTGCAGTATAATGAAAACTTCAGTGCTTATAATGCATTTAGAATTAGTTGTTGAGACCCATTTTTAACATTATTACATTCTGTAACAAAGTACTAAACAGAATTTTCTTTCCAATATTAGCCATTCTCCTTTAAAGCCTTTCTTTGCAAATTCAGAATAGAATCTTGGAGTGCTACAATCTCATGTCTTACTGAGTGCATGAAGTGTCCATCTGGAAAAAAGCTGGATCCATAAACAACTCGACAACTTCTTTCTTCCAGGCTCGCTTTGTATAGGCGTATCCACTCAATGAGCTGAGCAACTGAGCACCAGCACGAAAACTAGGAATGTTGTAGGCACTGGGGGAAGAGAACAATAATGATAAACATATATATTTTTTAAAGTTCGGTTTATATAACCGGAAAATAAACTCTGGAGCTTCTAACCAAATTCCCTCAGTAATAGACTATGTCTACACTAGCTCATAACGTAGATCAGCAGGAGATCAGTAGATCAAAACAGTTTATGCAGAAGCTCCTCACATTTCCAGTGTACCTGGTTCAGGGAGATATTTTCAGATTAGATGTATCACAGCACAGCACTGCCTGTCTCCACCACAGATGTGGTTCAAAACTTCTCCAAAACAATATTTGTTTGAATCCTTGTCAGCAGGCCCCTTTAGAAGGTACCACACTAGACTTCATCTGTCACCCAGATAACACGCATCAGTTCTTATGTCATCACCTGTATAAAAATATCACACATAAGCCCTTTTCTCCTTGTGCTGCCCTGTGCACCATCCCAATGGTGCACCATGGACACCATGCTCTGCAAGGCACAGCAGGGAAGGAGCATGGGGCTCAAGTCAAAACTGGTAGGAACAAGGTGAAGGGACCCTGCATGAACTGATGCTTGTCTTCTGGCACCTCAGTTTCACTGAAGACACAGATGCCAAACAACATCCTGCTACAAATCCTTGCTACGGTAACTGCTTTGCCCATGGCTGAACAAGGTTTTCAGGTTGGTGAGGTGGTGCTCAAACTGGCAGGAATGTGAGAAGGGATGGTGTCAAGGTCCTCTGTTGTGAGGTGGCACCATACCTTCACTGAAGTCTTCAGCAGCCCCTGTATTTTCAAGGGGGAGGCTACTGCATTTTTGTGGAGCCCTGCAACCAAACTGCTGCCAAGCTGGGGAGGACAGAGGCATGAAGACAGTCTTGGAGGTTATAGTCCAACTGCTGAGCAGCACATATGAGTAACATGAAAATCATCCAGCACATCTGTGGGCCTGATGGGGGCTCCACATTTTAACCAGTGACCATCTCGCTATGGTTATGGCTAAACAGGTCACAAGGACTGCTGGCCTTGCCAGGCTGACACTGGAGAACCATCAAGAGACATCTGTAGGCATCTCAGCAACTTCATCAGGATTACGATGCTCATGTCTTTTGAACCATCAGTCTCAGATCAAAGGGGATGGTAGTATCTTCCTTGCAAGAAAATAAAAAGCTGGCTGACTCCTGGCATTCAGATCTTCATTTGCATTGCAGAAGTCGTCATTTATCCTCTGCACCAGTTCACAAGGACATCCTGACAGCAGTGGTGTCCATGCCAATTTTAACTATGCTGTTTCCATGCATGGGGCAGAGATGGGATGAGTGTTTGGCTTGCAGCCACTGGCTCACAGCAGGCCCAGCACAGCAGAGTGATGACAGCGTTCCAGAAACAGTTTCAGTGGTGGCTGTATGCTAACATACACAGAAAGGGGAGCTTTAAGTAAAGGCCAAAAACCCAGATGGGAGGAACACTACAGCTAAACAAACAGCTGTCACAAAGCTCAAACAAGAAAAGGTTTCAGTTCCTGGGGGAAATACAGCTCATACCTTAGAATGGAAATGGAGGAGAGGACAAACAAAACCATGTACGTTGCCCTGTGGGCCAACAGGGCCTATACAGAGACAAAATTAACAGAATTTGGCCAACAAGGCCTAACTAGCACAATGCTGGTGGGAATGGAGAGGGCAGGATAGGGCCTTATAGTTCCCGTGCCTTTTACCACACCTCACCCTTCTAACCTGACTTGCACATGGATGGGGGCTCTGCTGTCCCCCCAGGCATCAGCCATGAGAAGGTCGGCAGCAGGCAGAGCTGCTTCTTCCAGCAAGTGCCCGGCAACCACCACCACCAGGGAAGATAGTTCACTGGTCCTCCTGCTGGGGCTGTCCTTCTCCCACCTCTTCAGAGCCTCCCGCTCCCAAGCTTTTGCCAGGCTGGTACCACATGAGTTGTGTCAGTCATGCTCAGCATCCTGCAAATGCCTTTCCACTACAGCCTCTGTCATCCTCCTCCTCTGCAGTGCTGTCTTGGCCTCTGGGTGCTCAAAGATGGCCCTATGGGGCGCATACTGCCTCCTGCCCACAGCGGCATGGGAACAAGGTGGAGGGACATGCGCTGCAACTCCCTCTTCAGAGGACTCTGTGGAGGAGAGAAGAGCAAACCCATCAGTCCCCGAGTGCCTGTGAAGATACGTGACAGTTTCTTGCCTGTGGCCTTCCTCCTCCTAGCCTCCAGTTTTCTTCAGGGAGTCAAGGTTAAGGCTTTTGAGCACAGAGAGGGCCTCCTTTCAGTGTGCACTCTCAGTGTGCTCCACGCCACACTCCTGCCTGCCCAGACCGAGGAATGACCTAGGCCTGTGTGCTTGAGGGGACACACACAACAGTATGGGCTGTCCCTCCAACTGCAATCAATACTCAGAATGCCCCAACACAGAATTTTGCTGGATAAGGTTAGGACATGCCATGGGTTCAGAGCTCTGCGAGCAGCAACGACATGTCAGCAGACATTTTACCCCTACAGACATGGGAGATGCATGGCCCCAGCTGAGTGCCTGCAGCAGGCTGTCTGCCATAACCAGGGACAAAGGCAGTAGTTCACCTTGCACCCTGTGGAATCAAAGCCTCGCAGGTGAGACTGCACTACCGCTGCCCACTGCCAGTGCCTGGGTAAGCATGGGACAGCCAGTGATATTTTTGGCTTATTCACATGCAAAAAAAATTGAGCATCACCACAAAGCTCCACAGCTCCTCAGTTAGAAACTGCTTTGTGTTCTGAATGAACTCTGCTGGCACCAGACCATCAGCCTGCAGCTGCCTGGTGAGGGAAGGAAAGGCACTGGCAGCACGTTCTTATTGCAGAAGCCCAGAGGGGGCTGCGTTATTCCCAGGTGCTGTGCTCACAGCTGACCCCCTGCCCAGCCCAAGGGCAGATCCCACAGTTCCTGACAGAGGCGACTGATATGTGGAAAATTTACCTCACATCTCATGGTCCCAGGGCAACTCCTTCTAAAGACAAAGCAACCCTTGCAGTCAGAGCAATGACTTACACAGCTATGCTACTGCTCTGAACAAAATACCTTAATTTCCACCAAAAATGAAGGCATTAATTAATTCACTCACAAAGTCACCATTAAAATGAGCATGGAAAATCTGTACACGTACCTGGGTTTTAACCAACAGCTCTCCTGAAGTCAGCTGTGGTGTGGAAAGGAGTCCGTGGATGTAAATGGTCCATGGATGTGCTCCTGCCCAGACCATCCTGTAGGGTTCAGGGACAGCATGCACCGCTCTAGATACTACTGCATGGTGACCCTCAGAATTGAGCTGAAATGGGCTGCAGGCTTGGCGGTGAGTGGGTACTTGAAGATTTCTTCTAGCTTTCTGCAGTGGGCACATCTGCTGTGCTGTTCCTTATCTCCGATTGCTGTCCTGGTCTTCATACAGACTACCAACAAACTTTTGACCGCTTCACAGGAAAGACTCAGCAGTGGCATTGTTTCCTTGTTGCCCTTCTTCCCCAGCAGGCAGAAGAGGTAGGTGTCAGACTGGCAGAAATTGAAAAGCAATGATAGCAAAGGACAATAAAAGCAATAGTGTTCAGCAATGGAGAAAAGCAACAGGGCATATAAAGTAGGAAGGGATGACATGTCAGAAGAAACACAGAAGGATAAGGAAGAAGCAGCAGAAAGACAGGTATCAGTGTCAGTGAAGAGCTGAGGGCCCACAGTAGACAGCAAGTAGTAGGGCAGGATGACTTGGCTCACAAGCACAGCTTCAGGATGTCCCAAGTTTGACAGCCTTCTACTGGCACATCTGGTATGTATGTGCTAGATCTCCTCATGGCAGCGCAGTCAGGAATTAGCAAGCCCTGTTGGGTCACTTTTGTATAGGAGCTTCTATTAGTTTCCTCCAAAAAGGATTTAGTTCATGCACTAAAACTGCTTGGAGTACTGAACCAGCTTTTTATAAATGGAGACAAATCAAGAGATTCAAAACTACACTACTGTTCTAATCAAATTGCTAATGTAAACATAGCCACCAAGTATTATCCTGAATTCTGATCATCCATTACAGGAAAAAGAATGGTCAGGAAAAACACTTTAAAAGCACAAAACCACAATTTAATGCAAAACATGGCAATGTCCCTAATGCTGCAAACACTTGGTATGGCAGGGTTGACAGACTACTCTTAGGTGTCTCTGCTGAGAAGGGATTTAGCATTATTAGCATAAACTTACTGGATATGTAAGATAATCCTCCCCAAAGTGAAATTTTGTATTACCCTACTGTTGAGGACAGCTTATCATTCAAACTATAAGATCACCAGAAAACTAAGGCACAGAGAACTTAGAACAGCTGACAGGCTCAGTGACTCTACAGCTTAGCAACTTTGCAAAATAATTATTACAAAATCTTACCAGCTCAAATACCAATTAGTTATGCTTATTACCTGTGCTGTTCCAGTTGGGGGGCGCGTGTGTGTGAACAGCAGGAAGAGGGTGGTGAAAAGTATTCCCAGAGGCTTATTTTAACTAACTGTGCCTCACTCCCTAGGTCTTCCACAGTGAGTGGAGAGAAAAGCTCTCTGGGGTGTGATTCAGGATAGCAGTGTCTGAGCACAGAAGCTTTATAGGGCTAAGGCTTGTAAAGGAAGTTGCCCTTCCTTAGGGAAAATTTCACTTGTTAATGAGAATAATGAGACTTTTTTCCTAGAGCAAAAGTTCAGCTCTATGGTGCGTGAAGGGGAGAACATAATTCTCTGTCCTATACAGTTGGCGACTAAATTAGAGGATTATTTATATGAGATTTTGTATCTCAGGTCTCCAACTCTTACAATTCCCCTTGACTGTTAAGCACTCCTGAGAAGACAAAAAAGCAAAAGTCTTACACTGTGGTCAAAAAAATCAGACATAAGAAAAATCACATGTGCAGAGAGAGAAGTCACCTGTGGTTGCGTAGATAAGGAAAGACATAATAAAGCAAACGTGATATCAATGGCACAGCTTTCTCCTTCTCGTCGCTCCGGTAAACCATGTCCAAAAGAGAAGCAAGAACCTTAAAAATGAAAAGAATGTCTCTTTAAACCTTTACTTGGTATTTCTGACAAAAGGGGAAAGCATGCCATATTTCAGGCTAGAATGCGTGTGCACATGGGATGCCTCAATAAAGATTTAAGCTCCCATTTAATCTACCAGGAAAACCTAATGTATTCCTCTGCTCAATAATATCAATAAACAACCACCCCACAGATGGGAGCAGCAACTACAAAACTGTTCCTACTTACTTCTGCAAGGAGAGAAAGAGCTTGGACACTGTATATCGAAGGAGCAGAGGCAGAAATCATCGAAGATGGTGCCACTGATGTATCTAAAAGAGGCAAAATCATTTAGTTTTCCCTTCAGACAAGACATTTTTAAATTTTGCTGTTTGCTAACTTTCTTCCCGAACAGCACTGTTATTTGCATATTTGTATTACAGTGAAATGCTTCTGGGCATGTTGCCACAATGACATACCTCATGCCCTATGCTGTTCTGTTGCATGTACTGCATGTACCTGCAATAAGTTTTCCTCTGTTTTATACACAATCTGCAGATACGTACTAAACCCGCTTAGGTTGGCATTGTTATTGGAGGATAATGCATATTTTGGTTTTACTTTTTGTCTGTATTATTGCCTTCTCATGCGAACTACATACTATCAAACACCTTGTACTCTTCATTGACTTAAGTAGAACAGAAAAAAGCAACAGAAAGTCAGACAAAACCACATTACCATTCACATCTTCAATGTTGAAGTCATCTGGTAAAATCTGAGGCTGAGCTTTCACTTCTAAGTTCCGGCTCAGCCAGCTAGTCTGTTCCAGAGAAGAACCAGCAACCGTCCCTACAGCCTCCAAGATTTTTTGGGTCACCTCCTATAACATAACCAGACAATGTTGCATCAGATGAAAGCTATCATCACTTGGCCAATCCAGCGAAGTCCTCTTTATATGGAACATGTCAGGAGGATCAGAAGTAGGCACTTTTATCTCTTAGAAACATATATACTTCTCTGATTTAACTACATGCTCTCAAGATAACTAACGACTGCTCACTTCAGATAAGAACAGGCAAGAAAATGAGAAGCAGGAAAAGCTTTATGTTAGCTTATCATGAAGGTTTTAGTCATGATTTTCCATGCAAGCCATTGCCATTAACATAGCATCAGTTTGGCATCAGTCCTGACACAATTTACACATTAGTTGTCAACTGTCAAAGATGTGGTCTGAACTGTTCAGCACCCCAGAAATAGCATATCAATGCCTTTATTGTTTTGAACACTGTTCCTTTTTATTCCTTTTATATTTGGAGAACATTAAGTGAGGCAGAGCATTAAGTGAGGCAGGGTTTCATTTTATGGCAATCCATTTGTTCATATTTCAGTCTTTCTGTTAGGGGTCAGCAAGACACAGAATCAAACTATGTGCATAGTCACACTTCACCATGTTTAATTCCCAGTGAAATGAAAAGCTGGTCACTCTAAGGAAACCAAATCCCAAGTATCCGAAGCAAAGCAAAGGTCACTTGTGAAGAGGCTATAAGATGTTAAGATGGCAAAACTGTCTTTTTATCATCATTGTAATTTTGCTGGCCAGTCTCTAAAGCAGAAGTGGAGACTTAAATTTCTCTGTTGGCACACTAAAGTAACCATAACACTGTCTCACCTCATAGGTAGCATTACGTTGGCTCAGAGCCAAAACCACCCACATGGGTAGTGCTTAAACTGTGCTGGTGAAATCACAATCAGTATGGGAAGAGAATCCTGCTCTATTCCACCCCTTCTTTACACAAAAGGTGAGCTGACAGTCATTTATATTGCCAAACACAGCTATGAGCTTCAAGGATAATTATGCTACTAGCTTTCCTAGATACTTTTGAGATTTCAATACTTACACATATGATATGAACTCATGACATCACACTTATGTTATGATTTAAATGCTGAGAAAAATCATAAAGTTACCCAAGGTAAACAGCTTTGAAAAGTCCATAGTTACCACTGCAATTTCATGCATTTTTGACAAAACTTTGTTAGAGACATTCTGTGCATCATGTCTCTTATGTTTGAGTCTCCATATTTACCAGGCCTAAGCCACAAGGTGTGGATGCACATTCACACATTCTAAAAGCACAGGTGAGTTCAGATACAAAGTACAGATCAGGCCATCTCCACTTTTACTTAGATGTACAGTGCCAGATTTATGAACTAAAAGGTATACATGTATACACTGTACCTGCAAGTCTTTTTGGTCTTTTTTGTTTTCTAGAGTAGGTGTCCTAGTCACAAAGTCATTCAGAGTACTGTGGGAAGATCAATTTACTCTGAGTTAGTAATTGGACAGGTCTACTCAATGCATCTATAAACCTTCCTCTCTCTTACATAGTACCTGAGAAGAAGAAAGTGTCCAGGAGGAGCCAAGTTCAACTGCACAGACTCTTTGAGAAGTCCTAATAAGGACTGGAAGTTCTCCTGCAAGGCTGAGACAGGCAGTCTGCCAAAAAACCAATATCAAAACACAACCACGTCTGAAGTTAGAGTTAAGGACAAACCATAAAACAACATTGGGTAACTTGGTGGCCTAAAAGCTTCCATCAAGATCAGTCTTTTAGATCCTGCTCCTTCCTAACTGATCCAACAACATGGTATAAATATCCGGCAGCACAGGCAAAATGCATACAGCAGTAAATGCCAGCAGCACATGCAGTATGCCAGCCAGCACTGTAAGAGCGCTGGGTCTTCAGGGGGAAGAAAAGGAATAAAGTTTAGCTAACCACTCCACTGCATGCCAGCTTACTTTATCTCCATAGCTTATTGCATACAGTATATTGTACAGTCTGATATATCCCAAGGCTTCCATATCAGAAAAGCCAAGTATGTGAAGAACAGTTTTGATCAAAGGAATATTTCCATTCAACTGCCTGACCCATTACATGTCCAGCACAGACTGCAGCCATAGCAGTTTTATTGAATTTAGAAGTTCTCTATTCATTCATCTGGCAACACAGAACAGATAAGGAGAAAAACCATAAGAAATTATACAAGCATCTTGCTAATGAGATGCCTGAAGTATGTTGCTCTATTAGTATGAAATAAAGCTTTCAGACTGGTATTATCAACAGATCAATGGAACATAATGTCATAGCCCAGTTATTTTGTGTCTATCTGTTACTAACAATGAAGTGGCAATAACCATTTCCTACATAAAGGTGTTCTGTGACATTGTGACACGAAGATCAAAGTAAAGCAAAAATAGTGATGCTGGCTGTTATCCTAACTAGAGTCAAACAGAAAATTCTCTTTTATAATGACTGAATTACCTTTGAATGAAAGCATAACTGAACTGCAGCACTGGAATATCTACAAGAGAAGATTTCTGAAAAATAAAAGCAAACCCGCAATTATTTGCCATCAGAAAAAAAAAAAAAAAGGTCCAAGCTGTTCAACACTTGTGTTCAATGGTTAACACACCCCTCTTACAAGCCACTTGCACTCCAACAGTGACTGACCAACTATGATAAAAACTACCAATACAGCAGTACGAGGGAATTCAGGGCTTTAATGGAGGACCCTAGTTCAGAAGCAGTCACATTACTTCGGAATATCTGCTACAGTTTATTCAGAGCTGTAGGAGCTCCTACAATGGTGTGCATGGTAGTAAAACTGGTTTCCTTGAAAACAAATTGGAAGATAGCAGACTCAATGTGAAGTATTTCTAACCGTTCAGGTAAGAGTAGAGGGATAGAAATGCATCACTGAGTTGTATAACTGCAGCAGCTTTATGAAAATTGTCATCATCTTTGGCCTTGGAAGACCCCGCACCTTTTCATTACCAGCAACTTCTCTAGCAAAATATTCCGAAGAACCTACTCACATTGATCGATCAAAACACAGAAACCCACATTCTAAAGACATAACTTATTCAGGAGCAAAAGAGAATCACACATTGTAAAAAAAAAAAAACCCAAACTTTCCTTCTAACAAAATTTAGAAGACACATTGGAACAGATCCAGAATAGAATATATTAAGAAAATGGAATTGACTTCATGGTTACCTCTTCACCCTTGATTTGTGATGGTTTCTTGACTACCTCTTTGACTAGATGTAATATAGTGTCAATTTTCAATGTGTTAAGTGCACATATTAAGTCCACAAGAATAAGCTGAGATGCACTAGCCACTGGAAGAATCTGAAAAAACAAAACAAAACAAAAGACACACCCCTCAGATCACTGTACCAGGCAAAACACGAAGTTGAAAAAACAGCTTTTTGTGTGATTATTCAAATATCAATACTTATACAAAACATAAATTAGGCAAGTTAAATCAAGCATGCAACAATTTGTCACATACAGATCTTCTCCCAACACCTTCATGAAAACAGTTTCATTATGCTCAAACGAAAGCATAAAAGAGGTGTTCTACTCAGAATAAATGCTTAGTTCCAGAGAATACTACAACTCTAACCTTTCTCTGGAAATGGAGCTGATCCAAGGTCTTTAAAATATAACTGGCAAGTTGCAATCCTAAGATTACAATCCAGTATTGAATAAAAAATGGCTATTACTATCAGACTTAAACTGCCACACTGTCTTTTTTATTTCATTACTTATTTAGGTTTAATTGTATTACTGATGCTTTGTGGAATTATGCATACATAAGAGTATTTGAGATTTTTCAGTGGCTTGACATCGTCACATGTAAAAAAACCCCAAAGAATCCATAAACAAGCCCAGAGTTTAGAACTGATCATGTAAATGTAACATTTGCCTTTACACTGGAAAACTAAGGGTGCCTTTCTTTAGTTTCACCTTGATTTTACTTTGATTCCTATAAGGTTTCTTGCTATTCCATACTGCTGCAATTGCTGCCATCAACTGGATTCCAAGTTGTGCTGTCAATGGATTCATGAAGTCCAGTATTTTAGTTCTTAATGTCTATAGAGGGGAAAAAAAACCCTGTCAATGCTAAGCTTTCAAGGCAAAGGCTACCTCATAGTCTGTAAAACATTCTTCTTTTTCCCAAGATGTTCAGAAAATACACAACAAAAGAATTTCTTTATATACTTGACAGTCAGACTAGTTTTGATAATTTATTTACGAGTTAGTGTATCCTTCTTACAGATGGAAGGCACATTTGTTGGAAAACAGATTGCAAAACAGAAAAAATAACTTCTTGTGTTATATTCTCTCTTCTACAGATATTTTTCACTACTATGATTTACCAATATCCACAGAAGAAGGGAAAAGTCTAGTATTTTTATTCCTTCAGGTACATGTTCTACTGCCTGTGGAAGGTGCAGATAATTCAGAGGTGGTTGGCTTTATGGCAGCTATTAACAGAAGCTCACAGAAAAAACAAAACATTAAACAGATCAGGTAAGGGTGCAGATGGGCAAAAAGAACAGGGAAAAATCTACTTTTGTAGGTAGGTACTGTGCAAGTCTGTAGCTCCTAAGAGTTCTTCAAAAAATTTTGTGGCCCAATATCATTCTGGGAATGGCAAAACTATTCCTATGAACTCTATGAAGAATACACTGGTGAGAGAGGGGATGATAAGGATGATAAGATACACAGCAGTTTTAAAAGAACTCCTACTTTGGTTGCTTTAAAGTAGACTGAAGAAGAGCCTTTAGTTGTTCCAAAGAAGTCAGTTGGTCTTTTTTGAGAGTCTTCCCTTTTTATAACGCTCCAAAGAAGGGACATGGTATTAATAATGCGAGGCAATTCTTCCAAAATGGCATTCCTAGCATTTCTCAGGTTTGCAGGTTCAGCTAAACATGGTGACTAGAAAAAACAAAAATATGAATATTAAAATACATTATATTATATTATGCACCACAGAGTGTGTAAAGGGAACTAGGCCTTAAGCCTCATTGTTTCTAAGACTATTCATATTAGACATATAACTAATGATTAGAGATTGCTTTAGATATGATTAATAGAATGCAGGTGCTTATAAAACAATATGCATAAGCTGCTCATTTGTCCCATGTGTAGCCCTTACCACGGCTGGCTTAAAACCCAGTCAAGCTGAATCAACAGAAGAAGGATCATACATCTTAGACCTAAGACATAGGAGTAAGTGATTAACTTTAGAGCAAGATAAATTAATAGAATAGCCTGAGTGATTTTCAGAAATTCAAAGGTGATCTTTGATGTGTTAGAAGAGAAGTGATTGTGGTGACCGGAGACCTTCTGCCTACGACCACTAACTTCAGAAGAACCGGGACACGAGAACTGATGAGATAAGATGATGAATGGTAACAACATGGGAACAGAGATCAAGTGGAAAATTACAAAGACTTTGGACTGGGATAACAGGTGGTAAAAAGGTATATAAGACTGAGAAATTTTTGGAAGGTTGCCATTCACTGCGGTGGTGGCCCAACTCTGAGTTGTTAACAAAGCAAACCTAGAGAAACCCACGTTTGAAAATCCTTTAAGAGTGACTGCTCTTATTTTGTAATTAGGAGAATTATAGTCAGCTTTTGTAATAAAACTTTAAAAATAATTCAATCATTCTATTTCTGAAATATTCTGCTGCTGTTAGAGTCTACTGAATTTGCTGTTCACTATTTTGGCACGGAGATAATTGATTTGTCTAGGAAATTGTTAGGATAATATCCTCATCTGACAAATGTTATAGGAATAAAAATTGTAGAAAACACATCAGCATGTTATCAACTCAAAAGAAAATAGAAGACTTTGTTAATGACAGAGCAACTGTAGACAAGCTCCACAGGACTAATATTTGCATGACCAAGATCATCATGAACATCTTCTGCTTAAAATTAGCTTTCCTGTCTTCAAATAAAAAAATTAAGTTCAGTCTCTCTCCCTTACACTTTCTCTTAGTTCACTTCTTTTGGTGTGCTATGAGGCTTCTCTAAGGTTATCTTCTCATACAAGTGCCACTTTACTACTTATATTCACCTCTGAAAGAAAAAAGGATTCATACTTTGACGAACTGGTGCTGAGGCATCAAGTGAGTGGTAGGCATTAAGCACTTACCTTTTTAGTTTGGTTAGGGTGATCCAGAAGGCAGAAGTGACCGATGGTTGTCAGACCTTCCAAAAGGGTTAGTGGGTAATCAGGTGTAACATTTTCTCTTTTAGAAGTTATGCTTTGGAGGGGAAAAAAAAAGGAGAGAAAAAAAAAAAGAAAAAAGGTTAACAGGCCAAGTGGTATTTCCTTGATTAAAAATGCTAGTAGAAATCTGTTTCTGTTCAATGGTTAAAAGAATACTGGAACGACCAGACAGGAATATCAAATCAAAGGATTCACAAACTATGCTTGGACAACCCTGTTTCCTTGTCTAGATCTTTTAGAATATTATTCCCCACCTGACCATAAATCTTTCATGTCTAATTATTTTTCCCTAGTCCTTTCACTTACTGCCTATTCTGAACAGTATCACTGTATTTTTCTTCTCCAGGGTGTCTCTCCCCAATTAGTCCTCCAAAATCCTCATTTTTTTCAAAACTTGGAACGTCTTTTTACTTGGATGGCAGGCAGAGGGGGACAGGAAGTATCACAGCTGCTGGTCATTCTTGCAACCACAGTGAGCTCTGCTGGGACAATACAGCCTCCACCACACCTGGGCTCAAGGGACAGATGCCTGCATGTGCAGCAGGGTTTGAGGATCAAACTCTGGGAGCCACAATGCTAAAACAGTAAATTACTATGCACTACACTCTCTTAAGAGAAGCTTTAAAAAGTTTCAGCATAACAAATCCCACACTACAGACTCTTCTTACCTTGCAGATGTTTTTGCAGATGTCTTCACAGCTTCATTTTCATACTGTTTAACAAGCTCATCCAGGTTTTTACATATCTGTACAACAAATGGTGCCACAGTCCAGCCCAAAGACTTCCCAAAATAGGGCAGGGAACATGTGACTAAGCCTACCCAAGTGGGATGCATCCCATAGCCATACTCTGGTTGCAAACCTCTAACCACAGCAGAGACGAATAATCCCTGTGAAGTTATTGGGTGCGGATAGACGTATTGCATTGCACCAATTGCCTGCTGGAAGTTAAGAGCCTGCTGCCATTCCTTAGAGAGGTCTGGCTGATTCTCCTGCTCCTCATGAGTCTGTCCAAGATGGTGCTCCAAGACAATCAATACCTGCAAGAGCTTCAGCAACTCAATCTGGAGTGGGTGTTCGCTCCATATTTGATCATGCCCAAAATTGATTACGCTCTCTTCAAAGAGTTCTTCTTCAGGAACATTATTAACTCCATCTGCCATAAGCAGTTCATACCGTTTCTGACTTGTATACATAGATGCAGACAAAGAAAGAAGAACAAACTCCTGAATTTTGCATCTTCCTAGCAAATTGCGTATGAACTCCACGTTCTTATTCTCTGCTGCCTTTGCCATAGTAGCTAGCTGGGTCATCATTCTAATCAGGACTTCCACACTTTTTACCTGAACATCTCTGTTGCCAAGCACATCTCTGTGCGTAACCTTCAAGTAGCATGGATAATATGAGCGCAGAAAACTGAGACAGAGGTAAGTGAGCAATTCTATTAGAAGAGAATGGGGACACATGGTTGGGGACTGAGTCTGAAGCTTGCCATAAAAACTCTGTCCTACAAGAGCTTCCTGATGGCGAGCTAAGAGATTGTAAATAAGATTCAAATGTGCTGTGGAGCTGGTATCCATGCTTGTACTAGCTACGGCTTCAATAAATTCTTTAGGGTTTGTTTTAAGCACTGCCTCCAGAACAGAAAAAGCATACAATACCCTCTTAGAATCATAAGGCTGCAAATATAGCAGCATGTGTTTGAACAGTGCCTCAATCATCTCCTGCTTTTCCTTCTGCTGCTTGAGCAACCTAGAATGGGTAATTTCCTGGAGCTCCAAGTCCACCTCTTCATCACTTGACAGAGACTCTGATGCTTGAGTCCTCTCAGAGTCAGCACGCACAAGGTTTAGCGCTACACTGGATTTGGAGCTTTCAGGAAGGAACGCATTGAGAGAACTCACATGGTTTGTGGTCTCTTTGCCATCGGTTGCAGCACTGTCATTGTCCTCATTGCTCACTTCTTGCAGCTCCAGAGAAGGAGAAAAAGAGGATGTATTTTCACTGTCATGGCCTGTGCTGGTGTCTGCTGATTCTGTGTGCTCACTATTATCTTGGTCATCATCTGCTTCATGTGAAGTTACTGGATTACAAGAGCCATCATTTTCAGACTGTTCAATTTTTAACTCCAACTTCTCTGGATCTTTTTCCACTTCTGCCCAAATTGCTTCTCTATCCACAGTAGTAAACTGGCTCAATGGAAGGTTTTCCTCAGAATTGCACTCAGAGATGCCAGACTCTTTCAAAGAGGCCTTTTTCTTGCAAAGCCAATCACGTATATCTTCTGAAAAAAAAATATGGTTTTTTTTTTCCAAAAAGAGCGTATAATCATCTATTTCATACAACATACTTTATATTAAATAAATCATTGTAAGAAAAAAAAGGGTTAAAAAGTTACTCTGCTCTAGTCTACTATTAATTGTAACAAGTAGAGCTAAAAAAAAACTGGGTTAAAGCAAGAATTATCTTTTTTTTAAAGTGGTAGAGCAGTCCTAACCTACTGTAAGCACAAGAGAATAGGATCAAAACATAAAGCACATGCTGTTCCTCTTATGCTATGACTCCTTACATGTGACAATTTTTTTTTTATGCTTCCTGAGCATAAAATGTTTGTTGAGATCAGGAGGGAAATGAGGATAGCAACAGAGGATTTTTTTTTTTTTTGAAAGAGCTAATGTTTTCCTTGATTACATGCTGTGGAACAAGGAAGGAATATATTAGCTCTGTGTTTGTATAGCATCTAATAAACAGGTCCCTTTGGATGCTATAAATGTCTGCCACCTAACTATTTGCCAATCAAGACAGAAAAACAATTATGCAAGCCAACAGCTAGGTTAACAGTAATGAGACAGACAGGTGACACGGAAGTTTTTTTACACAAAACTAACAGACACTTCTCCACTGTCTTCCTGCTCTGCTCCAGGAAATGACCTTGGCTACTTGGGCCAAATGATGCAGTGTGTCTCATATCCATAGCACTCCCAGCAATCCCAAACCTGAACAGACTCACAGGACTCCACACTTGGAGCGAACTCTGGCTCCATACCTGTCTCAGTCTTTCTCAGCTGCTCCCTACAGGTCTCTGTCACATTTGTCTGTTCCACATTTGACACATAGATCATATGTGGTTCACAATGGTTCTCATTAAAGGTCTTAAAATGGACATCTTCCAGATGTCAAATTTAGCCTGTCAAGGTAAAGATGCCTTGCCATATTCCTAAATTTGGGTGGCTGGAGGTCATCTTCAATTCCAAACATCTCCCTTTGCTTTTATATCCTAGCTCTGGGATACCTCAAGACATATGCCACAAGGGCTCAGGTCTCCTCTTGAATCAAGATGAATTTTCTTTGGACAAAGACATTTTAATTTTTAGAAGTTGGCAGAATTAGGGCTTTTTTTTTGTGTGGTGTGCCCTAAACAGCAAGATGTTCCTCACAACCTGTCTGATTATTTTAACATGAGGCTGAGGGAATTACTAACAATAAATATTCTGAATAAAGAAACCTGGTATGAGGGTGCATGGTGTGCTGAGGCAAGACTGAGTGGAGAGAGTGAGATTTGCCTGTCCATCCTGCCTACTTGAACAGTTCCTGGACTGACATAGTCACCAAACTGCTCCTGGATTTCATTTGGTTGCAGACCTAGTTTTGCTCGAGAAGGGATCCTGTGAACAGTGAACACATGCACTGTGGATCATCTGGGATGGCAATGAGAAGTGTGGGACAAGATCCCAGAGCAAAGCAGGGAGCAATCCAAACCAACAGTGTAGGTGCAGCCACCGTAATAGAAATGATCATTAGGCCTTCAACTAGCATGACTTACTCCTGAACTCTGTTTTAGGCATCACTAGAGGTACTTGGATGAGGAGGAATCTGTGGAACTGATACAAGACAACTCAGGGTAATAGGATACCATTGCCCTTCAGAGACTACCTTCGGTAGGTGTTCAGGAGTATGCAATGCTACGTTAGCACTTACAGTTTCAGTCCAAGAACAGTTTTACCTGCTGAATTTTTCTGTTTGATGTAGTGGATGGACGTGCGCTGTGTCTTTGGATGAAGCAGCAGCAGCAGGACTGGTTCAAGAATCCGTGCAACATCATTAAGTGAAAGAGCACGGATCAGCCAGCCCTGTGCTGCAGCACCAATTGCGCCATCTGAACAATTGAGACTGTCCAGTACCACAAACAGAGACCTGAGTGGAGAAATCAGAACGAAGAAGTACAATTGAAATCCCTAAAAAAGTTAATGCGAACAACAAAATAGTGGCAGGGAACAGACATAGTGCATGTTCAAGTAAGCACCAGCCGATGGCTCATGTCTGCTAACAATAGCTTGATCATGCACATTTTCCTGAGTTGAGGTCAAGTACACATGCGTTTGTAGAAGCAAGGCCGTACACATACTCACACTCTAGAAGAGCAGCATATTTTAAAGTTCTTTCACATATTTATTTAGAAAGACTCTTAATGCTTTTGTCTTATTTTATACAAAGGTTATGGTCTCATAAATAGGAACTAAAAGTAAAATAGGATAATTATTTTTTTTTTTGGCACAAGTAGCTGGTTCTATTTTCTTTGGAAAAAAATCTAGCCCACTCCAAGATAAAAAATGTCTGCTATGCAGAAACTTGTCTGCAAGCTACTCTTCATATATGAAGCTCTTTCTATTTTTACGGAAACTTCCTTCACACAAGAAAGTGCACCATGCATGCAGAGTGCTTTGCAAAGGTAATAGTGCAAGAAAGTTGAAGATCTTCCTTTTGCTCATTTTTTGTTCTCTCTACAGAGAACTTTTTCCCACCTCAGAAAAAACAACAGAACAAAGCATGATACAGTTAAATACATAAATGTAAGTCTAAGCCAGTGGAAATGGAAAATACCTATCAAAGGACCGATTGTGAGAAGTCACTCTGCTGCCTTGGATCTCTCTGGTCAGATGCCACATGACAGAGAATCTGAACAGTGCTTCCAGCCTTGTCCCCTTTGCAAGGAAACAGGACAGATACAAATTTTTTGCAGCATTTATCTCCGAGTAAAGTTTTAGTGATTTTTAAACCTCTAGCAGAACAACAGTTATTGAGTAGATGACTGCTAATCCTTCTCGAGTAGTTTGAGAGCACTCTTCTATTTTGCAGTAGACTAAACCAAAATGCCATGTATCCATGAATGCACAACCCAAACTTAACAGCCACAGTGTTTGTAGGAGCAGAAAAACGTGCCAATACACCAAAAATGTATTTCAGGACTCTTGTGTATAAACATTTTAGTCTTGGTTTGATGTTAGGTAGGTTTAAAAATTAGACGACAAATGGGAAGACATTGGTATATTAGGCAGTGCTTATTATTGGTAATTTTGTTTGAAAACTTCTAAAAGATTTCCAAACTTTTAAGTTTCAGAATTGCAAAAGCAAAGATATGAAAACAATACCAAAGACTGAAGATGGCTGTTTTAAGTTTTATTGTGCAAGGCAGTTCCCACAAATATACTGTAAGTTATTAAAGAACTGTTCTGTCATTAAACTAGGCAAGAAAAATAATTAATAACTGGCTCACTTAAAATACAGCTTACTTATTATGAGATCTAAATACTAAGGTGGACACAGGGGCAACATTATGTTGACATACACTTACAAGTTAATAAAGTCTTTTGTTGGAATATGAAGTCTGCAAAATCAATACAAAATTAAATTATTTTAGAGTTATTGGTGGAGCTGGGTCAGTTTGGAAATAATGACAAAACCTACAAGTTTTTAGATACTACATGATTTGGGCTGAAAGTAAAATAGCTCCAGCATTGACTGATAGAGCTTGTATCCAAGGATTAAATTTAGCCATAGTCCCATGATGAATAAATCCCAGGGAATTGTAAAGGTGAGGACAGAGTCTGTTGGACTCTTAGAGGACAGAGGGACCATGGGAGTGAAGTCATTGGGTTGAAGGGAACTGGAGGCAGTCTGGGAAGCACTGGAACAACTCTACAGTGATGAAGGGGCTTCACTGAATACAGGACTTACTTTATCATGATCCAGAAGCGCGTGGCAGATAATGTCTTCGCAGATATTTGCTGATGGTGCCAAGCAGTGCAGCCTGTAGAACAGTTCCACACAGGCAATATGATGCTCCCGTGTCTCTTTGTTCAGTTGATTCCAGAGCACGCAAGCTACTCTCTAGGGAAAAACAACAACAACAACAACAACTAATAATAATAATAATGATAATAATAATGTGCCATTTCTTTCCTGACTTAAAAGCTTTCCATTGCATAAATGCCCTCTATTACCAAAAGGGATTTCCAAATCGTCTTAGTTTAGCAAAGAGCAAGAATTCAGGTCATACACTCAGACCTAAAGGAATGCAACTTTCCTACCCTAGTAGGGCAGGTAATTAAAATGTATGTGCACCAGAAGTTAAGAAAAGCATTTCTCTTTCTATTTTCTGGGTCAAAACTTAACATATTGTGTATGTGTCAGGCACAGCAATTGGAAACACAGTAATTAAGAAAATACCTCATACCAACACTATCAGTAAATGGTCAGGAGAAGGAAAGCATCTTTGAAATATATATACTCAAAACAAGGAGAAGGGAATGTTTTCATAATTATTCACCCACTAACATTTTCTCTTATCTGAAAACTTAGAGTGGTATCAAAGTTCTCTAAAGGGTAGCTTTCAAGCTAACGAAACCTTCAAGTCAGAAATCAACTATACCTACCCACCAAGAATTTGGGCACAAAACGAACTGGCAATTTGAAAATAACCTGCCACTTTTGAACATCCTGTTCGGAAGCACATGAAGAAGTATGCAATTGCTTTCAAATGCTTGTGGAAGCAAAAAATGGCAGTGTGTCATTGTAACACAAACATGCTGCCCCCAAACATCCATGCAAATAACATTTGCTTTCCCACCCCATCCTTAGAGGTTCAGTGTAGATGGGCAGTAAAAAAGAAAAAGAAAATTGACACCTGGTAGAAATCTGTTTTCTCTGAGATGATCTTTAGAACTCCAGGAGCAATGGGAGGAAGGGTGACCATCTGTAGCTTTCCAAAGAAGGGGTTGTGGCCAGACACTTTGTACCGCTTCATTCTGTCTTCTATCACAAGTGCCAGTGACTGGGAATGGTTGATCACCTCCAGGAGTGTGAAGATGGACACGTTCTGAACATAGCAGTCACTCACACAACAGCATATTGTCATTAAGGACTTCAGCCACAGAGGGAAGCTGGCATCACAACCTCCTCAGAAGATAAGTGAGAAAAAAGTTTTTGAATAATCTCAAGGTTATGGTCATGTTTTCAAGAATTCTTCAATCAAGCTCAGAGGACCAAGAGATAAAAATGACCGCCCATATTCAACTGTCATGCTATCATCAAGTCCCTTACTTCAGAAGGGACTTGCTTCAAAGCAAGTTATATTCTTTTCCCTATTTCTCCCAGCAGAAAGCCCTTGCAGGAGCTCAGTAACCCAGTAACTAGTGGATTTCTGCTTTCCAGTTTATGTTTATTCACAACTAGTTTTTACAGCTGCTGTTTTCCAGATGTCACTGTCAAAAACAACAACAGAGGTCTGCTGATCCAAGGATGCTTTCAGGTAGCTTTGAGGCGTATCATTTCAGAAACCATGAAGCACACAAGGAACTGATATGGCTAACAGCACGTCAAGCCATCTTTGCCTCTCTGATTATTTGTGAATAATCAGATACAGCTTTATTAAGGCTTAACTGGAGACAGTCTGAAGTATGAGTTCATACTTCTGGCTTCAAAACCAAATGTTTTAACTGCTTTACTACCACAACAAAATGACCACTCTTCCTTCTCCACATCAGACAATTTCTGTATCACATTCAACCCAGACCTTCATTATCAGAGTTTCTTCCCTTTTGGCTTTAAACCTTGCTGTATTCTCTAGGGTATACAGTTGAAAAGAATTTTGAAAATAAGCTTCTATAATCCTGGGATGATATTCCAAAGAAACACAATTATGAAAGCAAGCCTTCTAAGTTCAGCTACATTGCTGATCACATGGAAGGCACTGCAAACATGCAAAAGTGTTCATGTCAAGCAGACAGCTCACCCATGTAGATGATGGGCATATCATCAATTTGCTAAGGAAGACAGTGGTGAGCTGAGGAAGAGAACCCAATTTTCCAGTTTCCCACCGCTCCACTCATTACAAACCTATCTTGTCAACCAGCCTTCAGGCCAATAACTGCTCCTGCTAAAGCTAATGAACTTGTATTCCCAGAACAAAGAGGCCTTCCAATTATACAAGATTATTCTTATATGTTAGCTTACATCAGACTCCTTTGAATTCTGAGGGTTAGGGAAAGAGCTGTTTGCTTCTGTTACAGTTTTGAGCTCCAGTTTTTCACCTACACCCATCTTCCCCTAACACATCCTTTTTTTTGGGGGGGGGGGGGGGGGGGAGGGGCAGGGATGGACATGGATGGGGGAGGACAGATTTCCTGAAAATCCTGAACCATGCCACAAGGCTCTACAGGCCAGAAAGTCTTTTCATCCCTTCAGCTACAAGTTTTGTAGTGAAAACTTTCAAAAGGATGTGATTTTAAAAAGCTTGGTAAAAATTGTCCCTCAGCTGCAAGACACAAAACACATGCTGATGCAGGTAAGTCTAATTCACAGGCAACTTGCCTTCAGCCCTGCCAAAAGGCATTACTACTGGCCCTGGTCACACATCTTGCAAATAGCCAAGCTCACACTGCTATTTGCATCCTCAGATGCTCAAGTTGCCCAGTAAAGGAATCTTTTCTTACCAGGAACCTGAAAAAGAGAGAGATACAACTGTTCCATCTCCTCCTCCGAAAGATAGACTGGGAATGTGGTACAATCCAACAAAAGGTGACAAGCTGCAGCAAAAGCTTCCTTGCAGTCACCTCTAAGGGGTCCCAAGACAAGCATCACTTGTTCCAAGTCCCACTCTTCCTCCTCCTTTTCCTTTTTATTACCAGAGATGCAGTCAGAAGGAAGAGGATTAGAACTCTTGTTCTTGAATGGTGACCCTCGAACTGAGAACAAGTCTGAAAGCATTTGTTTAAACTGAGGTACAGTGATTTGCTTTGCATCCCAGGGGCTCTTTTTCTTGCTAGCACTTTCAGGTAATCTGTAGCCATTATCTTTTTTCTCTTTTCCACTCAGATTCATTGCTGAGATGCTTTCATTACTTGTTTCTTGAAATTGCACCCCAAAAACATATTTACTGGAAAACTTGGCAACCAGTTCTTGGATGCAATACAAAGTCTTCTGAATGCTCCCCCCTTTCTTCCAGACATCATCTCTCTCAAGGGTCACAGTTGGCACCCCCAAGTGCTGAGAGAGCTCTGGGGAAGAAGTGCTTAGACCAATGCCACTGTCTTCTGACTTCAGGGGAGGGAATGGAGTCTCATCCTCCTCCTGCAGCACAGACTTAGACTCCAAGGTTATGTCCACATTTTTGTTTTTCACTGGGCTCTAAAACAGAATTGTTAATGTGGTTAATAGGGCACTGTGTAGATAATTTTAAACTATGTAGAACTGTGGCAGGCACTGGGGAACAGCAATGATGGAAAAAAACCCCTAGTATTTGCAATTTTCAGATACAGATAACTTTTACAAAATCATGAGACACAGTTATTTGTAAGCAGTTCAATTCAATTGCATTTAAAACCTAACAAATGCTTGTATAATCCTCACACCTTGACTCGTCAAACACCAACAGATCCATAGCTACAGATACTTAGCAAATGGAAATGTTTCCTTAAAATCAGTTCACCACTAGAACAGTATTACTTATGTTGGATTATTTCTAGTCAAATGCATATATTTGTTCTACTGCAAAACTTTGGCAGGCTGTGCTTTTCTGAGTCCTTTATGCCATCTCTTCCTCATTCCCTATCACCGTCTCTTGCACACAAATAATACCACATTGTGTTAAACTAAAATACTAATTGAAAGCCTTGCAGACCTAACCAGCTGTAAAGCTGGGCTTGATTTGGCAACTTGAAACTTTAGCAACTGCATGATCCTGAGTGCCTTTTCAAAACCATTAAGATCACATTCTTCTCAAGAAGTAGGATTATAGCCCCAGTTTCAGACAAGACTATACTCCTTCACTGTCACAAATAATTCAAACAAGTCAGAACTGAATACCCAGTAAGAATAACAAGGCATCAGGTAGCTCTGGAAGGGGCCAAAGAAGATAAGTTTCAAAAATCTTTATTGCTGCAGTTATCATCTAGGAGAATTAGCATTTTAAAATAAGTTATGTCACTAACAATTTTAAACATCTATGAGTAGTTGAAAAACACCTACCCCATTTCCACTTCCTGTCTCAATGTCCAAATAGGAAGGGGGCATTTGAACTTTGCTAAGCACCTTAAAACAGGTCTTCAAGGCATGAGTGAGTTCTGGTAAACCTAATACTTCCATATTTTCCAGGAGAGACTGCACCATATAACTGAGCATCTGTGGAAGATACTGAGTCTGTACTTCAGAGTAGAGTTCCTAAAATAAATAAGCATTGTTTAAAACAGTTATCACGTATTATTATTCAGCTGTCTAGCAACACTGATCAATGATTGATAGACTCAGGTCATGGATGGTTAAGCTGTACAAACTTGCTACAGTGCTATTCCTTCTACCCTAAAAATCTTACGATAGTCAGCCTGCTACTAAGATACAAAAAAGTCCCAGGAAGCAAAAGGTAAACTTTTTCATTCCTTTCTTCGAATCACCATATTTTAAAATGCAAACAATTCTTATTTTGCTAGGCAATAGCACAGGTAGCCACATATAAGTCAGCACATAAAACTATACTTTACAGGATAGAGCATGCATATGCCCATGTATGTCAATTGGCCTACTTTCATTTTAGGTAATCACAATATGAATTATTTGATTTTAAGTCTCTTAAGACTTTGAAGCAGTGAACTTCAGGTTGCCTTACCAAAGGAATCACGTCAAGAAGAAACACCAATAGTGTGCAGAGCTCTGAAATTGTAGGAGGAGTGCTAATATTTTCAAGAGGATATCTCATCTGTGTGGATTTGTTTCTGGATTAAGAGAAACATTATTTTGTAAGATTTTTTCCTGTCAAAATTCTTGTTACAATCAAAAAGCTTCATCAAAACCAGCACAAAATACTGAACAGCTATGCTTTCTGAAGGAAAGTAAAATGGGACTTCTAATATAGCAGGATAAAATATTCTGTCAAAACTACTAAAACTGTAGCATGTGGGATGATAAAGTGCTTCTAATTTTCAGATTGAATCTTGATACATGATCTTACTACTTAAAGTATAATCTTCTCTCTTATGTTTAGAAAGAGATAAAAAGATAGATTTTAATTTTTCTTCAAAAAACATTCGTTCTTCCAAGGAAGACCTCTCCACCTCCCCTCCCAAACCTTTTCCTCCTTTAGCTGTCATTTGGAAAGTAATTTCTTTTGTTCTCAGGTTGCTAGTTTCTGTCTAATTGTTTACCTGTTTGCATTCTTGAATTATTTTAGGATGCAACTTACGTATCCGTCTGATTCTAACATGTATTATGTCCCTTCCAGAATTTAAATGCTTCGGTAAACTTTATTATCATATGCGGATAGCTCTTAAATAGTATTTTTAAGAGAAGCACTATTGTTTGACAACATAAACACCTGAAACA